>NW_028281358.1:0-375000 GCF_059751285.1 Brachycentrus maculatus
TAAGGAGTTTTTCGCTTTGTATTCGTTTTTTACTAAGTTATTAAAAGATTCGCTCGTGAATTTCGCGAATATGCTCGCAAAGTAATTGAAATGTAGAATTGAGTATTATTTTTTGACATCTCATCAAAGATGAAGAAGAATATGGAAGTCTGGGCATTTACGGGACTGACGACCGTCGTAGGCTGGTTTAAGTGATCACTTTACATACGTGTAACATTCACCAATTCTACCCATTATTAACAACCACACTACTCAAATTCTTGGAAGTTCTATCTATATATATGAACCAATTTAGATTCATTGTTCTTGAATCAGTAGAACTTCACTAGAGACATCTATTGGTGAGACGAAAAGAAACTTCACGTGTCTAAAGTGATCACTTAAACCAGCCTATGACGGTGGTCAGTCCCGTAAATGCCCAGACTTATGGAAGTTATAGACAGACTTATAGAATATGGATTCTTCTTCAACTTTGATGAGATGACAAAAAATAATATGAAAAATAACTCGTATAAAGATAATCCAGATTTGTGAACACATATTTGGACACACTCAAAATGTTGTTGTCAAAATTAGGTAATTAAAATCTATTACAGATATGAATTTCCTCACAAAAGCTAGGAAAGTAAATATTCTAAATTGGTTTGCGGGCGGTTTCCATGGCCTGTGTGTGGGGTGTGTGGGGTATGTGGGGGGTGTGGGTATACATTATATTTTAGGTTATAATAAAGGGCACTGGAAAGAATCCAATAGATATTATCAGAAATAAAATTAGATTAAAAGTGCTAATATAAACAACAAATATTTGATTTTAACAGAAAACAAAACAATAAAAAAGATGAACATAAAAAAATGTTAGCAAATATATGCCATATGAGTTGTACGTTTAAATAAGAAGGTACTTAGTTCTGTTTTCTCAATAAATAATTTATTTTTTTTTAAATCGAAGCAAACTTAGGTAATTAATGTCTAACATATAGTCTTTGTGGAATGAATTAAACAGTTTTGGAGCTATCAAAAATGAGTGTCTTTGCGCGAGTCTGGATTTGCAGAAACGGATTTCTAGTAAATTATTGGTATTCTGTTAATATTTTTAAAAAATAAATGTTGTCAAACAATGGTGATTTTGAATGGCGATTTTTTTTAGTGGAAGAAATTTTGGAGAATTATAAAGGAAGTGGACCGTACAAAATCCCGAAAAAATTGCTCAATAATGACGCCGTTGAAAAACAGCTGCAAATGATGCATACAATGAGAGATTCCTCGTCAGATAAAGATGATGAATCTGATTCTGACGAAAAAAACAAGAGGAGAAATAAACATAAGGCCCTCAAGAACCGGAACCGGGACTCCTCTTCATCCAGCCAAGAGTCTGAATCTTCAGAGGAAGAATCCAGGACTCCGAGGAAAAAGGGACACGCGAGTGATAAAGGTAATCCATGTTATTTGTTGTTTTAGCATTCACTTTGTGGTAAGACATGATGAAATAAAAGAAAAGCACTTGTTTTTATTATGACGACTCGTCTCAGAAGCTATGCTTCCATCTTCAGGTCCAAATGTAAACTGAGTTTACATTTAGACCTGAAGAACTAGTCGTTAAATTAAAATGAACTCAAGTGCTAAAAACCAAGTGTTTTTCTTTTACAAGGTAATCCATCATCGCCATACTTTTGTATAATCAAGAAAACATTTGTATCTTACAAGTTACATATATCGCCCACTCCTTTCAAGAACGTCATAAATCAAAAAACTTGATTTTTCAGGAGACCGTTTTTAAAGTTTCAAAATATAATACAATGTATTAAAAATAAATATCAAGGCACTTATTGAACTTTTTACTGTGCAACAGATCTTTTTAGGTAAAACCTGAACGATTTTTCTCCATTTGAAAAATATTCAGTAAGTTCAAAAAAATAATTAAACAATACATTTTCTTCAAAATGCAAAAACAACACTTTCTGCCCTGTGGCGGGTAAATATTAAGTTAAAAATATGCTTTTTTTGCTGGGATATAGTACATTTTCTGGGCATTCCGAAAACATGCACAACTGAAAATTGACGATTTTTGATTTATGACGTTCTTGAAAGGAGTGAGCGATATATTATCTATTTTGTATATTAAAAGCATTGTTAACTTTGTGGTACGGTAATATAACACTCTCCTTAACATTCATCATTCACTTTGTGTATACCACTTTAATAAACTTTAAATAACACTATTTCGTGACTACCAGTTTCGGAATAATCATTCAATCATCAGGTCAAATGTAGATTAAAATGAAAATTTTTACAAAAGTAAAAATTGAATGAAGACAAATGAATCACAGTGGGAATATTTTTAAAAGTGGACTTGTAGTTAAATTTAATTGCTTATTTTTTATCAGGTTTAGAGACGTAAGCCGCTTGTGCCTTGGTGCTTGGTGCTATATTTATATGGTTCCAACTCCAATATATGGAAGTGAAACATGGAGTTGGCAAAAGAAGGATGAAAGTAAACTGAATGCAATCGAAATGCGATCTCTCAGAAGAATGTGCGACAAAACGATGTATGATAGATGTGCGAATAGTGAAATAAGGAAGGAATGCAAAGCTGAGATAAGCATTATCGATAAAATTAAGAAAGGTGTGTTGAGATGGTTTGGACATGTAGAACGAATGAGTGGGGAAAGAACGGTAAAACATATTTATGAGGCGAATGTAAGTGGAAAAAAGAGCAGAGGAAGACCGAGAAAAACATGGCACGATCAGGTATGCCAAATACTTGAAAGTGGTCAGGTTAAGAGTCGTAACAATCAGCGGGTATGTATGAGGAGATGCGTGAACGTGGAAGAGGCGAAGAATGTTTGCAAAGACAGAGTGGTGTGGCGTTCTATTCTCGTTAGTTAGTTAGTTTAAAATAACACTTAATGAGTTTTGTTTCATTACACATGACTATTACTATTACTTTTCAACTGCACATGAAAAGATCTGTAGTTTTCGAAACTAGTCGTGCGTAATGCTAATAAAACTCATTTAGTGGTATTATAGCATATAGTATTATAGTGGTAGCATGGTATTATGTATAGTGGTAGCAGCGTGATGGTTAGTTAGTTAGCTAGTCTTTACTAATTGCTTTACTTATTTATATTTTTTCTGGATTATCTAAACAAAGACTAGATTATCTAATTTTTAAAAAAAACTTCATGTGCAAAAAAGAAATGCGGGCTTATTGCTAAAAACAATATCATCCAACCAACCAAAAACAGACTAGCGATATTTTTAAAAATGTTTGATACCATATATACCTGTTTCCAATCAGAGGGTAGATAGTGCTTGAACATTTGAAAAAAAAACATAAATTACAAATTGATGATAATAAGGAAGGCAAAGGAAAAGTGGAGTTTAGGGAAGGAGGTAGAAAGGAAAACTGAGGGAGGAGGTTTGATGGACAGGATATTACACAAATTATTATTGTTATTTACATGGTATTACACAAAGTGAATGATGAATGATAAGGAGAGTGTTTTATATTATCTGCCAATCCATGACAGGTCATATGTAATCATCTCATATACATACCATAAGCTGATAATAATTCCTGGAATGTGCTTTGTTAAATAATCTGCATTTAACATCTCCTGATTATTCTATCTGCAATCTTTCCTGATAAAGAAATTACTCCCAAGCAGCTCCATAATTATAACAAATACAATACGAAAATCTTTTAAACTTAAAATTTAATTTAATTGATTCGGTAGTTATTTTGTGGTAATATCTATGTGTTTTTAATTTAAATTTTACTCGGTTAGTACCACTGTCCGCCTCCGCAGTGTAATGGTCAGCACGCTCGGCTACCGTTCTAGAGGTCCCGGGTTCGATTCCCAGAGGGGGGTCTAATAAATAAAAGTGATTTTTTCACTTTAATATTTATTCAATATAAACCCTGGACTGGTACCTGAAGTGAAGGGAGCGAGTGTTTTTGCCTAGAATTTTCACTCATGAATTACATGAAATTATAGTAACTTTAAACATAAAGAGTAAATCCACTCACAAGTAGGCATAGGCTATGAAACTTTTAAAGTTGAAGCCTGAGTAGGGACATGATAAACGGTGTTGCATAAGCCGTAGCTAGATTTCAGAGTCACTTGGACGTTAGGTAATTCACTGAAGTGAAGGGCTGATCACCTTTCCTTCGTATGTTAACGATCAAGATAACACTGCGTTTATATGATGCAGTGCCCTATGCACCATTGGGGTGCGGATAAGGGTCCGAAAGTACCACTATTTCTTAAAATTTATTTCGATCCATTTGGCGTATGAAAATGATGCAGAATGCATGGAAACAGGTATTTCAATAGACTTTAAGAATTAGTGATATTTACCAAGTAAAATTTTATTTTTATAAGTTAAAATATTTTTAAGACTTTAATTTATGCACGAGTGTGACTCACTATGGAATGAGTTTATGTGAATTAACTCATTTCAGATCAGTCCAAGTCGAAAGGTGGACATAAATCTAGAAGAGATTCGTCCCATGAAGAGAGTGAAGGTAATTATTAATACTTTAAGCTGCCGTTCTACTTACTGTGGGGTGTAATTCTTAAAAGGTTTTGTTATTATCAAATGGATAAAAATCAAGTCTAAAAAAACACGATACAAATGCAGGAAATACTACACTCAGACAATTGTGCAGGTGAAAAATACACGGACAACAACTATACGCATGGCAAATGCACACATGCAACTGTGCATAAGACGAATGCACACATGCAACTGTGCATAAGACGAATGCACACATGCAACTGTGCATAAGACGAATGCACACATGCAACTGTGCATAAGACGAATGCACACATGCAACTGTGCATAAGACGAATGCACACATGCAACTGTGCATAAGACGAATGCACACATGCAACTGTGCATAAGACGAATGCACACATGCAACTGTGCATAAGACGAATGCACACATGCAACTGTGCATAAGACGAATGCACACATGCAACTGTGCATAAGACGAATGCACACATGCAACTGTGCATAAGACGAATGCACACATGCAACTGTGCATAAGACGAATGCACACATGCAACTGTGCATAAGACGAATGCACACATGCAACTGTGCATAAGACGAATGCACACATGCAACTGTGCATAAGACGAATGCACACATGCAACTGTGCATAAGACGAATGCACACATGCAACTGTGCATAAGACGAATGCACACATGCAACTGTGCATAAGACGAATGCACACATGCAACTGTGCATAAGACGAATGCACACATGCAACTGTGCATAAGACGAATGCACACATGCAACTGTGCATAAGACGAATGCACACACGACAATGTGCCCATGACAAATGCACACGGAATGATTGCGCAATCATTGTTGTTCGGTTGTTGTCTGTGTATTTTTCATGTGCACAGTTGTCCGAGTGTAGAATTTCCTGCATTTGTATCATGGTTTTTGACTTGATTTTTATCCTTTTAATATTAACGAAACTTTTTAAGACAAATGCATATTTGCCATGTGCGCAATTTTCATTTAAACAAATGAAAATGGCGCACATGGCAAATACACATTTGCCCAGTCATTCATGCAACTATCACGTCGGTTGATTACAAATGTATATTCCAATAAAATACAAAACAGAGACTCTGGTTCCCACATATTGGAGCTCGATATACAACGATCGAACATGGAATAGTATTTGTGTAGAAACCCCGATGTCCAGCCACTCTGTGGAAAGGGTTTGGGCCAGGCCACCTGTTTTTGTGTGTCGACTCTCGCTCCGTTCGCCTGGAACTGTTACTCATTGTCAAATATTACACTATGGGTGGAACGAGAAACGCCTCTCTTTTGTTGGAATATGCACATTCATATAAACAGGTAGAATGTGGAATTATTGTTGTATGTTGCAGATGAGAGTGAACTGAGTGAGTGCGATAGAGGGGAATCTTGCACCAGCACTAAGGTGAAACACTTCAAGAAATATTCTCACCCTCACTGTGAGTTTGCTTTTATGTTATTTCTTATCTCATATGAAGTTGTATGTGCTTAACCTTTAGCTACTGAGGTGGGTTAAATTTCACGTACCACTGACGTGGGGACCTCAGAGCTCCGTATATATATATATATATATATATATATATATATATATATATATATATATATATATATATATATATATATATATATATATATATATATATATATTTATATATTTATATATATATATATATATATATATATATATATATATATATATATATATATATATATATATATATATATATATTACGTGAAATTTAACCCACCTACTGAGGTGGGTTAAATTTCACGTAACCACTGACGTGGGGACCTCAGAGCTCCGTATATATATATATATATAAATATATATATATATATATATATATATATATATATATATATATATATATATATATATATATATTTATATATTTATATATATATATATATATATATATATATATATATATATATATATATATATATATATTTATATATTTATATATATATATATATATATATATATATATATATATATATATATATATATATATATATACATATATATATATGTGTGTGTGTGTGTGCTTATATTTAATAATACTAGAAGGTACGAGTGTGTCATGCGGGGGGGAAGGGAATAATTCAGCAATTTTACTTTCTCAAGGCTTGAGCGGCCCCCACCTCAGCAGTTAAAGGTTAAAAGAGTTATTTTAGAATCGGGTAAGTAGTATTAGTGTTCACGATCTATCCACGACATCATGGCTGTCTCAAAATCTTTGTATCCTGATTCTGCAGTTCTACTATTTTTCGCAAGATGTTGGTTATTATATGTTGTTTTCCTGAATTACTTGAATCAAAGTGACAATAAACATGCGTCATGTTACAGTGAAGAAGATCTTGCAGAAATATTCGGGACGAGGTCCATACGATATTCCTCATAGATTTAGAGACGAAGAAAATATTGAAAACCAGCTGGGCATTATTTTGGACAGCGGTATTGACTTTAAGAATACCAAAAAGCAGACTAAAAAACCACCACCTTCCCCCGAGACGACCAGAAAAGGCACGCGTCGCAATACTTCCAAACCAGACGACACAGGCGCAAGGAGCAAGAGACATGAAAAAAACAGTATGGAAACTTAATATGTTGATTGATATGTAGAACTGAAACTGAACTTAGTAAAATTTACTCATCCACTCCATTATAAAACTTGCGCAATATAGTAGAGTCACGAAAACTCCACAGTCCGGATAACGCGGTCACACCCTGGCAGCCAAAAAAGAGCCAGTTTTTGCAAAGCCGGCTAGTTGATTTTCATAAACCTTCCCTTCTCGGTGTTGTTTACCTTGTAATACCCTTAATATCTCTATAAATATAATAAATACAACGCTAAGATTTTAGATATTCCTCCATAACATATTTACGCGTTGATTTAAAAAATAATATCAATAATATTCAGAATTTATGGGGTACATCAGAGGTATTATATATATAAACAGCGCGTGAAGAGTGTGCAACAACCGCAACACTATATTCGCATCTCACTCTTACATAATTGCACTGTGCAAGCTTGAGGAGCTCAAAGCTCAATGTTCTCTGGCTAGCGTTCAGTAGCTCCTGAGCTTCCCACAAGAGTGGACCTATGCTTGTTCCGTGAGCGTTGTCAGATGGTTTTTTAATGTTTTCAGCAAATAAATCTAAATCATTATAATTTTTTACTTAATTTATAATTTATTTAGGGGATTAGCTATGAATATCCGTATTTTTCCCATTTAAAATCGCTATTTTTTTAAATTGTGTAGTAACTACCCAACACCGGGACGCAAATTTTATTTTAGCACTAGAAGGGAAAGGTTAAAGACAGCTTTTTGCCTTGGTAAAGTATTTTTCCGTATTATGTCGTTAAATTATCTGCAAATTACTGTATATGTTTGTACTTGTTAATTTTTATTTTCATGTATGCAGTAAAGGTTAATAAATAAAATGTAGTAAATGAAGTATGTATTTGGGCAATTTATTTTATGTAAACAATACATACAAGTACAGTACTGTATTATATAAGGAAACACTTATACTCATTTTTTTTTAACCGCATTTCTAAAAAAATAAAATAAAATACATTAAATGTTTCTTAGGATTGTGAAAATCTTCAAAATTATATATTTATATTTTTGTTTAGAGCCAAATGAAATTACATTTTAAATGGATGTGTTTTTTTAAAATATATATGTAATCATTATTTTTTATTTATTGTAGAGAATCGTGATAAATGCGTGTACGGTGAGAAATGTCACAACACAAATATCGAGCATTTCAATAAATTTGAACATGAGCATTGTAAGTATTTGTATGCTATGGCATATCGTATTTCTTAGGTAAGGTACTGCATCATACAAACGCAGTGTTATCTTGATCGTTAACACATGAAGGAAAGGTGATCAGCCCTCCTTTTCAGGTACCAGTCCTGGGTAATATGGAATAAATATTAGAGTGAAAAAAACACTTGTATTTATTTGACCCCCTGGGAATCGAACCCGGGACCTCCAGAACGGTAGCCGAGCGTGCTGACCATCACGCTACGGAGGCGGACAAATATATATATATATATATATATATATATATATATATATATATATATATATATATATATATATACATATACATATACACACGCACACATACATATACATGCATGTGTGTGTATGTCGCTCACTCCTTTTTAGAACGTCATAAACAAAAATCGACAATTTTTTAGTTTTGCATGTTTTTGGAATGCCCAGAAAATGTACTATATCCCAGCAAAATTGGCATATTTTTATCTTAATATTTACCCGCTACAGGGCGGAAAATGTTGTTTTTGCATTTTGAAGAAAAGGTGTTTTTAAATATTTTTTTGAATTTACATAATGTGTATTTTTCAAATGGAGAAAAATCTGTTGCACAGTAACAAAGTTCAATAAGTGGCTTGATATTTATTTTTAATACATTGTATTATATTTTTAAACTTTAAAAATGTTCTCCTAAAAATCAAGTTTTTTGATTTATGACGTTCTTGAGAGGAATGAGCGATGTGTGCGCGTGTTTTCATACAGATATTTAAGTAAACAATATCATATATCAACTAACACTTAATTTCTGGCTAAATACTGTGGGACACAACTTATCCGCAATGGAAAATGGCAGTCTTATCACAATCCTTGATATTGCAATGTGTTTATTTTATTCCAGTGGAGAGTCTCATATGGAAATTCAAGGTGGCTGGTCCAAGCTGCATTCCGAGCCATTTGATGAGGGGCAACGCCGAGCAGCAGTTGTTACTGCTGCTCAATAATACCGAAATAGAGAATGCTAAAGCCAACGCCGGTGGAAATGCTTCAGGTACTTAACAAAACGCTTAGAGTGTCAAAAATGAGGTCTCTAAGAAGTGTATCAGGCAAGAGTCTACGAGACAGAACAAGAAACGCCAGGATGATGGATGATATGCGAGATCAAAGATGTCGTTAGGTGGGTAGGTAACGAAGGAGACAATGGTATGCGCATGTGAAGAGAATTGAATTATCCAGACTCCCTTACATCGTACTGTACGGCCAACCCCAAGGTAGACGACTCCCGGGCAGACCACCAAAGACAGCTGGGAATCGACCTCGGAGAATGCTAATCCCTCTAATAACAAAAAATTGCCATTTTGCATTCCCTCTAAACAGCGATCTACTACTGCAGTGCAATACGATACACGTCTCCTTCCCATGCATTTACTTGCCACTTTGCCTCGTAATACAATTCTTCTTCTACAAACCTTCATCCGCACACCGATGGTACATAGGGCGCTGCATCATATAAACGCAGTGTTGTCTTGATCATTAACATATGAAGGAAAGGTGATCAGCCCTCCGCTTCAGGTACCAGTCCAGGGTAATATTGAATAAATGTTTAAGTGAAAAAATCACGTATATTTATTTAATCCCCCCAGGGGCATCGAACCTGGGACCACTAAAACGGTAGCCGAGCGAGCTGACCATGACACTACTGAGGTGGATAGTACAATACTAGTGTTTTATATGTTTTTTGACATCTCAACATAGATGAAGAAGAATATGGAAGTCTGGGCATTTACGGGGCTTACGACCCGTCATAGGTTGGTTTAAGTGACCACTTGACACACGTGTAACATTCACCAATTCTACCCATGATTGATAACCACACTACTCAAATTCTTGGAACTTCTATATATATGTTTCAATTTTGAAACGTGGTGCTTCAATCACTAGAATTTCACTAGAGACATCTTTTGGTGAGATGACAGAAGCATTTTATTGAGCTGAAACTTTTTCATGCCTATGACGGTCGTAAGTCTCGTGAATGCCCAGACTTCTATATGCTTCTTCAACTATGTTGAGATGTCAAAAAAAAAAAACACTAGTATTGTATTATCCACCTCAGTAATGTCGTGGTCTGCTCGCTCGGCTACCGTTCTGGTAGCCGAGCGAGCTGACCATGTGAGGAGAATGGAACCATCCAGACTCCCCTACATTGCACTGTACGGCCAACCCCAAATGTAAACGCCCAGAATTCCATATTCTTCTTCATCTATGTTGAGATGTCATTCGACATAGGACTCACCGGAATAAAGTCCATGTCGAATGACATTCGACATAGGACTCACCGGAATAAAGTCGATGTCGAATGACATTCGACATAGGACTCACCGGAATAAAGTCGATGTCGAATGACATTCGACATAGGACCGGAAAGGGTTAAGCCTAGCCTATTGTAAAATTATTTTAACTATATTTGCTAGGTATATTAATTTTTTTTTTGCAAACGATTATAAAATATCAAAATTGCTTTCATGCGACCATTATTATACGGGGACCCATCAAACTGAATGACGTAGACTGAAAAATATTTTAATGAGTTCGGGTATGCAACCCCCGGTGCTTTAGTCATTGCTGGCATCTTCCCTTTCCATGCCCGCATAACAATATATTTGGGATACAGATGAGGTAAGCGAGGTAGCTCAGGGTGCGGTCATTTCACTAATAACATATTTTTCTGCCTAGGATCCCAATCGCGTCCTGGCTGTTTTAATGAAAAATGCATCGACACATCTGAAAAACACCTAACAAAATATTTTCATCCACATCGTAAGTATAATTTTGTAATTTTATTTGCAACATTTGTCATATGTGGAGCATAGCCATTTACTCCTCCTTCAGTATTGTCTGCTTGAAACAGCATTGTTAATCTGGTCAGTTTAAGTGTAGCTTGCTTGAAACAGAGCACTATCAATCTGCTCAGTTCCATATTTTTTTGTCTTTCTCTTTGAATAATAAGAACTCGACAGAATCAAAAGCTTCAAAAAAAACTAAACTTCTTCTTCATCTTCTTGCTCAATGCTGAGCGTCGTGGTCTTCTGGAATGTCAGGCACTTGGTGCACAAGTCCCTCTCCATTCTTCCCGGTCCTGGGCCAACTTGATGGCAGCGTTTAGCGAGGATCCGAGAATACTAAACTAAATACGTCTTAATAGATCAATTTTATCTGCGCTTAGTACGGTAGTAAACATCGCTCATGTGGTTACATCTGAAGATTGTTTTTTTTTTAGTGGACATGATTTTAGAAAAATATAAAGGAAGGGGATCCTACGATATTCCGTCTGATGTAAAATATAAGGATAAAATCATTAAGCAGTTGGACACATTGTTAGAAATCCGCGAGAGACAAAAGGGTGAGTACTAATGACAACTATAAACTGCTCATTTTCCTTAGAGCGTTATACCCCAATTCCAGAAAGCAGTCTTTTATTCTGGGAGTTAGTAATTCACACTCTACGGCATATTAACATGTATATATGTATTCGTATATGATTATATACCTAAATTCATTTGATTTTCTTTCAAGTTTATTGTTACAATGATTAAAGATAACACTTGTTTTTTACCACTTGAGTTTTATTATAGACTACATGTTTCAGAAGTTAAACTTCCATCATTCAGGTCCGTATAATAACTAAAATATAAAATATAAAATTGTTCTATAAATAAGGAGAGGGGAAAGTAAGGGGAAGGGGTTAGTCAAGGGGCGTCCCAATAGAAGACGCCATAAGTGTTTTTATGAAACTATTATGTGATTCAGATTTAGATGATTTGTATGTAAAAGAAATGACTAGAATTTATGATATTTGTACATCTCAAAATTATTTTGAATTTAATAGCTTAATTTATGAACAACGAGACGGACTCCCAATGGGTTCTCCTCTTTCGCCAGTATTAGCTGATATGTTCCTTAATGATTGTGAGACAGAATTATTAAATTCTAGTCATCCTATTGTAAAAACATGTATTTTTAGATGGTTTAGGTACGTTGATGACATTTTTTGTATTTTTATTGGGACTGATAGACAACTAGATTCATTCCTCACCCACATCAACACATTACATAATAATATTAAATTTACTATGGAAAAAAATGACGATAATACCCTGAATTTTCTTGATTTATCGATTAAAGTTATAAATAATAAATTAGATTTTAGTATATATGGTAAACCTACACACACTGACACAGTCATTCCAGCTGATTCCATTCATCCTATTTCACATAAAATGGCCAGTTTCCATTCATTATTAAATAGACTAATTAATATCCCCCGCAGTAACTCAAATTATAATCGGGAATTAAACACAATTAAAGTAATAGCAAAAAACAACGGGTATAATAGCGCACTAATAGATAAATTAAATTAAAAATAATTTAACCAAAAAATACATATATTCAGCTCCTAATAATGATTCAATCAAAAATAAATCTTGGCGAAAAATTTTATATACGGGTTCAATAACTAAAAATATTTCGAAAATCTTACCCTCCCATATCCAACCTGCATATTATACAAATAATAATTTACATAAAATCCTCGATAACTCAAAATCTAAAATTGATTTATTGCAAAAAAGTGGTGTTTATGAAATATGTGATAAAAAATATACTGGCCAAACTGCGAGAAATTCAAAGATTAGAATTAAAGAACATCATAGCGGTCTTGTTAGTAATTATTTTTCGGAATTTGCAAATCACATAATAGATACTGATCACTCATTTCACTCTCATAAATTAAAATTATTACACCTTGTTCCATATAAAGGCCAAATTATGAATTATCTTGAAAATTTAGAAATCCAAAAAAACCTTAATTCTAATAATAATTTATTAAATAATATATTGTTTCAAAATTCTTCACCTTTGCTTTCCATTTTTCCTTTGCTTTCAAACTCCGCCCCTTGACTAACCCCTTCCCCTTACTTTCTCCTCTCCTTATTTATAGAACAATTTTATATTTTATATTTTAGTTACTATACAGACCTGAATGATGGAAGTTTAACTTCTGAAACATGTAGTCTATAATAAAACTCAAATGGTAAAAAACAAGTGTTTTCTTCAATCATTGTAACATGTCTTACCACAAAGTTAATGCCGAAACAATAAATAAAAAAAGTTTATTGTTATTCATTTAAGCGTAATGTTAAGAATAAATAAATAAATGCATTTCGCCAAACTCAACTCCTTAGAAAATAGTTATTTATCGAGTTATTGACCTTTGTCTGTGTCTGACACATGTGAATGTTAGAATGTTTCATCTTCCTTTTCTAGGTATGTTTACAAAGGTCAGGGAAGCAATAACAGGGAAATAGCGTAAAGTGCAATATCCTTAACAATTCCCGGAAGAGGCGTCAATAAATAAATCAACTATCTTCCAACATGTTAATCATTCATTAATAGTGTCATAAGGCTCTACTTGGTTTAGACATATTATGGCTTAGTTTAAACATATTATGTATTGAGGGATGTGGACTCGGAGTAAAACAAGACTCTGACTCAGATTCCTATATTTACCAACAACATGACTCCGACTCTAAAAAACTCAATTTCATCGGGTTGTTTACTTCGCATAAAGTCATTTTTTTGTTATTACAAAGGAAACATACCTCTGATCCCTGCTATTATAAAAATTGATAGAGAAACTTGAGAGAATTTTGTTTATGTAACGCAATGATGTCAACATGTGGACGTGACCACTGCAGAATGACTGGAAAAAAATGCGCGCAAATTGCGTGCGAATAAAATGAGAAACAAATGCTCTTTGAAAGGAGACAAACACATTTTTGTAGACTTTATGCATTAAATGGATCTCGGTGATTCACCATATCGGCGCGATTTGCGCCTGCAAGCTTAATATTCGTGCACAATGCACATTCACAATAATAATTTTGAAAATGTATTTTAAATTTTAACGAAAAAGTAGTTGGGGCACTCATTTTTTACGACTCCTACTCCGACTCCACAGCCCTGATATTATGACTTGGCTTTGACATATTATGACTTAGTTTAAACATATTATGACTTGGTTTACACATATTATTATATGACTAAGTTTAAACATATTATGACTTGGTTTAGACATATTATGACATAGTTTTAACATATTTTGATATGGCTTTGACATATTATGACTTGGTTTAGACATATGATATAGTTCAAACATATTATGACTTAGCTTTGACGTAGTTTTAACATATTATTTCTTGCTTTATTTTAAACATATTATAACCTGGAATTCAGACTTCCAAGGATTCGATAGAACACGAACATGTATCATGATGTATTATCTTTTTATTCTAAGGGAATATGAAAGTCTGGGCATTTGCACGGCTAACGACCTATCATTGGCTGGCTTAAGTGATTGCTATACGCACTTGTGTTTACCATTCTATATAGGATAATGTGTATTGTAAATATTATTATTGAGGAACATACTTCATACCTTGTTTTACTTAAAATATGTTATATAAATTTAAGTTTGCTAATTAATTTTATTATGTAATTTTTGGAAAAATTCAAATTGTATTGTAATATTCAAAGAGTTCAGTTGTTGCTAAAATATACTCTAATTGTTTGTTTAAAATAAAATGATATATTTCATGTTAGTTTTTAGTACATAAGACATAATATTAACCTGTCCGGGATTGAGTTTCAGCAGACAAAACTGTATCTGAGAGTGAGTTTTTTTAATTACACCAGTGAACATGATTTATATAAAAATTATCCATGTTTTATTTTGTGTGTTTTCTTTGACAGCGTCATTACCATGACGTTGCACAAACTTTGTTTTAAGTAAAATGTCGTGGGTAAAACAGAAAAATAATCCAGTGTGGTTTTAGTGTACAAATTAAATTACAGATGGCAGTACAAGTGCCGTTTTAGAAATAAATGTCACAGGGCTTTAGTTATAAGTGCGGGCGTTCATGTTCGCTCATACTCCTTTGTAGAATGTTTTGTTTGGAGGAACATGTATGGCTATACTCCCGGACAGATTAAGTACGCTTAGTTTTTGTTTTAGTAATACATAGTAAAAAAAGTTTTTTTTGTTGAGGTTGTTCCGTATAGTCTTAATATTATAAAATTAATAAATGCAGTTGCAAACAATTTGTCACTTTAATTTGTTGAACACGAATGCCGAAGAAGGCTGTGAACGGTACGCAATGCTCATTGCACACCAAGTAGACTTACCAGGAGTCGCGCTCGTATGAAGAGGTGAACAGTTATGCCAAAGGCAAGTGTAATACTTTGACCGGGTCATATAAGAGTATATTCATAAATCCGGTTAAAAGTTTCACCTCACAAAGAGTCCGCACATAAAACAGGTTACGTTATCTAAACTATCACATTCTTACCGATGTTCCTTTTCTCTTTCCATTTCCTTTCCTATATAGCAGTAACGGTTCCAACCCACACGAAGTGAAGTGCGGAGTTGTCAAAATAATAATGAACTAGGCTGATAGCGGGCGAAATGCGATCTCTCGGTGTTGAAAAACCACCTACAACAGATGTTCCAATGGACAAGTAAGGAGAGAATGTGCGGAAAAACCATGTACATACAACAGATGTTCCATTGGACATGTCAGGAGAGAGTGCAAGGCTGAGAAAAGCACTACATGTTGATAAAATCATCAAGGGTGATTTAAAATGTGGGACGATTTGGACACGTGGGAAGAATATGTGAAAAAATTAAAATAAAACTAATTTTTGATGCGAATATAGTTAGAAATAGAAGCGGAGGAAACTTGACAAGTGGCCAGGTCAGGAGCCGGAATAATTGGCTGGTATGTGCGAGGAGATGCATGAATGTGGAAAAGGTGAAGATTGTTTGCAGATACAGAGTGGTGTGGCGTTATATTTTCTTTGCCTACAGCTATGAAGAAGCGACGTGGTAGTTAGATTTTCTAACAGTAATATCTTTCACCCTCCTCCTCAGTATAAGGAAATTAAACCACAATCTGCCTGCGTGTGAGAATTGCATCTTGCTACATCTGTGCCATGGACTCTCACCCAAACTGCCACAATGGAGATAGTTAGTTAAATTTTCTATCAGTAATATCTTTCACCCTCATCCTCAGTATTAGTAAATTAAATCCCAATCTGCCTGCGTGAGAGAATTGTACCTTGCTACATCTGTGCCATGGACTCTCACCCAAACTGCCACAATGGAGATAGTTAGTTAAATTTTCTATCAGTAATATCTTTCACCCTCATCCTCAGTATTAGTAAATTAAATCCCAATCTGCCTGCGTGTGAGAATTGTACCTTGCTACATCTGTGCCATGGACTCTCACCCAAACTGCCACAATGGAGATAGTTAGTTAAATTTTCTATCAGTAATATCTTTCACCCTCATCCTCAGTACATATTAGTAAATTAAATCCCAATCTGCCTGCGTGTGAGAATTGTACCTTGCTACATCTGTGCCATGGACTCTTACCCAAACTGCCACAATGGAGATAGTTAGTTAAATTTTCTATCAGTAATATCTTTCACCCTCATCCTCAGTACATATTAGTAAATTAAATCCCAATCTGCCTGCGTGTGAGAATTGTACCTTGCTACATCTGTGCCATGGACTCTCACCCAAACTGCCACAATGGAGATAGTTAGTTAAATTTTCTATCAGTAATATCTTTCACCCTCATCCTCAGTACATATTAGTAAATTAAATCCCAATCTGCCTGCGTGTGAGAATTGTACCTTGCTACATCTGTGCCATGGACTCTCACCCAAACTGCCACAATGGAGATAGTTAGTTAAATTTTCTATCGGTACTGCAGAGAAATGAAAGCTTAAGTTCTTTGGCTATTTTATAAGGGGAAGAAATACGCATTAATACATATTGTATTATACTAGGCAAAGTGGAATATAAATGCAGCATATGTTAGAGCTGCCCTCTCTGCCCTCCCTGCTACTCTCAAGTGATAGTCGACATCAGGGGGACCTGACATGACACATAAAGAAGGTACAAGACCTGGCTTAAAAAGTTGAACTGGGAGTGGTTCCACTGTAGCACTAATTCCCTGTTTAGAGCGGCTCCAGAAAAAGTTGCCATGATGATTAGTGGATTGCCAGGAATGCCACAATTAAAAAATATATATTTGTAGTAATGCATCAATGCTGTCTTGAGAGGGTTCGGATGTTAGAGGTACATAGATTTCGACCGGAAACAACAGAAGCCTGTACTATCATATGAAGTTAGATTGTAGCGCCATCTCTGATCGGTAGAAATAAACAAAAAGCTACTAAAATTAACACCATTAGTGTGACTAATGCACAGGAATGCATATTATTTATCTCTCTTTGCTTAGTTTATCTTTTTTTCAATAAATCTTATCAATTAATTTTTCCTGTAAAAAATGACACATTCGTCGCAGGTCTTATCACACAATAGTCATTTTTTTAAACATAGTGATATGCTTTGAAGAAATTATACAAAAATAGACACTAACTACCGTTATCATTTTAATTCTTGTGTTTTTCCTGCATTATCAAAATTATCAAATTTTACATTAAAAAAATGAGAATTTTAAGTATCTACATACTTGAACAACGTGAAATTTAACCTTTGGTTACCGGGACTTATGGGGGGTTACCATACCAGAAAAAAGGCGATTTAATTATAAAAATTCTAAAGTAAAATGTGTTTGATAATTTGAAAATACTCTAAGCCATTGTTGAAACAAATCTGTTTTTTAATTTGATCTTCTGTTCTCGGAGTTTAGGTAAATCAATGCATGCAATGTTATATATAATCCACTAACAAGTAAATGCTGCTCTCCTCATGTCCACCTCTTTTTTACGTCATGCGCATAACACTGAAGATCAAACGATTCGCCGACATAATTGCTGACATCCGGTATTGAAAGAAATACACACCCCTACTGTATTTCCTTTCATGACAAAAATTCTCCCCAGTATGCGGATTTTGTATGGAGGATAGGTAACGAAACACCGATCTACATTCTCTATAATTGTGACGCACTCGCTCGCAAATGAAGTCACATCCTCGGAGGACCACTACTAGACTCCGAGAAGGTGAAGCTCTTACCATCGAGACAGGTCGTGACCTACATGACTCATGTAGGTCTTGAGAGTGAGCTATAATAAGGAGGGAGGCCACAACAGACCTAATATGGTCGCAGTGACATAAGAGATGCGAGATCCCTTGACCTTATAAAAAAAATAAAAACAATAATTCCTTTCAATACTGGATGTCAGAAATTACGTCTGCGAATCGTTTTACCTTGTGGGAATCGAACCCAGGGCCTTTTACCCACTAACCACCATGCTACGGAAAAAAGTAATAATAAATAATGTTGGTTTTCTAAAGCTAGTCTTGCGTGCACGCGGATCTCCAGTGCTTGGTTTATAGCGTCGGAATTATATTTTCCAGGAATTTGATCAACGTTTAGATAAGGAATTATCTCGCAGATAAATACATATCTGGTCGTTTTTCATATTATTATTCAGCACAATATTATTTAGTATTCCGGCAGACAGTGTTAGAGAAACAATCGCATCTTTTCGGGGGTAAGCTGGCTTTCTTTCCTTTTTATTAAAAAGTAACCAAAAATAAATCAAAATACTTAAGTAGGTATCCATTTACAGAATAAAATGAGCGACCGGGGAAAAAAGGGATGTCCTTACGGGAAAGACTGTTACAGGAAGAATCAAGACCACATCTTGGAATTCCATAATTGTGAGAGATTATTTATGTAATACATAATAGTTCTATGCACATACATGTATGTAACGGGTTATATCAAAGATTCCCAATCGTTTTCATCCCATAGACAGCTTCTCATTTTATTATTCGTTTTCCGTAGGCCACTGCCGGCCTAGTATTGAATTTTCCTACGTTTATTAAACTTAAATATGTTTTTGACAGCTGAAATACAAAAAGGTTTTATTTTAGGTGGACAATTGGTAAAAAAAGGAATTTAAAGCTTTGTTGAAAAGACACAAAATGCGAGTAAATATGTACTTGGCTTTGCAACAAAACAAATCAATACCTTCTCACATAATGTTAATATATAAATAATACTCTTCATAAGAATGATCTTCATTCTTCTCGAAATGAAACAAGCTTGTGCAATGTTTTTTGCACATGTCTGGAAAGTTGTTAACTGCCAAGTTTTTCTCGGTCTTCCAGGAACAGAACTTTCCAACTACATTCGCTTCGTAAATTTGTTTTACCGTTCTGTCCTCATTCATTCGTTCCACATAAAAACTATTCTCACCTTTTTTTCGATGTTTCACCATTTTGACAATTAAAAAAACAATAGAATATCATTATTTTCTGCTTCAAATTCAATTTCGTTCCTTATCCAACTTTTTAATAAATGCGCTGATGAACGCATAAATAAATAAAACCTATTTAGGTTAATCCAATCCGTAAACGTACGCATATTCAAATCTATCAAACGAGGCATGCTTTTATAAAATTTTGATTCTGAACAAAAATCTGGCAAATAAATGAAGTGACATTCTTCTGTTTCCAAATGTCAAAATTATGTAAGAAAACTGTCATGATGTGAAAATTGTTTTATGCATATTTCTGTTCCAAGAGCTTTGTACTCCCGACACAATGTTCTTCAACATCATAATCAAAATAAAGCTAAGGAAAAAGATTATTTGATAAAAGGTTCTGATTACACTATCACAGAAAGAGGTGTAAGACGGAGTGATAAGCTATTATAAAGATAACCATATAATTTCCACCTAAAAAATAATTTCTACTTCTTGCACATTATTCTAATCCATATCCGCACCCAATGGTGCATAGGGCACTGCATCGCATTGACGCAATGTTATCTTGATTGTTAATTATATGAAGGCAATGTGATCACTCCTGCGACCACTTCAGGGACCAGTCCTGAGTCTCTCTCTCTCTAGTCTCAATCCTGCGGATTGGTCTGTAGCAACAGATGACATCTCTTTCGCCATTCTCGCCTATTTTCGGAAGTCCTCTTCAACTCCTCATACGTCGAGCAGCCGATATCTTCGAATAAGTTGGTATCAGTCCAGAGTAATATTAAATAAATATTAGAATGTAAAATCACTAATATTTATTCTCACCTCCCCTGTGAATCGAACCTGGGACCTCCAGCGCGGTAGCTGAACACGCTGACCATTACATTACGGAGGCGGACTAATTCTTGCATATAACTGAAATGAATTGGCTTCAATCAGCGCAAAAATCTAGAATCGACCTCGCGACTTTTATAACACCCTTTACAAGCCCAGTGAACTCTAGGAAACTTCTGCCGAGAACTCTTCTTTTTGTCCTTATCCACTTCTCGGGAGAGAGCAACACACGTCATTCCTCAGCCATTCCTCTTCTATCCAATCCTCTTATATCTTCGACCGTGGAATCAATTAAATCTCCACCCGAAGAATGCTCCTTCTAGAAAAGTTTGAAACATGACTATGTTTAGACCTTTATTATTTCTTGTTTATTATTTCCGTTATTATTTATTATTTCTTCTCTTTTTCGGGTTCCTCTGCTTCTCGTTATCAGGTCCTCACCTGATTCTACACCTCTGCCTTCCTTATTCTTACATCAATTTAGATCCTTATAATACAATAATCATTCTCATTGTAATTTCTCAAATATCTAAGTATTCAAATATTTCTTACTATATAAGTACTGTGAAATAATTTGAAATATTTATATTTTTTTCTTGCTAAAGTATAAAACTAAAACACATGCTTAAAACCACTTTTTGAGTTCATTAGTAGTTTTTGAAACTAGTCATGTTTACATTAACCCTTTCCGGTCCATAATTTTTATTAAATAATTCCATCAGGTCCACAATAGATTTACAGCATTACAGGGTAAAACAATACATCCAAGTTTTTTTTTTAATAAAACTAGACCTGTGTTAAAAATTTATTTTTATCTGTCTCCTATTATTACATTTTAAAGACATCTAAAATATGATCGGTGAAAACAGTCATCCATGCAAAGGCCAGGCTTTCTCGTTGTTACCAGGAATTTTTCGTTGAGCGTAACATTTTAACATACGCGTGGGCTATTGTGGATGGAATCGTCATCACTGCCGCTCACATGCGCACGGGTCGAGTGTAACTGATACCGGTAGCCGGACATCCGAGTGACGGGTACCAAGCCAGCCCCCAAAATAAACCTTTTGTATCATTCTCATTCTCAGGATCTGTAATCAAGGAAAGAAACAAACTAAGGAGTAAAGGTAAAGATTATGTCAAATACAAACGGATCAAAAATCAAATTACAGACCAATGTCGCAATGCAAAAAAATGAATGGTTATGTGAAAATTGTAAAGAAATCGAAAGCCTATTACACAAAAATAATATCGATAAAGCATATAACAGAGTTAAAAGCCTAGAATATACACCTAAAACAAAAAGCAATATTGTTAAAGACAAAAACGGAAACCTATTATTTGAAAATGAAAAGGTAGCTGAGCGATGGAAGGAATATCTAGAAGATCTGTACTGTGGAAATGATATCGAAGACGAAAGGATTTATTTGGAACCAGAAGAAGAAGTAGATCCCGATTGCAAGGGACCACCCTTGACAAGGGCTGAATTCGATTTTGCAGTGAAGGCCTTAACGGATAGAAAAGCAACTGGGATAGATGATATACCTGCTGAGGTTTTAAAGAATGTAGACGAACGGACGAAGACAGCACTATATAACATCATAAGTGAGTGCTACGAAAAGGGAAAATTGCCCAACGACTTCGTAAAGAGTAAGTCTATAACAATACCTAAAAAGGGAAATGCAGCAGACTGCAACAACTATAGAACCATAACACTTCTATCCCACGCATCCAAAGTGCTCCTGAACACTATAAAGGGCAGGTTGAAAAAGAAAGTGGAGGAACAGCTTGGAGAGGATCAGTTTGGTTTTAGAAGTGGAGTGGGAACACGAGAGGCAATTTTGGCACTGAGACAGATACTGGAAAGACGACTGGATGTGAATCTTATAACATACACGACCTTTATAGACTTAGAGAAGGCTTTTGATAGAGTGGATTGGTACCTCTTGTTTAAAGTCATGAAGAAAAGAGGAATTGATTGGAAGGACAGAAGAACCATCCTCAAATTGTACAAGGACCAATCCACTCTCATAGATATTAATGGTTCCTCAAAAGAAGCCAAGATAAGAAAAGGTGTGAGACAGGGTTGTCCGCTGTCACCCTATCTATTCAATTTGTTCATAGAGGAGGCCATTGAAGAGTTGAAGGAAAAAACAAATGGAGTAAAAATAAACGGTCAACAAATACATTGTATAAGATTCGCTGATGACATCGCCCTGATAGCAGAGGACGAGAGTGACATGAACCACATGTTAAACACTCTCTCTAATGCTCTGGATAAGTTCCATTTGAAAATTAATGCCGCCAAAACAAAATCAATGATCGTTGAAAAAGAGCAATCTGACCTCCATCCAACAATACTTCTCGGAAATAGAGTAATTCAACAGTTGGATCAATTCTGTTATCTGGGTAGCACGCTAACATATAACAATAAATGTACCCTAGACATAAAAAAGAGGATAACGCTAGCCAAGCAAACTTTTATGAAAAAGTACAGCCTCCTATCAAACAAACATTTAAAAATTGAAGTAAGAAAAGGATTCATAAAGGCTTTTGTTTGGAGTGTTTTGTTGTATGGGTGTGAAACCTGGACCATCCAAAAGTAGGAAAAAGACCGGCTTGAAGCATTTGAGATGTGGGTTTGGAGGAAGATGACCAAAACATCATGGGTCGTAAGGAAGTCCAACGAAAAGGTGTTGCAGGACGTAAAAGAAAGAAGAGAGCTTATAAATCATATT
This sequence comes from Brachycentrus maculatus, assembly GCF_059751285.1. Taxonomy (NCBI): domain Eukaryota; kingdom Metazoa; phylum Arthropoda; class Insecta; order Trichoptera; family Brachycentridae; genus Brachycentrus; species Brachycentrus maculatus. Next base: position 23,226 of record NW_028281358.1, read on the forward strand.
TTGAAGAGGAAGGCCAAGCTAATAGGGCACTCAATTAGACATAGCACCTTTCTTAGCAACATCTTCGAAGGAAGAATCTTGGGAAAACGAACAAGAGGCCGCCCAAGAACTTCATACTTCCAGGATTTGAAGCGGCTCATGGACGTCTCCTCCTATTCGCAGCTCAAGAGGATGGCGACTGACAGAGACAAGTGGCTGACACAACAAGGCGCTGCCTTTAGAAGATGATGATGATCATTCTCAGGTAGAATGTTACACATTCCAGTATTTATAAAAATCATTGAATTCTCGTCCCAGTACACCGCACATTAAATACGAGTGAGAAAAAAATATGCTTGTTTGTATTTTAACACTAAACTGATGAAGAAAAAAAAAATGTCAAATGACATTCGACATAGGACCAGAAAGGGTTGATAAACTCGAAAAGTGGCCTCATACAAGTTTTGTTTCATTTTTGTATTAAAACCATGATGTTATTTCACAAACTTAATGCCAGATAGCATATGTGATATGTAATATGATTTTTTTCTTGTTTAAAAAGGGAAATATTTATGTTCTTAATTTATATACACGAATATTTAAATTTTCACTATTTTTGTAGGCTTAAGCGACCTGTTATCAAAAATAGGAATCAAGTTGGTCTAGAAGTGCCTCGAATCCGGAAACTAGTCCGCGACACTAATCGCAGGGTGACAACCCGGCATCAGTATGTTGTAGGATCAAAACAAAATATTATTTTATTAGGTCTATATTTGGTCCGCTAGAAGATATAACAATGTACACACATATCGTACAAGTAGTTGAATTAACACATTGTTTGCGGGAAACGCTTAAAATCTTCTTAACACATTATTTACGGCAAAGTTTTGATAAAACTGTATCTTGAGGCGGGCGACATTAGACAGCTGTCCGGAAATATAAAATATGTCAGTGAACTTCATATTTTGAACTTGAGGTTGAACTCGAAAACAATACAAAAACGGTCAAATGGTCTCTAACGTCTCAAAATAAAATCATGTTAGTCCACAAATCACAAAAGTAAAAAAACATGTTAAAAACACTAATAAAATATTAGAAAATAACAACACAGTTTAACAACTGCCGAAAACTCAAAATCTGCGAATAAAAAATGATTTATGGGCTTTCCCCACACGCGTTTATTGCTTTGTAAGTACCAACTGCCGACTTAAGTAAAGGACAATGATCTCTGTATTTTATTTCATTTTAGGACAAAGAAAAAAACGCATCATCTGTATCCATTGTTTAAAGTTAATTTGTAACATTTCCTTCAAAACAGATTACGACCATTAGCTATGTTTTGAACCAGTAAATATCAGTATTATTTTTTTATATTACAACGACATCTATCCACTACACAACAAAAGCAAAAAGGCCAAGAGATTAGAAGTTTATGACGTGTTTTTTGTATACCAAATTGAAGGTAGCCGAAATGCACAAAAATGTGCACCCCGCCACCACACAAGGTTTCTGAAACGCACAAATATGTGCACACCGTACACAATGTGTTAAACATACTGTTGGTATAGAGCGGATGATGCCTATAAGCGTTCTATTTGCATACTTTTGGTAGTTGTAATACTGTACAGACCGGAGTTGAGTTTACGGTTACTCGTGATTAGTATACGACCCTAATAAGTGTACTAATTAGGGTCGGGGTTGATGAAATAACTGCCTGCCAACAATGTGTTAAGCATTTATCCATTGGGGATAAGTCCAAATTTGTGGTGTTATTTTTAGGTGATAATAAGTCAAAGAGAGAGATAATCGTAGAACAACTAGACCTCCTGAGATCCCTTCAAAGAGTTGATGGAGCTGGCGAAAAAAAATCCAAAAATGCAGAGCAACACAGAAAAAAGGGTAAATGCCTTCCTGTAGTAAACAGCAGTGCCCTTTGCATCACTGAGCATATGCAAAGGGTAAGAGGAGTAAGACAGTGTGTCTCCACTTGTGAATTATTTATATTGATATCCCGTGATTTCGATTTCAAATTGAGATGCTTTCAATTGAAGCATAAATATATCTTCCGATATTTGAGTAGTTTGGTTGTCGGTCATAAGTAGAATGGTGAATGTTACATGTGCATAAAGTGATCACTTAAACCAGCCTATGACACGTCATAAGCTCTGTAAATGCCCAGACTTCCATATTCTTCTTTATCTTTATTTATAACTTTAATTGTATTCCGTGAAAAATATAAATTCACCTAAAAATATTTATGTGACTTCCCGGTCAACTTAAAGTACTCAACTTGACTTTAAACACGTATAATTTACTATTCTTAAACCAGAGTATGACGGGTCTTAACCCCTGTAAATACCCAGAATTATTCTTCTTCACCTATGTTGAGATGCCAAAATGTAGTAGTAGAGAGATTAAGAAGGTAGATTTGCTTGTGACTCAGGATGTGTTTGTAAAAAAAAATATGCCCTTATATTTCTGTGATATTTTACATACAGATGGAGCTTTAAAGAAAAAAACATCAAAAACGCTATGTGATATGGGAGAACTTTGCAAGAACCTTGATGAAAACCATTTGAAAACATTTGGGCATCCACATTGTAAGTAATACTACTCATGCTGATTTTAATCTAACTCTATCCATGCTTACTTTCCAGGGCTGGGACTTCATACGGAACCTAACCTAACTCTATCTGGGCTTACTTTCCAAGGTTGGGACTCCATACGGAACCTAACCTAGCTCTATCTGGGCTTACTTTCCAGGGCTGGTACTCCATACGGAACCTAACCTAGCTCTATCTGGGCTTACTTTCCAGGGCTGGGACTCCATACGGAACCTAACCTAACTCTATCTGGGCTTACTTTCCAGGGCTGGGATTCCATACCAAAGTGAACAGTAACTAAGAAGCGTAGATAACTTTGGAACCTTATTTCTAATGACTTTGGTACTTTGGAACCGGTTGTCAATCCGTAATTTCAAGTTAAAGTTACCAATTTTTGTATGAATAACAATATAAAACATAAAAACTTCCATATGGAATCCCAAACTACAAGAGTCTGAAAAAAGTATGCGTGTTTTTATGTATCACATTAATCCAACATGGTGCCGAAAATGTTGGCCACCCATGGTGTACACAGTGGTCACTAAAGCCAGCCGATGCTAGGTTGTTGGGCTCCATTCTCTGTGGAAGGAAATAATTTATCTTAATTTTTTCAGTGGACAACATCCTGTCTGAATACTCTGGCAGGGGAAAATACGATATACCAAAAAAGTATAAGGAACATAAAGACATTTATGAAAAGCAACTCAACATTATGATATTGAATTGCAATTTCCCTTTGAGTTCCGCTGCGACTTCTGCCGCGCAGACCAATACTAAAGCTAGTTCTAGCTATGCAGATGCTGCGAGAAGTTCTCAAAAGTCTACTCACAAAAGTCAAGGTATTATTTATATTCGAACAATAAGGAAATGTTTACTGTGGATTGGCAGGGTATTATGCATACATCAATATGTTTTACGTGCGGAAATGATTGTTCCTTAATCACTTTTGAACGAGCAGTTGAAAGCTGTCCCACCGCATTCCCAGATCTGATACAGAAGCATCTAGGCTTCCTGACAGACTTTCTCTTGCAAAGCAATTTTTTTAACAATGTTGCAGTATAAACAATAAAAATATTTCAGATAAAACTAATTAATTAACAGGTCGGCAATACCGTGGCCGGTAGGTAGATGGACGGCGCGAGCCGCATCAACCGATCCGGGGCTCGGGATCTGCACTGCCCGCGATAAGTGAATTCCCTCCTTCGGTTTTGTATACAAAACAAATTTTTATTTTCATAACTTTATCTATTAAACTGTTCGACTGTCTGAATAATTGAGTAAATGGATTCTCAATAACAAAGTGACACGGAATCACTGTGAATAATAAGGTTTGATACGTTTGGTTAGTGGATCACTCCCGGAGTGCGGATTTACATCTGCGTGCGACAGCGAACCTAACCGAACGAGCAGTGTTTACGGTCGTATAGCGCCAACCTGAGCACTGCTCACGTTTTTCAGCTTGTTTGTGTCACTAAAATAAATAACACAACTGAGCTCACCAGTTGCCACTTGATTTATTGGAACTACTTGAGTACTTGGAAATGACAATTTCTATTTTTATTTTTTATTATTATTACGGTAAGAGTTGCTTAATTTTTTTTATGTATAAAAAAATTATTGCTTCTGTTTTGTTTTTTTTGTTGATCTGGACAATTTAAAATTATGTGAACTCTTCAAATAAAATAATATAATTTGTGAAACAAAACCGAGCATTAATAGGTTACTGCCAACATTGATTACAAACAATTGGTCCCATAGGAGCATTCCAGATGTAAATGCTGCTACTACCATAAATGAAGGAGAATTTTTTACTTTAATTGTGGTAGTAGCAGTGTGAAAACAAACCGTGTTTATGTGCCCATAACTAGAAAACAAACCGTGTTTATGTGCACATAACTAGAAAACAAACCGTGTTAATGCGCACATAACTAGAAAACAAACCGTGTTTATGTGCACATAACTAGAAAACAAACCGTGTATATGTGCACAAAACTACAGTTATGCCTAATGGATGACTGTACTCTTTCGGCTACTGTCGTAATCATCAAGTGTAAGTAGCTATAAATATGCAATAACCAACCAAATTTGTGCACCGTGATTAGCTTTAAATCATCAAATCCAAAAACCAAGTACATACATAATGACTTCTTTTTAAAAAGTGTGTGTCTATACAAAATGCAATTATTCAAATATTAATAAATTGAAATCAGAAATGAAAACTAAACTAAAATAATATATTTTAACTTTACAGGAAGCGATCAGAGTGGAAAACCTTTATGTAAATTTGGCGACCAATGTACGAGATTGAACCCAGACCACTTCATGGAGTTTTCTCATCCGCATTGTAAGTTACTTTTACTAAAATGGATATTTTTATTAATTGCGCACGCTGCACCGTGCACGTGATAGAAATGAAACTTCTTAACACATTAAGGACGGGAAAGGTATTTCTACCCGTTCGATCGATTGATGCTTAAGGACGGGAAGGCTATTTTCACCTTCTGCGCTGGCTTCATTTCAAAATCAGAAAATAAGGATTTTTTAAAATGTTTTTATATGAATATTTTATACCAATCTCTTTGTTAAAGTCTAAACTATATGCACACAATTATCAAATCCTAAATGTGTTCATTAATAAAAAATAAGAGAGATTGCATCTTAACCCTTCCCTTACGGTGCTAAAAACTTCCGCGCACCTCGGTGAAATACACCGTTTTGTACACCATATGAAAATGTGATTTAAAAACAGGAAAAATCTGAATATTCTTTAATGTTGTTTTTATAAACCATAGTTGAAGTTAAAATGTATCAATTTTGTAATGTTACCTCTGTAAGTACCTAAAAAATTAAAAAAAAAAAAAACATCATTAATATCCACCATAGCTAGTGTAGCGATACAACCATCCCAGACGACGTCTTGTACGCAACCACAGACTAACTAATTTATATATACGCAACTAAAATGAGATCGTCCGAAACATTATGAAGCCGCGTGCGCGTGTACATAAAATGCGGCACGCACGCATACTCTGAGAAACGTCTGTGTATCTGTGATTCTATCCCCGATTTATTTTACAATTTATTTATTTCCGTCTCAGCAAATGAATGATTTAATATTATAATACTCTTATGGAACACGTAATAATATTACGAAGGAATACAAAAAATTCTGAGCCCAGATCTATTATATTTTATACTGATATTCTGATTTTTAAACTCGAGTTGTAGTAAATACGTATCACCGGAGAGGGAAAGTTTAAAGAAATACGACAATAACAAAATTTGCTTAAGAAATATCCTGTTATTACATACGGCATTACCTGAAATAAACTTATACAGGTCCATATACTAATACCATCGTTTTATGCGGGGGTTAAGTTCCGAGAAACATCGGCATAAAAAAAATTGGCGTAAAATGAACACAAATATGGACGATGTGAGGTTAGGTTCCGTGTCCAAATTTTAAGGAAAATCTAACATGTTTATTTATTATGTAGCCTACATGAAATAAATTGTAAATTTATTTAAGAAATTAACTTTAACAACATTTTGAGTGTGTTCTCATGTGTGTGATTATAATCCAGGATTCGAACCTCACATACTAATGTAAGAGATTCTGCTCAGTAAAAAGCTTCCTTTCATCTCACCAATAGATGTCTCTAGTGAAGTTCTAGTGGTTCAAGATCAATGTTTCAAAATTGGTTCATATATATATATTGTATATAGAACTTCCAAGAATTTGAGTAGTGTGGTTGTCAATAATGGGTAGAATTGGTGAATATTACACGTGTGTAAAGTGATCACTGAAACCAGCCTATGACCGTCGTCAGCCCCGTAAATGCCCAGACTTCCATCTTGTCTTTGATGAGATGTCAAAAAACAATTATAAACTTTAAATTCGTTTGAAAAATAAATAACCTCTGGATATAATTAATGAATTTTTAAAAATAAATCACAAGTGTACAGTTCTTCAGTCTTCTTCTTCTTCTTCATGAGCCCTCTGACCTCCACTGCTGGATATAGGCCTCTTCCCCTTCTTTCCATCTCCTTCAGTTGGTTGCTGCTTGCAGCCAGTTTTTACCCCCCACAGTGACTACGTCGTCGGACCCTCTCTTTCGGGGTCTTCCGACACATCTTTTGTTCTCCCAAGGTCTCCATCGTAGAATTCTTGGGGTCCATCTTGTGGGGTCCTGTCTCGCAATATGTCCTGCCCACTGCCATTTGAGTTTCGCCCGTGATCCATGATGTCCTCTACTTTGGTTCTCTTCCTGGTATATCCATTTTTTATTTTATCCCTCAGGCTAGAACCAAGCATGGATCTTTCCATGGATCGCTGTGTAATAACTCTTCACGGGTATAATTAAACAATCACAGAGTTCACAAACGTAAAAACCATAAATAATCACAGAACACGATTTTTTCTTCTTTTAACATTTATCCGCACCCGATGGTGCATATGGACTATGCATCGTATTTATGCAGTGTTAACTTGATCGTAACTTACATGAAGGTAAGGTGATCACTTCTGCGCTTCAGGGACCAGTCCAGGGTAGTATGAAATATAAATAGAGTGCAAAATCACTTTTATTTATTTTCATCCCCCCTGGCAATTGAACCCAAGGCCTCCAGCACGGTAGCTAAACACGCTAACCATTACACCACGGAGGCGGGCAAACCCATAACACAATAATAAATATTATTTACACATCGCTTGGTACCTCAACTGTTCATATATAGCGTCCGACATATACATCCACAATGCGCATATGCGCGATATTCTCTTCTATCACTTGGTATCGTTGTGTATACGTCGCTCTCTTTTGCTTCACTCCCGTGGCGTCGCAATGTAAAGCTCTCTTTCTCCTTCTCTCTACGTTCTATCTTTTTTCTCTTTCATGCAACTGAATATGCCTTATATCCCGATACATGAAATATGCGTTACGCGTATTTGAAATTTTACTCTCAACTCTTGTCTAATTATCGATTATCGAATCGCCGCCTAAAAAGTTTCACTTCACTAAAATTTGTATATCCATTTACTTGACAAAAATCGCTGGTACTGCATGGTTACGAATGTCATTCAAGGCGAAATGCCCTCAGAAGGTGAAAAACTGTCGCACGAATAAACTTTTACGAAATAAACTCCATCTCCGATTGTTTAACACTTTATGCTTCCAGTGGATGACATATTGTCAAATTACATAAAAACTAAAAAGGGTAAAATACCAAAACACTTACACGATGCCACCATTTACAAGCAAATCGAGGTCATGATGGATAATAACATACTTCCAACACACGAAGACGCTTTGAAAAAAGGTCACAAGAGAGGCAAGCAGTCTAAGGAGGAATACACAAGCTCCTCCGACGAAAGGGATCCGTCGGCAGAGAGAGAAGGGTCATCAGAACCCTTATCCAGCCAATCATCAAAACAACTAGCTGAGACAAAAGGTGACTTGTATTTTATGTGTCTAAGAATCTCATCCAGTTTATTTTTATAATTCATTATCCAATATGAGACGTAATCCAATATTTGGAGAACGTTACAACTCTTCCAGACCTAATGGATCAGTATGCATATATATATATATATATATATATATATATATATATATATATATATATATATATATATATATATATATATATATATATTATATAATGAGCCTACATGTCCGCCTCCGTAGTGTAATGGTCAGCACGTTCGGCTTCCGTACTGGAGGTCCCGGGAAAAGGAAAGATCACCTTTCCTTCACTTCTTAACAATCAAGACAACACTGTCTTGATTGTTATTGTTTATATGATGCAGTGCCCTATGCACCATTGGGGGCGGATAAGGGTTAGAAGAAAAATATATGTGTTTATGTTTATATGTACAGCCTTGGCCATATGTATTAGGCATCCCCTATTGGTTGATTAATTAACTATTGGTTTATTTAATTGGTTTATTTCTTTAAATACTAAGATTCTTGGAATTCTTGCATTTTTTTCGGATTGTATCGTATTTTAATGGATTTTGCCTACTACTTACTACCTGCTATCCCGACCTACGACAGTTAGGGGCGTGGTTTATTTGAAAACACTTTTTTGACTTATTTCAAGGGTCAGTTTTAAATGTGAAACACTGCTCTCCCGTTATTTAAATCAGTGAACAAGTACAATTTTTTTAGTACTTTTTATTTAAGCTTTCATTATTTTATATTAATATACGTGATTTGAGTGAAACTGAGTGGTCTCAAATATTTTTATCGAATTCAGAAGGGTTGACCTGGGTAAAAAAAACTAAAAAAAATCAATGCGTCCAGTGTGCGGTCCAAACAGCAATTGAATGTTTTTTTTTTATTATTCTGGTGTGTTTTTTGGTCATTTTGTCAACATGCAACATTTTTTTTCCTTTATTCGCACAATTATTCTGAGCACTAAAATACTTTATATTTATTGCAGCAATTAGGGACAGAGCTGACCAACCAATCCGTGGTGAAATGGGTAATGAAGAAAAATGCATTTTGAAAAGGTTTCCTTCCGGCACAACACCTAATAATGAACGGGATGTACAATATATTACAAAGGAATTACCCAATGGCTCGAAGGTGACATATTTAGCGGATAATAAACAGAACATATCTAGCGGAAAACATTCAGCAGATGTTACTCCAAATCCATCTAGTGAAAGATATCCAGCAGATATTACGTCTTATCCATCTGGTGGAAGATATCCAGCAGATATTACATCTAATCCATCTGGTGAAAGATATCCAGCAGATATTACATCATATCCATCTGGTGGAAGATATCCAGCAGATTTTACACCGAATCCATCTGGTGGAGGTTATCCAGCAGATATTACATCTAATCCATCTGGTGGAAGATATCCAGCAGATATTACATCTAATCCATCTGGTGGAAGATATCCAGCAGATATTACACCAAATCCATCTGGTGAAAGATATCCAGCAGATATTACGTCTTATCCATCTGGTGGAAGATATCCAGCAGATATTACATCTAATCCATCTGGTGAAAGATATCCAGCAGATATTACATCATATCCATCTGGTGGAAGATATCCAGCAGATTTTACACCGAATCCATCTGGTGGAGGTTATCCAGCAGATATTACATCTAATCCATCTGGTGGAAGATATCCAGCAGATATTACATCTAATCCATCTGGTGGAAGATATCCAGCAGATATTACACCAAATCCATCTGGTGGAAGATATCCAGCAGATATTACATCTTATCCATCTGGTGGAAGATATCCAGCAGATATTACATCTTATCCATCTGGTGGAAGATATCCAGCAGATATTACACCAAATCCATCTGGTGGAAGATATCCAGCAGATTTTACACCGAATCCATCTGGTGGAAGATATCCAGCAGATATTACACCGAACCCATCTGGTGGATATTTAGGAGATATAACACCGAACGCGTTGATTGGAAAATATCCACCAGTCATTTCACCAAATGGATCTCCCATAACATATTCACAATACAATCAAGCGAAAGGTGAATTTTTATTTTCACTAAAGTGGATTTATGTAGATAAGAGAGAGAGAGAGAGAGGTAGCTTTGACTCCCAAAAGAAAATCATATAGCCTCCTGCGGGGTGTTGGAAGAGTGTACAGAGGCGCTGTACCATAGTGTTTCTACTAGTAGTCCAAAAATAACAACTTTGGGCCGAGAGTTTCCATTGGGTTGCTAATTAAAATAATCATTTAAGTAGTAGATCCTTCGAAAACAACATGTTATAGATCCTTCGAAAACAACATGTTAATTTAAGTAGTAGATCCTTCAAAAACAACATATTAATTTAAGTAGTAGATCCTTCGAAAACAACATGTTAATTTAAGTAGTACATAGATCCTTCGAAAACAACATGTTAATTTAAGTAGTACATAGATCCTTCGAAAACAACATGTTAATTTAAGTAGTAGATCCTTCGAAAACAACGTTAATTTAAGTAGTAGATCCTTCAAAAACAACATATTAATTTGAGCAATAGGTTTTTTTTATAAATGGTTCCGTAATTTAATGATTTAATGAAAAATGGGAGTAGGTTATAGAGTATATTATATTTGATTTTGCATGTGTTTCTGGTTTTTGATTTTGCGGTTCAATGAAGTTCTCATGAAGTGTTCTCTATTGGTGATTTGTGTGTCGTTTAGCTGGGAGTCGTTTTCCTGCGGTATGTGTAATTTTCTAGTGCACTTCTAAGATTTATTGTAGCGTACGGCTTAATTTGTCATTAGTTATAATTTGATCATTCTGTCTCGGAACTTAAGTATTATTTTCACAATTGGAACATGTAGCCAAAAGTATTTTGCAAAAATTATGACACGGGAAGAAACTAGGATGGCACTTTTTTGTTTTCAGAGCGGACTTATGGCCAAATATTACAAAATGCTCCCCAACCAAACCCTCCTGGAAATATTCCTCGGAACGATGAAGGCTTAGTAAGACGGAGCAGAGAAGGCTCGGCGATCCCTCTTCCTTCGGCTGACTCCGGGAATACCTCTCCTCATGTTGAAAATGCTACTTACTCTGCCAGTTATGGTTGGAAATCTGGTAAGCTATAATGCTAAAATTTTAAGAAAATCCCACTTCCTCCAAGACATGTAAAAATTGTCAACAATTTTTTGATGACATAATGAAAACTGTGAAAATAAACCGACCCTGTTGTTTTGCCTATCGCCAATCTATCGTTTCATATTAACTTTTAGCATAGAAATTGTGCGCGTTTGACATTTTCTGCAAGTAAAATGATACATTTTCGTCTAATATTTGGTCAGGAATCGAAAAAAACTTGAATAAATATCAACCAACAAAACCGGTGTCAAACTAGAGTTACAAAGCATAGAAAATTTAACCTAAAAATTGTTGTCGGAATTTATTTGAGTTTAATGATGTTGGGCTGCAAGAGAAACGCATTCTCACCAGTTATATTCCTTTATTGTCACCTCCCTCGCCGGCCCGGGACATCCAGTACATATGGAAGATATCATCTGACTTACGTCTGATAGAAGACAATATAAACCATTAGTACCATCTTTATTTGATCAAAAAATAATAATTACTTTTTTAATAACTTTAATATCCTGATAATACAGATCGACAAAAGGTTTCAAAATGCAAAGTCATTACAAATAATAGTCCAGAAGTAAGCTCAAGTTACTCACTGCATACTTAAAATGCCAGCTTCCGTATGGAATCAACACTCCGAGGAAATTATAACCAAAGATATGCTTTTAGGTGTCAGAATCCTTATTTTATGTTAATATTCCAACTGCGCAGTATCGGTAAAACCGGCTAGCTTTCCTGGGGAACATTCGATCCTACATCATTAAACTTTCCCTCTCTCGCTTTTATATTTTCGCAGTCCACCAGTAATGTTTTAGAATGGTCATGTACTCTGGGATTGTGTACTGGGTCCTGTCTCCCGGAATATTAATTTCCAGATATTCCGAGAAGAAGCGAGCGGAGACCCGAAGTTGTGAAAATGGATATTGATGATGACGAGATTGTGAAGCTGACCATGGCTGACAGACATAGGAACGCCGCTCCTTACTACATGTTCTTCAACGCTGTCCCCGCTGCGCCGGAGACAGACTCTCACCCGCTGTCCATCACATTCCAAGGTACTCGCACCGCTTCATATAAAGCCCCACCACATGTTGCCTATTCATTCACTCAAGATACGGTGTTAGCTACTCGGAGTTGAGCGAGCTTGTTGAAACACTCAGCCGTGGGCGTCCACTATGGTCTGGCAGTGCGATCCCAGGTGGATACTATATCTTTAGCCGCACATTGTCAACAGTAAGCATTGCTCACAAACGGTCTGCCCATCCTGCCAAATATCTAAAACGGACATTGCCAGTATGACCGACTTTGTTGTTGACTTCATTGTTGACATTTGATACCGAAGCCTATGCCTTATATGTATCAAGATCCACATCAGCCATGGGGATGTGGATATCTCGGAGGTATAAATAAGAATATTATTAGTACCTTCTATGTATTGTAGTATATTATATCTTACTTTTACAGAAAAATAAATTTATGAGACAAATGTGGTAAGAAATAGAAGCAGAGAAAAACGTGACATGATAGTGTTAAAAATACTTGAAAGTGGACAGGTCGGGAGTCAGTATATATATATATATATATATATATATATATATATATATATATATATATATATATATATATATATATATATATATATATAGTGTGCAAGTCCTTCAGCTGTTTTCCTCGAGTCTTATAACACAATTTACGTGAAACAATTGTTAAATGAAGTTTGTATTCTTCTTGGATATTTTCTAACTAATATTGGTTTCTTTCAGATATCTTAGACCCAAGTATGGGAACACTTAAATCATCACTGCAAATTAATGATATGGTTGATCTCGGATGGCTCTTGAAAGAATACGTAACGGCCGGTTACTCGTAAGTAGAAATTCTCGGCGCATGTTATTTTCTTTAAAGCATTCATCGCTGTTCCTTGTTTTCTTTGCCGGTGAGCACAGCGGTTTTCGAACAAAGTTACATCCTTTAATGTTTTCTGTACTTTAGCGAGTAAAATCAAAGTTTTTACCTATTACAATTGAACGGTATTCTACTCATTCCAGAAACCATCCACTGACAATAATCCACGGTTTAGAAAGCGATTCACTGCGAACCGCCAAAAAAACGAGACCAAATATTGAAACCTTTCCAGTTCCCAAGTCTAGAGGAATACACAACACGTAAGTAACTGCAGTAATTCCTGAAGTTTTGTGTTTCCTCAATTGTATTATGATGTCAAATGATTGTTCTGTTGGCAGGAAAATGGCGATTCTCGTATACAACGATGACTCGGTGAGAGTCGTCATTTCAACAGCCAACTTGTACCGCGAGGACTGGGAGAACAGAACTCAGGGGTAATTGTATTCATTTCTTCATCTTGTCCACATTATAAGTGCGCATATAAGACCGGCATATGACGATGGCTCGGTGAGAGTCGTCATTTCAACAGCCAACTTGTACCGCGAGGACTGGGAGAACAGAACTCAGGGGTAATTGTATTCATTTCTTCATCTTGTCCACATTATTAGTGCGCATATAAGACCGGCATATGACGATGGCTCGGTGAGAGTCGTCATTTCAACAGCCAACTTGAACTTTCTTTCTAGACTAATAGTGCCTGTCTAGAACTAGTGTTTGACAATGACTCGGTGAGAGTCAAGGTTTTACAGGGTCGCAGGGTCAATAAGAGATTTTTTTTCACTCTGGTATTTATTTAAACCATTGCGACACAAAGCCAGCAAATCACCGGCCAAGGTCAATTTGTCATTGACTCACAAAACCGGCGATTTGCTGGTTTGTCCTTGAAGTGATTTTTTTTACATTAAAACTGAATGAAAATAACTTTATTCATAAATTTATATTGAAAATAGATTATGTTGTGTGTTAATATTATTGTGTCTTAATATTATTATAGTAAAAAATGTGTCCTAATTAAATAGTGCGTTGTATGAAGAAATGATGTCATCTTTATTAGTGGTGCATTGGGTTAGTATGTATTAGCTTGGACTGTGTGAGGCTTCGTGAGATCAGTGAGCGTGATCTACACAGATTAGATTTAGTTACCTGTGCACATTGGGTGTGAATGAGAATCAGAAGAAGAAAGCAGCAAATGTTCATTGTTTTTATTTTGCAGATTGTGGATCAGTCCTCGCTGCCCAAAGTTAAGCTCATCTTCTGTTTATGGCGAGTCTCCTACCAACTTCAAGCATGCGCTCAAACAATATTTATTTTCCTACCAACTTCCTGCCATTTATCCATATTTGCAATACGTAGGAATGGCAGATTTTTCCAAAATAAAGTAAGTTGTTTGATCATTCTATAAATATAGATAAATATAAGAAAATTATGGAGCGTGCTGGAAAAATATGGAGTAGACAATAAACTTATACAAGCAGTTGCTTCCCTCTACGAGGGCAGCACAGCTAGTATAAGAGTGAATGGGGACATTACATCATGGTTTGCAATATCCAAAGGCGTAAAGCAGGGATGTGTAATGTCACCATGGTTGTTTAATCTCTATATGGACCATTGTATGAAAGAGATTGAAAGTATGGTAGTCGGAGCGAAAATGATGAATATAACTGTTAGTTGCTTGCTGTATGCGGATGACGCCGTACTGCTAGCGAGCAGCGCGGAGGACTTGCAACTAATAGTGTCAAGAATGTACGATGTATGTACGGAAAATGATCTGGCAATGAATGAAGGTAAGTCAAAGGTCATGGTGTTTGAAAGAGAGAAAGATTTGACAGAATGCAAGATTATCGTGCACAATGAATCCCTAGAACAGGTGCAAGAATTTTTATATCTAGGAAGCATGTTCACAAGGGATGGAAAAGTGGATAAGGATATTGAGAGAAGAGTGAATGCAGGGAATAGAATAAATGGTGCTTTTAACAGAGTGATTGGGAATAAGAATATGTCCATGGAAGCCAAGCTAGCGGTTCACAACGGCGTGCTAGTACCGACACTAATGTATGGAAGCGAAACATGGAACTGGCAAAGGAAGGATGAAAGCAGAGTGAATGCTGTTGAAATGTGCTCCCTCAGACGAATGTGTGGAAAATCATTGTATGACAGAATTAAAAACGATGATATAAGAAAGGAATGTAAGGCTGAACGAGGAATAATTGAAAAGATTAGAAAGAGCTCTTTGCGGTGGTATGGACATGTGGAGCGAATGGATAGCGAGAGAATGACTAAGAAAATATATGTGGCGAATGTGAGAGGGAAAACAGAATGTGGACGACCGAAAAAGACTTGGCACGATCAGATCAATCAGAACCTAAAATCTGGCGGTGTCAAAAGTCTGCGTAATCGGAGGGCATGTATGACTAGATGTATGGATGTGAAGGAGGCTAGGAGTGTATGTCAGGACAGAAGAGTGTGGCGTTCCATCCTCTCTGCCTACCCCTGCGGGGAAACGGCGTGATGGTAGTTGTAACGGACCAGCTGAGTACACGGCCCCAAAATGGATTAAATATATGTAAACATGAGCGGGGAAATCGGGCGAGCGCACCGACGTCCTCTCGCAACGGCAATCAAATATAGAATGCGCTAGGCGCGGCGCGCGCGGCGTCTTATACGTGGTACGTAAGACGTTATTTACGTTATGAGCGGGGAAATCGGGCGAGCGCTACGAGAACTTCTCTCCATGACCACCAAATCCCGAATGCGCTAGGCGCGGCACGCGCGGCGTTTTTTATGTCGTATTTACGTTATCACGTGATATTTACGTTGCGAGCGGCCGGCCTGGCGCAGGTTAGGGTAGGGGGAGAAGATTTCTGTCGCTCGGTCGATTTCGACGGACCGCGCTGTATATGAACGAATAAATATCTGTGCCATTTTATGAATAAAGGATTCCACTCACACCGAGCTCTGCGTTTTACTTTGATCCTCACCTACCCTGCGCTACTACTTCGATTTCGGAATCTTCTGGGACTTGACCATCGCTACACCCACTGGACTACGAATCGATTACACGGACCTACAGCTCATAACTTTCGGAATTTACGACCCCGAGAGCGACGGAGCGGAGAAGCCACATCCACACCTATACACAGTCTAGCGGTGTGTTGGACAGACGCTGTCTGTGCGACACAGTAGTAGTAGTAGTAGTAGTAGTATAAGAAAATTAAGAAAAAAGGCTGGAAAGACAACGGCGGGATAACTTGCTACAATTTATTTTTATTTCATCATACACACATTTACAAATTAAAATATTGTGCCCTTACAAATTTTTCCATGCCGAGGGCACATTTTACACTATTTATTTATAAAATTATAATAAAGAAAATTTATTATGACATGCGATCAAATATGACATTGCCGAACAATGCGGTATACCACCTTGATCAAAAAGTTCCCGGAATGTGTGCAGAAAATTAAAAATACAAGATTATTCATCAAAATCGATATTGTTCCCTTCAACCCACTTACGCCAGCGCTAGATCAATCCTCGAAACATTTTTATGATCGGTTTTCGGTATGGCCATCAGAGCCATCCTCCATTTTTTCATGACCTCATCTCGGATGCTGTAACGCGTTCCGGCAGCGGTTTCTTGAGTCGACCGAATAGGAAAAAGTCGCAGGAAGCCAAATCAAGCGAATTCATTGCTTGTTGGATGGTTTGATTCGTTCCGTTTTTAGCCAAATGGTCACGGATAACTATGGCGTTGTGCGACGGTAAGTTATCGCGGTACAAGATCCACGAGTTGTTTGCCCACAAATCTGGTCTTTTTGGCGAATTGCTTCACCCCAACGTCTTGAGCGGATCCTAAAGCGATGCCTAACTCCTCTGCAATCTCTCTAATTGTCAATTTCCGGCTTACGGTCATCCATTCTTTGATTTTGTTAATGTTTTCGTCGGTTTTCGATGTCGAAGGCCTGCCATTGCTTTCATCATTGTTGACGGACTAATGGCCACTTCTGAAACATTCATTTTCTTCATAGTATCGTTGCCGAAACACTTTTCAAGCATTTTCAATGTCGTCGCACCCCTAAAAAAGCAAGATTTACATAATACAAACTCGTTGTAGCAAATTCATCAGGCAAGGCCCAGCGTGCTCCACAAGCTGTTTTACGGTGAGGTCGGAACTGTTCATCAGCCTCTTCTAAACCTTTCATGCTACAGGGACAGGGAAGTTGGCTTTCGAGCGCCTCGCGCTACTCTGTATACTTGCTACTACTGCTACTACACCACTACCAATGTAGAACTTTGATCCTAATATAACCAGTGTACACGTGAACCTAATATTTTTTACAACATTTTGAGTGTATCCAAATACATATGTACTTGTTCATAAATCTGGATTATCTCCAATTATAGGAGTTATTTTATTTAGGATTATAATCCAGGATTCGGACCTCAAATACAAATGAAAGAGTTTCAGCTCAATAGAAAGCTTCTTTCATCTCGCCAATAGATGTCTCTGGTGAAATTCTAGTGATTCAAGCACAATGTTTCGAAATTGGATCATATATATATTTAGAACTTCTAAGAATTTGAGTAATGTGGTTGTCAATCATGGGTAGAATTGGTGAATGTTACACGTGTGTAAAGTGATCGCATAAACCAGCCTAGTCGTAAGCCCCGTAAATGCCTAAAATTTTTATGTTCTTCTTCATCTATGTTGAGATGTCAAAAAACTTATGTTTTGTTTTAGTGTGTTCTTGGTGACGTCCAGTCCGGGTATAGACACATATTCATATGGTTTGAATCGCATGAACAATCTTCTGAACCTGCACTGTGTACCCGAAGTCCCGAGCGAATGGGATTTAATTGTCCAAACATCGAGGATTGGAAAAGTTGGCGAGAACCCTCGGGTATGTCAGACAAATAACTCTTCATTACTCTAATGTGTAAAGCCAACTAACCGTAACTCAAGTTGCGGCTGTTTGGCGCAACACGGCTCAAAGTATTCTTATAACTGGCCTCTATTGGCGTAACACGGCTCAAAGCATTCTTATAACTGGCCTCTATTGGCGTAACACGGCTCAAAGCATTCTTATAACTGGCCTCTATTGGCGTAACACGGCTCAAAGCATTCTTATAACTGGCCTCTATTGGCGTAACACGGCTCAAAGCATTCTTATAACTGGCCTCTATCGGCGTAACACGGCTCAAAGCATTCTTATGACTGGCCTCTATCATATATGATATTTACTTGTATATTATGATTGTATACAATTACAGATTTTGCTCAATCTCTTTCCTTTAACAAGATATTCATTATCCAAATAGCCGCAAAATTGTACTAATTTGATACATGTTTTAGCAAAAAAGCATCATTTTAAGTAAACTTTAACCTGGTTTATCTCAAAACAACTGTTTTTAAGTTGCGGCTATTTGCCTTTGCACATTAGTACTGTTATGTACTAAGGTGGGGGAAGATGATTAGTAATAACTCGCCAGCACTTTGACTTGGGTTTATCGTAAATTAGCATTACTAGGTAGCTCTAAGTGAGTGACTGCTTTCTGGGAGACAAATCTAGAATGCCCTCGCCAGACTTTGCGGGTATATACATGATATATCTAGTAATTGGTGAATCTTACCAATGTGTCACCAACTTACCCACATTCCTTACGGTTACAATTACAGCGGCAACTCCAAGTGTGTCAACTATGCACTGGATATATTTGACTTTACTTCTTTTTGGCGAAAAACAACATTATAATTGAAATGTAACTTTGTTTTAAAATCACTATAAATATTTCATTATAATGTCTACCGGTTTCGAAGCCAACCGCTTCTTTATCAAGACTGATTAATTAGTATAAATCAGTCTTGATAAAGAAGCGATCAGCTTGGAAACTGGTAGACATTGGAATTATGTTATAATAAAATATTTATAGTGATTTTAAAACAAAATTACGTTCATGCTTCAAATATAAATTATAAAAACAATGTTTATTATTTTTCTTTTTGGCATCATTAACATCCTGATCGAAAACACTGGTTGTCAACAGTTTTGTTAAATGGATAACTGTTGTTGTTTCATAAATACATACTTTGCTATGCTAAAGCCAAATATAATTACAACTTTCCCACTGTCCATCGCTTTTTTAAATAATTTTTACATACACACATGCACACACTGTCTGTTGCCTTTTGTATGCTGATGACGCTGTGCTTGCAAGACAAGAGTGTGTAGTGTGTGCAAGGAAAGTGATTTTTCTGATGAACGTGTAATTGTTTTTTAAATTTGTGAATTTGTTTTAATGTTCTTTCCTCCACGTGTTTAAACTATCTTAACACACTTAATTTTATCGATAATTTTTCTTATTTATTACCATTCAAACATGTAACATACATCTTTGTACATTTATGTGGCTAATTCTCTATATGAACAATGTATTTTAGGCTTGGCTGCAGGGGGTATTTCAAAGGAAAATGTGTCCCAGCCTGAATCCATTGCAAACTAAACTGCAAGATCTTCGCCTCATCTATCCTTCATTCCAGTCCAGATATAAGTCATTTGATGGCCTCGACTCCAAAGGAACCCTCTGCCCCGCGTTCACTCTGGGGGGGAAAGAAACCTGGATCGAGTCGTATCTTTAGTAAGAAATCTTGATTATAATTAAAATATAACTTGCTTTTTAAATTTATATAAATATTTTATTATATCTTAATTATAATGTCTACCGGTTTCCAAGCTAACCGCTTCTTTTTCAAGACTGATTAATACTAAAACACTATCTACTAAACCAATTTCTAAATATTTTGGCTGTTAGGCAAAAGAGCTCGGGTAGATCTCGAGTGGCTTTATTTTGTGTGTTGATTGGCAGTCACAGACAAAAGGGATCAGGGATGTTGAGTGATTAGAAACATATTTAATAATGGACTTTTCTTGTGTCATCATCATCTTCTAAAGGCAGCGCCTTGTTGTGTCAGCCACTTGTCTCTGTCAGTCGCCATCCTCTTGAGCTGCGAATAGGAGGAGACGTCCATGAGCCGCTTCAAATCCTGGAAGTATGAAGTTCTTGGGCGGCCTCTTGTTCGTTTTCCCAAGATTCTTCCTTCGAAGATGTTGCTAAGAAAGGTGCTATGTCTAATTGAGTGCCCTATTAGCTTGGCCTTCCTCTTCAAAATATGATTTATAAGCTCTCTTCTTTCTTTTACGTCCTGCAACACCTTTTCGTTGGACTTCCTTACGACCCATGATGTTTTGGTCATCTTCCTCCAAACCCACATCTCAAATGCTTCAAGCCGGTCTTTTTCCTACTTTTGGATGGTCCAGGTTTCACACCCATACAACAAAACACTCCAAACAAAAGCCTTTATGAATCCTTTTCTTTCTTCAATTTTTAAATGTTTGTTTGATAGGAGGCTGTACTTTTTCATAAAAGTTTGCTTGGCTAGCGTTATCCTCTTTTTTATGTCTAGGGTACATTTATTGTTATATGTTAGCGTGCTACCCAGATAACAGAATTGATCCAACTGTTGAATTACTCTATTTCCGAGAAGTATTGTTGGATGGAGGTCAGATTGCTCTTTTTCAACGATCATTGATTTTGTTTTGGCGGCATTAATTTTCAAATGGAACTTATCCAGAGCATTAGAGAGAGTGTTTAACATGTGGTTCATGTCACTCTCGTCCTCTGCTATCAGGGCGATGTCATCAGCGAATCTTATACAATGTATTTGTTGACCGTTTATTTTTACTCCATTTGTTTTTTCCTTCAACTCTTCAATGGCCTCCTCTATGAACAAATTGAATAGATAGGGTGACAGCGGACAACCCTGTCTCACACCTTTTCTTATCTTGGCTTCTTTTGAGGAACCATTAATATCTATGAGAGTGGATTGGTCCTTGTACAATTTGAGGATGGTTCTTCTGTCCTTCCAATCAATTCCTCTTTTCTTCATGACTTTAAACAAGAGGTACCAATCCACTCTATCAAAAGCCTTCTCTAAGTCTATAAAGGTCGTGTATGTTATAAGATTCACATCCAGTCGTCTTTCCAGTATCTGTCTCAGTGCCAAAATTGCCTCTCGTGTTCCCACTCCACTTCTAAAACCAAACTGATCCTCTCCAAGCTGTTCCTCCACTTTCTTTTTCAACCTGCCCTTTATAGTGTTCAGGAGCACTTTGGATGCGTGGGATAGAAATGTTATGGTTCTATAGTTGTTGCAGTCTGCTGCATTTCCCTTTTTAGGTATTGTTATAGACTTACTCTTTACGAAGTCGTTGGGCAATTTTCCCTTTTCATAGCACTCACTTATGATGTTATATAGTGCTGTCTTCGTCCGTTCGTCTACATTCTTTAAAACCTCAGCAGGTATATCATCTATCCCAGTTGCTTTTCTATCCGTTAAGGCCTTCACTGCAAAATCGAATTCAGCCCTTGTCAAGGGTGGTCCCTTGCAATCGGGATCTACTTCTTCTTCTGGTTCCAAATAAATCCTTTCGTCTTCGATATCATTTCCACAGTACAGATCTTCTAGATATTCCTTCCATCGCTCAGCTACCTTTTCATTTTCAAATAATAGGTTTCCGTTTTTGTCTTTAACAATATTGCTCTTTGTTTTAGGTGTATATTCTAGGCTTTTAACTCTGTTATATGCTTTATCGATATTATTTTTGTGTAGTAGGCTTTCGATTTCTTTACAGTTTTCACGTAACCATTCATTTTTTGCATTGCGACATTGGTCTGTAATTTGATTTTTGATCCGTTTGTATTTGACATAATCTTTACTCCTTAGTTTGTTTCTTTCCTTGATTAATTCTAGTATTTGTTGATTCATCCATGGTTTCCTGGGTTCTAGGACGTTTTTCCCAATACTTTCGTCACATGCTGCATTGATGTTTTTTTTCATTGTCTCCCAAGAAGTTGGTTCTATCTCATTATTAATCTTTACTAGAGTTGATTGGAAGTCTTTTACTAATTTTATATCTTTTAATTTTTCCAAACACCAGTGCTTTTTCTTGGCCATGATTATTTTCTTAAATCTAATATTGCATACCGCTTTGACTAGAGTGTGATCACTATCTATTTGATTTCCAGGGTATGAGTGACTAGATCGTATTTGATTTCTATATTTTTTCTTTACTAGAATGTAATCAATTTGATATCTCCTCGTGTCTCCGGGGGCCTTCCACGTGTACCTCCTTCTCTCGGGGACTTCGTACATTGTGTTGGTGACGATCATCTCAGACTGCTTGCAAAATTCTATCATTTTTTCTCCTCTTTCATTCATATTTCCTAAACCAAACTTTCCGATACATTCTTGATCAGTTGTTTGACTTCCGACTGAGGCGTTGAAGTCTCCCATAATAATCACATTTGATTTGTTTTCGGTAAGTCTCAGCAGCTCCTCGAGTTGTTCGTACATGGTGTCAATTTCTTCTTCGTTGCAGCTTGATGTTGGAAAATACACTTGTATGACGTACATGTCTGTGGGCTGGGCTTGTAGCTTTATCATAATGATTCTTTCATTTACGTGAAAAGTGTTAAGGACGCTGTTCTTCCATCCACCTTTCAAAATGATTGCTACACCTTTGCTGCCTCTTTTTTCACATCCACTATGAATTATTCTCAAGTCGTCTTTGACATAATCGCCATTTCCCGCCCATCTTGTTTCAGAGATACCTAGGATATCTAATTTTGCTTGTGTCATTTGTTGAGAGATTTCTTCGATTTTGCTCGGTTGTAGCATGGTTCTAACATTCCAAGTACCAATGTTGAATTTGTTGTCACAAGGGTTTCGCTGGTTGACGACCTGAGAAGCCTTGTTCCTTCTCCTGCCGGATCTTGGGGTCCGAGGTCCATGATCAGTAAGTCTTAAGTTGTTGATCGACATTTATGGCTAACCAGGGTTAGGGAATCCTCAGGATCTTTAATGCAGTGGTATCCCTCTGGCCTTCTGCATCCTCAAGCCGTTGACCACATTGTTTGGTTCATCCGCCCTTTCAAGGCAGTTTCCCACCTTGGGGACAAGAGATTGTCCCACTCTACTTAGCTCATCCGCCCCAAAGGCCGTTGGCTTTGTAGAGGTGCCTCCTTATTCCGGGAGACTCTCGGTCGTCAGAGCCTCGTCAGCGTAGCAGGGTGCACCACATGCAGGTGAGGTTGACATTTGAGTAGAGAGGTTATATATTCACTTCATACTCCAAGCACACCCCTTGTGTATTTATTAGTAATTTATTATTGATTTCTAATATTTGTAAGTAATCTAATTTAAGTCCTCTGTTGCATGCGTGTAATATATTTAATCCTTTATTTTGATCAGATTCGTGATATCAGGTGATTGTCAAATTCAGAAAAATAATTATTATTTAGACATCTTGTATGCTCTTTGTATCGGATTTTAAATGAAGTTATATTTGATTTCAATTGGAAAATCACAAAGTTATTGCTTCAAATATAAATTATATACATCTTGATTACTTCAATAAGAATGTATTGTGCCACTCGCTAAATGGCCTCTCCACCAACGGCTGCTCGTCCCCGCTTACTTTATGTTTCTAGGGGATACCAGAAACCCCTTTTTATTCCTAATCTCTCCATTAGGGAACATTCTGGCAATTTCCTTCTCCCCGCTGACGAAAATTTTTGGCGCGGGGAGTAATATAAAAAAGAGCCTGTGGCAAGTATTTAAACCTGAAGTAATGTATATGTTGACAACAAAAGGTTATTAAAAATTAGTTAGATTATTAAATGTATGGTATAGTATTGTTTTGTATTTTTTCCTTCTTAGTGCCAATCTTCATTCAATTTATTTTGTTTAATTTTGAAGGCAGTTGGAATATAACACGGTCGACTTTATTTCTGCAGCAATTGACATAGGCAGCGTAACGACTAGTGGTACTGGAACACTCGAAGATGAAGATGGAAAAGCACAGTTGGAAACAATTATTTATTTGTCAAAATTATAAAACTAGGAGCAAAGCGACGCCAATATATTGTTTCGCTGTTTGATGTTTCGCTTCTTAACAGTACTGAGTAGAAAAAAACACAAGAAAACTGAAGAAAACAGGTCACCGATTCCGATCAAGTTATACTCAGTACTAAAAAATTAAAGGGCAAAGAGCGCGATGTATTACGTTTAAAATTATAATCTAAGAAGTATTGGTCCTTCCACGCTTTATATACTATTTTAAGGTAGTTTTTGTGGTGGTAAACATATGAGAGTCAATGAACTGCGTCTCTTTGTTCTTCTCGAATATGTACATAATCTTATTATAAAAAAATGCACAAATTCTTATAAAACTGCACTAATTTTTAAGGCGCTTGCAAAAAATACATTGTTTTAAATCTTTTTAACGATAAGACAATGTCTATCCATTGCTTAGGCCGAGTTGTGTTATCAGTGTTGAAGTTAAATGAAATATAAAATAAAACTTTTGAATAAACTAATTTGGGAGGAACAGGCAGTGTTTATTTTCTGCATCAACTGACATCAAAAACAGTGTATATTTTCTGCAGCAACTAAGTTTTCTTAAAAATGTTTATGAACTTTCAAGTATTTTAAAATCAGTGTCACTAAATATATTTTTGTGATTTAAGTGATTGGAACGCGACTAAGCTGGGTAGAAAGCGCGCGCTGCCACACATGAACACCTACCTGCGCGTGTCTCCCGACTCTACGAAGGCCGCCTTCTTCCTGCTGACCTCGGCCCCGCTGGCCCCGGAGTCCTGGGGGAACTTACAGAGCAACATCCAATCTTACGATGTGGGGGTGCTCTTCTTGCCCAAGTTTGTAGTAAGTATTAATTATTGTCATCAACTGAGCGGGGGACTTCATGACCCCGAAAGTTTACTTTTCAACCAAAATGTTGCTGGATCATGTAGTACGTAATGTGAGATTTGTTACGTTATGAATAATTGAAAAAATAAAACAATATCAAATTTGAGACACAAAAATTATACATAAATACAAATACCGTGTTAATTAAAGATACATATACAAATACCATACATACGCGCATGCACACATACACACATACACTCCCATATAAGATTTACGAGGTCTGTTCAAAAAGTATCCGACTTTTATTCATAAAAGCAACTATTATTGAGATACAATTAAATGACACAAAGTAGCCCCCTTGAGCTGCTACACACTTCTCCCAACGGTTCTGCCACTGCCGGAAGCAACGTCTTCCCTGGTCTGAGATCTGGTCCCTTTCAACGGGAAAAAGCCAGCAATTACAGGGAGCGTATTGAGAAGTTGAGATCATCCATCAGAGTCTCCAGCATGTCCTGTGCGATGTCCACACCAACTTGCTTCCGGTCAATTGTCAGCAACTTTAACTGAATATGCTATAAATCCTAGTACATAATAGGCAAGGAGAATATTCTTAGGCAACTAGTGATTTTTTACACAACTCTAAATGACAAAGCTTCACATACGGTTTTGGAAAGTGATGCAGAATTCATGAAGACATATTGCTCACTCCTTCCAACAACGTCATATATCAAAAATTGTCAATTTTCAGTTGTGCATGTTTTCGAAATGCCCAAAAAATGTACTATATCCCAGCAAAAGCGGCATATTTTAAACTTAATATTTACCCGCTACAGGGCAGAAAGTGTTGTTTTTGCATTTTGAAGAAAAGGTATCGTTTAATTAATTTTTTAAATAACACTAAATATTTTTCGATGCAGAAAAAACATTCAGGTTTTACCTAAAAAGATCTGCTGCACTGTAAAAAGTTATATTTATTATATTTTTAAACTTTAAAAACGATAAAACCGTGAAAAACATGGCATGATCAGGTATGCCAAATACTTGAAAGCGGTCAGGTTAGGAGTCGTAACAATCGGCGGGTATGTATGAGGAGATGCATGAACGTGAAGGAGGCGAAGAATGTTTGCAAAGACAGAGTGGTGTGGCGCTCTATTCTCTCTGCCTACCCCTACGGGGAAGCGGCGTGATGGTTAGTTAATTAAAAATGATCTCCTGAAAAATCAAGTTTTTTGATTTATGACGTTGTTGAAAGGAGTGAGAGATGTGTCATAATGCTTTTTAACAAAAAGTGGTATTTACCAAGTAAAATTTCAATTAGTGTAACGTTTTGTTTATTTTTCAGATAAAACAAAATTTCTTCTCTGTGAAGGCAGACGACCCCGACAGATTACCTGTCCCATATGATCTCCCACCAACGCCTTATTCTTCTAAAAGCAATTTGACCGTCGGAATATAACGACAATATCAGGACATCTTCAGAGGAATAAATATCAGTTGTTATTCCAATAATTGAAACAATTTAATCATGTAGCGTACGCAAAAAAAAAAATCTTTTGTAATTTGTATCTACCAAAAATGCAATTTTTTGGTTCGTTTAAGTTTTTCAGTTCAGTTATTTTTAATTTCATTAATTGATTCGGCAGTCAATTTGTGGTAAAATCTAACCATTTTCAATTTAAGTTTTACTTAGTAAATACCACTATTTCTTCAAATGTATTGTGACATGTGTTTTGAAGCATTCCGCATCATTTTGGTGTTTGAAAATGAAAATGATGCGGAATGCACTGAAAAACGTGTCGCAGTAGAATTTAAGAAATAGTGGTATTTACTAAGAAAACTTATATTAAAAACAGTTTTGTATCTTAAATTAAAAACAGTTATGTATCTTATATGTGAATATCTATATTATCTTAAAGGAAAATGCACTTGGGCCCAAAACGTGGCTTTGAGTGGCATGGCTTTATTCCCTTTTGAAAATGTGACCAGATTCCTATTGCGAAAAATTTAGATTTTTTAATAATTACAGAATTTCTTGAGTTTTTTTCATACATCTCTTTACCAAATTAACAATAAGATCTGTGTTCTTTTCCCACTTTTGACCATGTATGACATTCAATTATTATCACAGACTAACTAATTTATATATAATTATGTTTAATTTTCCATATTTAAAACAGCAAAAATCTATTTGTGTCATTCCAAAAAAGATTCTTAATAAAATATATTTAAAAAAAACTTACTCTCCTACCTGAAGATGTTTATCGGGGTAGGTTGAGTAACAATTATTTTAATGGATATATTTAATTTCCTTCTAACTTGTATTAGGTATGGTATTGATGAAAAATATTTTGTACATAATATGTACGCAGATAAATATAAAAGGATTTTTTCAAACCATTTTTTTCATTGAGTGCTTTAGATTTAAGTTTTTAAATTTTATGCAGTATTTTTATTTTGTTCCCACCAACAATAATACATATATGATAAAGGGCACTGAAATAAAATCTTGCTTTATTTATCAAGTTTACACATTTACTGTGTATGAACTGCAATATACTTAATTATGTTAATTTTAATACTTTTTAAAATTATACTATAGCAATTAAATAAATATGGACATACCTATTGTAGATGTATTTTTTTCAAACAATTAATTGGTTACTTTATCTGCATTTGAGATTTCATGGATAAACACATTTTTTTTTACAGTGCAAAGTTAATCAGTTTTTAATCAGTGCAAAGACACAGAAAATGCTCAGTCATCGCATTTCCTACCATATTCTTAATCTAGCTAAAAGTAAACTATGTTGAATGACCACAATGTTCTCTGCAATTGTGGGCAAAAGGCTATTGCGCTTGTTTTCGCAGATACGGCTGGCTTAAAAAACAACCTCGTACTATAAACGCTACTGCATGGAGCTAAAAGGTATATTCTTGCAAACTTCATCAAATTTGGATATTGCTTCGCATGGACTGACCATCAAAGTTTAGGGTCGGGACTAATTTTCTAATTATATTCAATGTTAAGGGTCGGAACTAATTTTCTAACTATATTCAATTTCATTACCAATCGCGCTTTTTTCTTGATCCTGGCACTGACTACTATTTCATTGATACAATCCCAAAGGGGGCTTGTGCAGTACCCAGAATTTCACCGTCCGGCAGTCCGGTTTCGAAAAATAAAAGCGACTACGACATTTTAGCGTGATCGAATTTACGCGCAACATGTTCACGCACCGATCCGAAGAAAGATGGACAGAAGCACAAGCCAATCCAAGGCAATCATCGTTTTAAAACGCTAACTGAAGTACCGGACGGTAAAATTTCGTGTAGTGCACAAACGCCCAAAAGGTGCCGAAGCTTCACCTGATTCGTGATCCAGCTTGATTACAATATAGAAAATATAATGTGTCAGATATCCAAATTCCGGCCAAATCACCATCTATGTTTTTATTATTTCTTTTACCTGCATTTCAAAATGTAGAGTTTATACAATTAATATCCATTAATATGTGGAGTATGCATAATTAATATCCACCCTTCATATTTTAGCAGGTATTGAATTCAAAATTTATTTTATGTTTCCGTGTGTTTTAAATACAATATTAAAATTATTGTTTTCATTCAAACCCTTTTACGCACCATATAAACACAGTGTTATCTTGATCGTCAACACATGAAGGAAAGGTGATCAGCCCTCCGCTTCCGGTACCAGTCCAAGGTAATATTGATTAAATATAAATGTGAAAAAAATCACTTTAATTTATTTGATCCCCCCTGGGAATCAAACCCGGGACCTCCAGTACGGTAGACGAGCGTGCTGACCATTACAATACCGAGGCGAAAAATTATACCAGTGTTTTATTATTTTAATGTACAAAAACTGCATTTTGAAATAACTGGTTTGCGAATATTTTATGAAGTTTCCATTTTAATACAATTAAATCTAATCAACAATCTAAATTTTGCACGCACTGCGTCGTGATACATAGCAAATGCCAAAAGAAATGTCAAAATAATGGGACGCTTTTCTTGAATGACTTGCGGTGTGGGAATGAAAGTTTGACGAGGCGGACGTAGCGCCATCTGTCATTCAATCAAATAAATAATTTGTTCGGTTTGAAAAATTACTAAGATTACTAAAATCGTGATTTAAAAGTGGGAGGGTGGGGTACGAAGGTGAAAATTAGCATTAAACAATAAATAAAACCATAAACAAAATACTGAAAGGATTTTTTTCTGGATAGGGACCCCTAATCACCTAGCGGTATGAAATATACTTTACGACCTATTCTCATACCTATCAAATATACATATTTAAAAAAATAAATAAACAAAGTCGATCTATTTCGGAAGAGTACGACTACTATTTTATTTATTTATTTAAACTTCATGTACAGAAAATTAATAAGTACATTGGCGGGCTTATTGCTAAAAAGCAAATATCTTCCAACCAACCAAAAACAGACTAGTGATATTGAACAAAACGTTTGATACCATATATGCAGTGAGAGGGTATATAGTACTTGAACATTAAAAAAAACATAAATTACAAATTAACATATAAAAGACATAAATTAAACAGGGAGTTCAAGGAAGGAGGTAGAGGGAAAAACTAAGGGAGGAGGATTGATGGACAGTTAGGATTGTAATGATAAATAGTAATGTCTACTACTGTTACTACTTGGCCGACCTTATTTTCGAAGAAGTATGGCCCGATGACGCCGCCAGCCCATAAAACGCACCAAACAGTCACTCTTTGTGGATGCATCGGCTTTTCAACAATTACTTGTGGATTCTCACTTGCGCAAATGCGGCAATTACGCTTGTTATCGAAAAATAATGCTGACAAAAAAATAATCACGAAGTGCACAAAATGCATTTTGAATTTGAACGTCCATTTTCATGAGACGCTTCCTCTCCATGGTTGAATTTAAAGACTAACTAATTTATATACATAGTTGAATTTATCAAACACTGAAACAAAGAAATCTCAAATAAAGTTGGGCAAAAAACTTAATATTAACTTCGTAGGTTATGTATGGTTGGTTTATTTTGTAAATTAAAAGCATTGATAAGTTTGTGATATGGTAATAACACACTCTCCTTATCATCCATTGTGTACTTTGTGTAATACCTCTTATAAACATATGATTATTGTCTAATTCTATAGCTCGGCTGTCCAAATTTCAAACACAGTAAGGGACATTTTTTTGTAGTAGGTTTTTTTTGCATTTATGGACTAAGTAGACTCTACTTAGTCCAAAAATAGAAAAAAAAAACTACTATAAAATGTCCCTTACTGTGTTTTAAATTTGGACAGCCGAGCTCACTGATTTCCTGATGTTGCTACTCTATTCGTCATATTATTGTCTGATGTCATTTGAAAGAAGTAAATGTCACGTTTTTAAAATATTTTAACAGTTTTTAGATGACTCTAAAAAGAATTTGTGCTAGAAAATGTGAATAAAGTGATAAAAAAGTAGTTAAATTAGTGCACCAGTATTTATTTGGTAAAATTTCAATTGTAAATGACATACTGTATTTCCATAGTAGAGTTAATTCGACACTCAGGCACAGGCTTATCACTATCATTATCAGCTGCCTGATAAATCCTCTATTAATAACAGTGATAATATGTACGCCGCAATATTATTTGTCATTTTTTCGACTTGAACTCGACATTTATCGACCACGAAGCTGAGAAAACCCAAAAAGTTGGTATGTCTGTTCAAAATTTATTATTGCTTCCTATTTGTGCCTTTTCCAAATTATTTCAAGCGTAATATTTAAAGAAAAAACTAAGTAAATTCAAAAATATTAGTTTGAAGAGAGTATCTTAAACACGCGAAATAATATTCTCGTGTAATTGAAATGGGTGGGGCGTAATGAGCATTTCAGAAAGTTCATATTGATATTTCAATATACCTCAATGTAGATGAAGAACTTTATTTTGAGACAAATGTTACATCAAAAGTTAAGTGGCCAAATCCAAGCTTGTCCAGTTTTCAACAGTTAAAGTGGGATTTGGTTCCACTAGATTCTGCGGGACATCATCGAGCTCAAAAGATCTTCCAGGACGAGGCTCGTCTTTTAGGTTGTAGTTCCCGGCTCGAAATTTCTGGAAGCGCCGTTGACATTGGCTCATGCTTATTGTCCAACTACTTTATGCTCCATTGATATTCATCACAGTTTTTGTTGCAATGTTACTTTTTTTGAACTCATAAAGCATAACATGCCAAATATGCTTATTTGTCACTTCCATTATAACTGGAAATGCAAAAAATAACCCGATATATCGAACTACACTCTTCAAAACTTACACTAAGAACGAGAACAACGTTATATATAATAATATATAAATAAATATAAATATATATATATATATATATATATATATATATATATATATATATATATATATATATATGTGTGTGTGTGTGTGTGTGTGTGTGCGCGTGTGTGTGTGAGTGCATCAAATATAACTGAGATGAAGCATCTATTCTTTTTATACAAAGGAGAAGATCAAAATGTCAACCAGTGCACAAAAGCATTTTTACAACTTCCTTTATATATAAATTACCAAAATTAATATAATATGGGCAGAATGGTGAACGCTACATAGTGTATTAAGTGTCCTTAAGCCAGCCTCTGCCAAATTGTGAACCCTAGAATATTGCTCCGCCGCGTGTGTGCCGCGGCACACTGGTGTACCGTGGTGATTAGTTGGGTGTGCCGCAGACAAAGGTCTAGTTATGTGAAAATAACACAATTCTTCCAAATTTGGATTGCCTGTGCTTAGTTAATTTAGGCTTACATTTCGCATTGAACATAATAACCATAATATGGTAAATATGCACCTCTGAAATTTCTTAATTTGGTAGAATAGAAAAAGTTTGCAGAACACTGCCCTAGAGTACTACATCCATCTTCTCTTTCTATTATAACAATGGATGCTTTGTCTCAGTTAAAGGCACCTGAAACACATATCTCGATGTATCATCTGTTGAAAATTCAGTGCCTGAGAAAATAAATAATGAAAAGTGGGTATTGATAAATAGGAGATATCCTTAAACAGAGAGTAAAGAGAGTGTCAAAAAATAAACCTTCACCAGTCTGACCATGTCGGTTACGGCAATACCAATTGCTGGTTAGAATGAATCATAGTTCTTATCTTAAGATAAAATGCCTTTTCTCGAGAAATTAAGAGATAAGATTAGAAATTAAGATATTTGATATATGGTATAGATAATACATATCGCTCACTCCTTTCAAGAACGTCATAAATCAAAAATCGTCAATTTTCAGTTGTGCATGTTTTCAGAATGCCCTGTTAATATATTTTTAACGTTATATTTACCCGCTACAGGGCAGAAAGTGTTGTTTTTGAATTTTGAAGAAAAGGTATTGTTCAATCGTTTTTTTTCAAATATACTAAATATTTTTCAAATGGAGAAAAAACCTTCAGCTTTTACCTAAAAAGATCTGTTGCCTGTGCAACAGGCAACAGATCTTGTAAAAACAACAACCTGTAAAAAGTTCAAAAAGTGGCTTCATATTTATTTTTCATACATTGTATTATAATATTTAACATTAAAAACGCTCTCCTGAAAAATCAAGTATTTTGATTTATGACGTTCTTGAAAGGAGTGAGCGATATATCAAAAATATCAGTTTTTCTTTTGCACACTGTGCCAATATATTTCTGATCCAATGTTTTTTTTGCAGAAAAAATGTCAAAAGAACCAAAACTTCTTTGCCAATATGGAGACAAATGTTACAGAACAAATTATGAACATTTTCTTGAAATGTTCCATCCGCACCGTAAGAATTTTATTTTATTTCAGAATTTTGTATTTTCTGTACTTATTGCTAATTTGACTCCCTTACGGAGATATTTATATACATACCAGCATACAGCAGTCGGCAATAGTATTCTTATTTTATTATTAATTTAAATGAAAGTAAAATAGTTCACATTAATTATACTTTTAACTCTTTCCGGTTCCCCAAAATTAAAAAAAAAAAAATCTAGGTAGACAGTTACATTCCAATTGGACAAAATCTTTTGTCCTCTGCTCCACATACTGTTGTAATAGATACGAGTGACAAAAATGTAAGCTCGGAATTTAAATGAATAATACTGATGATGAAAAAAATATCAAATAACATCCGACATGGGACCTACAAGCAAAAAATCAATGTGGAATGAGATTCGACATTGGACCAGTAAGGGTTAAAAGACTTAGTATACTCTACATATAAAGGAGTTTAAAAAAATGAATCTTTTCATTGATATTATTGGATATATCAATTAAATTTATCTTTTGATTAATGTAATGCGGTTATTGAAAAATTGATAATGTATTACGATGCTGATAAATCTAGTGAAAAAAAATATCTGTCTGATGAATATTCCAAATCAAAGAAAATCTGATTTATATTATTTAAATTGTTATTACAGTGCAATCCATTTTGAAAAACTATAAAGGGTATGGTCCATTTGACATTCCGAGAAGTTCAAAAAGCAATCATTTCATCGAAGATCAATTGCGTATTATATTCAATGGAGAAAATCTTAAGAAGCAGGATCCATCAATAGAGAGTTGCAGTTCTCAAGTAAAGTCTAACACCAAAAAGAGCGATGAATGTTCTAAGAAGGAGAAAACCAAGAAACGGGATGTATCAAGACAAAATGACAGTTCTGAAGCAAGTTCTCCGGAGTCAACAGGCAAAAAGAGTAATGGACGTTCTAAAAATCGGGGTTCATCAATAGAAAACTACGAGTCCGAAGTAAAGGCCACGAGCAAAAGGGGTGATGGACGTTCCAAGAATGAGAAAACTAAAAATCAGGATCCATCAATAGAGAACAATAAACCTGATGTAAAGGCTACAAGCAAAAGGGGTGAAAGAAATTCTAATGATGAGAAAACTAAAAATCCAAATCCATCAAAAGAGAATGATGGCTCTGTAGTAAAGTTTACAAGCAAAGAGGGTGATGGACATTCTAAGAAAGACAAAACTAAAAAACGGGATCCATCAACAGAGAGCGACAGTTCTGAAGGAAGTTCTCCTGAACCTTCAAACAAAAGGGGCGATGGACATTCTAAGAATAACAAAACTAAAAAACGGAATCCATCAACAGAGAGCGACAGTTCTGAAGCAAGTTCTCCTGAACCTTTAAACAAAAGAGACGATGGACATTCTAAGAAAGACAAAACTAAAATATGTGTCCCAGAGAGCGACAATTCTAAAGCAAGTTCTCAGAAGCCTTCAAACAAAAGGGGCGATGGACATTCTAAGAATAACAAAATTAAAAAACGGGATCCATCAACAGAGAGCGACAGTTCTGAAGCAAGTTCTCCTGAACCTTTAAACAAAAGAGACGATGGACATTCTAAGAAAGACAAAACTAAAATATGTGTCCCAGAGAGCGACAATTCTAAAGCAAGTTCTCAGAAGCCTTCAAACAAAAGGGGCGATGGACATTCTAAGAAAAACAAAACTAAAAAACGGGATCCATCAACAGAGAGCGACAGTTCTGAAGCAAGTTCTCCTGAACCTTTAAACAAAAGAGACGATGGACATTCTAAGAAAAACAAAACTAAAAAACGGGATCCATCAACAGAGAGTGACAGTTCTGAAACAAGGTCTCCTGAACCTTTAAACAAAAGGAGCGATGGACATTCTAAGAAAAACAAAACTAAAAAACGGGATCCATCAACAGAGAGTGACAGTTCTGAAACAAGGTCTCCTGAACCTTTAAACAAAAGGAGCGATGGACATTCTAAGAAAAACAAAACTAAAAAACGGGATCCATCAACAGAGAGTGACAGTTCTGAAACAAGGTCTCCTGAGCCTTCAAGTAAAAGGAGTGATAGATATTCCAAGAAAGACAAACCTAAAATACAGGATCCGTCAACAGAGAGCGACAGCTCTGAAGCAAGGTCTCTAGAGTCTTCAAGCACTAGGGGTGACGAACGTTCTAAGAAGGCTCATGGCAGTTTTGATATGATTTCTCCGCATTCTGAAAGAAGCAGAGGAGATGAAAATCTGACAGGTACTTACTTTTTATTTATTATCACTTAATTTAAAAAAATATATATTGAATCGATAAATCTATGAGACAAAGTAATGGAACATATAATAATAATAAAACCCTTATCCGCACCCGAATGGTGCATAGGGCACTGTGTCATATAAACGCAGTGTTATCTTGATCGTTTTTACACATGAAGGAAAGGTGATCAGCCCTCCGCTTCAGGTACCAGTCCATGGTAATATTGAATAAATATTAAAGCGAAAAAATCACTTATATTTATTTTACCCCCCTTGGGAATCGAACCCGGGACCTCCAGCGTTCTTTACCGTTGTAGCCAAGCGTGCTGACCATTACACTACGGAGGCGGACAAAAGGACATGGAACATAATAATTTCAAATTTGTCTTCTTACTAAAAGA
Source organism: Brachycentrus maculatus (assembly GCF_059751285.1). Taxonomy (NCBI): domain Eukaryota; kingdom Metazoa; phylum Arthropoda; class Insecta; order Trichoptera; family Brachycentridae; genus Brachycentrus; species Brachycentrus maculatus. Next base: position 58,533 of record NW_028281358.1, read on the forward strand.
TAAAATTTTGTGTTTTTATTACTTAGGTACACAAATACTTCAATTTCATACTATTTCTGTGAGCCTTTGCGGTTCATTATTTAACTATTTTATTTTGTCGGTATCAACTTTTGGTAGAGTGGGTTCGAACCGAGAAACTCTGACTCGAGAGTCCGCGACACTAACCACGGGACCACAACCCGACACAAGGTTTGCACAAGAATGCAAAGCTGAGATTCAAACTAAGAAAGGTTTGGACATGTAAAATAAATGGGTGAAGAATTCTTTCTTAATTTCAGTTTCTTCAGTAAAACAAATTTATCCGGCGAATGTAATTTAGAAATAGGAACAGAAGAAGACCGAGGAAAACTTGGCATGATCAAGTATGTTAGCACATTGTTGTAGGCCGGTGTTTTGATCAACCTTGACCCTAATTGGTATACCTATACGGTCGTACACTAATCACAAGTAACCGCAAACTCAATTCCAATCTGTATAATGTTTTTTGCCGTCTCTCACGCTCTATCAAAATTATTTTATTTATTGTTTCGGCATTAACTTTTTGGTAAGACATGTTACAATAATTAAAGAAAACACTTTGTTTTTTACCACTTGAGTTTTATTATAGACTACATGTTTCAGAAGTTAAACTTCCATCATTCAGGTCTGTATAATAACTAAAATATAAAATATAATAGATACTAATCACTCATTTCACTCTCATAAATTAAAATTATTACACCTTGTTCCATATAAAGGCCAAATTATGAATTATCTTGAAAATTTAGAAATACAAAAAAACCTGAATTCTAATAATAATTTATTAAATAATATATTGTTTCAAAATTCTTCGCCATTGCTTTCAATTTTTCCTTTGTTTTCAAACTCCGTTACTTGAATAACCCCTTCCCCTTACTTTCCCCTCTCCTTATTTATAGAAAAATTTTATATTTTATATTTTAGTTACTATACAGACCTGAATGATGGAAGTTTAACTTCTGAAACATGTAGTCTATAATAAAACTCAAGTGGTAAAAAACAAAGTGTTTTCTTTAATTATTCTATCAAAATTAAGCGAATAGAACACTTGAAAGCATCTCTCGCTCTCCACCAACAGTATGTCAAAGACGTTTTTCAGTATTTACCGTAAACAATGGTTAAATACTAAGATACGTGAGTGTGGAAGAGGCGACAATTGTTCCGAGGAACGTCTCCTCTCTATGTACGGTATTGTATTATTATACATTTAGTGTGATGCGGTGCTTGCAGGTGAGAATGCCAGATGTGGACTAGGCAGACTGCCTAGAGAGGAAACGCCCGACGACACCAATCAAGGTATTTCTGGCACTACATTGTCCAATGCGTCGGAGCACCGCGGCCCATCCGCCACCTATTTTCAGTGGTTTCGCAGTTTTTTTCGGAAATCTAATAATCGTAATGCATTTGAATATTTTTCATTAAATACAAAACAGCTATTAATTAATTAAATACTAATATTACTAACATATTTGTAAAAAAATAAATAAGTGAAAATGACTAACCCTAAAGTAAATGCTTTAAATATGAGAACTAACCATTAACATGACTTAAAATGTTGATTAAAAAAAATCATATTGCTTCTCACAATTTTTTTTTTCCTCTCTACTTATGTATACATCGATGCATAATGCGGCTTCAGAGTTTCTTAAAAAGCTGTGCATTCCAGACCAATTAGCAGATTTATGTATCACACCAAATTAGGGTGCTGGTTAAGGGATGCAAAATCTACAGACAGATGATGCTTCAACACGCAATCCTCGTGGACAGATGATGCTTTTACACGCAATCTCACTGTCAGATGGTGTTTTAACATGCAATGTTGCAAATGCTGACAGGATATGGAGCCTTTAGAGTCTATTTAAACCGTTTCGGCCTTCGTCCTGATCCATGCTGCCCGTGTGATGGCACCACTGCTCAGTCTGTGGAACACGTACTGAGATCTTGCCCAATGTTTGAGCGAAACAGGTGGATTCTCCAAATGGAGTGTGATGCTCGCAACATCGACTCCCTGAACCCGCAGGAGATGCTAAAAAGCGGAGTCGTCTCCAAATTATACTTGGACTACCTGGAAAGTTTAGCTGTGGAGATGAAAAACTACAATGAAGGAGGATAAACGTCGGAGCCGGATAATACTTACGGAGCTCAATGCAGCGGAGTGAAGCGGCTGAACGCTGCTCTAACCTCTTTTTCTCTCCCAGATAATGCATACCCGAAAGCACCAAAGCAAAAGTGCAAGAATCCCGTACCCGTAACATGACCTTGCATATATAAGCAGGGTGCAAAAAAATGTGAGAGGGAAAAAAAAAAAAAAAAAAAAAAAACATGCAATGTTCTCGGACAGATGATGCTTTAACATGCAATCCCCGCAGACATTTAATCTTTAACTTGATGGCCATCACGCGTCACCGTGTGATAAATATTTACATTATGTAACCTACTTAGGTAATATTAAAACTAAAGACACACTTTACAAAGTTATATAAGCACAGTTAAACGAATATACGTAAGTTTAAGAAAATATAATTTGGAAATCTCCTAAAATCCAGCTTTTTAGGTAGGCAATCAACGTGTTAAGAAAACAATTTGGTTCTCTAATTTACAAAAATCACATTAAATCTTTAGACAGACCTTTTTTACATGGAAAAACAGACTCTTCTTCCTAATGTTAGAACTCAACGAAGTAAAAACAAGACAATAATATGGCACTATTATGTATGTTGCAGATGAGAGTGAACCGAGTGAGTGCAAGAAAGGAGAATCTTGTACCAGTACTGATGTGAAGCACTTCGAGGAATATTCTCACCCTCACTGTAAGTTTACTTTGTATTATACTATTATCATCTGTTATTTACTTTACTCTTTTATGCATTTATAAATAATTTATTACAAGGACCTCCAGCTGAACGTTGCACAAATAACCCTCCCTTCCCGATGTTGTGTTACCTTGTACACATGGCTTCTAATAACCATCAATATCTCTTTAAATGTTATAAATACGAGACTAACATTTCAGGTATTCTTCCGTAACATATTTACGCATTGATTAAAAAAATATTAATAATAATCAGAATTTATCGGGTACATTGGAGGTATTTAGTGTGCGGGAACCGCGACCCTATATCCGCATCTCACTCTTGCATACTTGCACTGTGCAAGTGTGAGGAGCTCATAGCTCAATGTTCTCTGGCTAGCGGCAGTAGCTTTTGGGCATCCGACAAGAGTGGACCTATGCTTGTTCCGTGAGCGTTGCCAGATGTTTTCAGCAAATAAATCAAACTAAAGTTATTGTGATTTTTTACTTCGTTTATAATTAATCAAGGGGATTAGCCATATTTTCCATATTTTTCCGATTTTAAAACCGAAAATAAACCGGGACCCGCGTTTTTATTTTAGCACCGGAAGGGAAAGGATAACCAATAATAACACACTATGCGAAAACATAAAACAATTTAGAAATACATCAAACATATAACACATTCAGTCAAAGGAACTTAGAGTAATACACAATAAAGCTCTAAAACCTGATCCCGATATCCATAAAATCATTAACCTGTTAACCGGGCGGGACGTATAAATATGTCAAGCGTTAAATATATCGGATACGGGTAGGACACATCGCTCACACCTTTCAACAACGTCATATATCAAAAATCGACAATTTTCAGTTGTGCATGTTTTCGGAATGCCCAGAAAATGTACTATATCCCAGCAAAAGCAGCATATTTTACACTTAATATTTACCCGCTACAGGGCAGAAAGTGTTTTTTTTTGCATTTTGAAAAAAAAGGGATTGTTTAATTATTTTTTAAAGATACTAAATATTTTTCAAATGGAGAAAAAACATTCAGGTTTTACCTTAAAAGATCTGTTGCACAGTAAAAAGTTCAATAAGCGGCTTGATATTTATTTTTAATACATTTTATTATATTTTTAGACTTTAAAAGTTTGTTGATATATCGCTCACTCCTTTCAACAACGTCGTACATGCTTCTTAGATATGCTCCAGATATGCTTCTTAGAGTCTTCATTTCTGACACAATAAGCGCGTTTTTCGTGACTACGGTGTCCGCTTGTTAAAAATATGAATAGAGATATATTTGTATTATTTGGAGAAATAAAATAACTTTGTTTTTTGATCCACTCACTTTTTTTATTTTAAACCAACTAGTTTCGACAACGATCTGTTGCTCTCTTCAGGGTTTGTTCAATAATTTGTTTTAAAACAAACCCTGGAGAGGGCAACAGGTTGTTGCCGAAACTAGTTGGTTTAAAAAAAAAGTGAGTGGATAAAAAAACAAAGTTATTTTATTTCTCCAAATAATATTTTATTATGATCCACAATGTAAGTGCTTTAAATATTCGAAATAAAAGATATATTTATGTTTTACAGTGAACAAAATTCTAGGCAAATATCCAGGACTGGGGTCATTCGACATTCCACCCAAACTGCAAACTAGGCCGGAGATTGAAAAACAGCTGCTCATCATATTGGACAATAGTATTAAAATTACAGAAAATAACAAGTCAATCGAAATGGAATCATCCTTCTCCGAAATGCAGTCAACCGAGAGAGGTTTGGAGGCAACCGAGCTAGGTGAGAGACAAACCAAATCAAGCAAGATACAAAGTGTGAACTGTTACTAACAAAACATATCCATGGTTATTTCATTTTTAATTAAAACCCTTATTCGCACCCCAATGGTGCATAGGGCACTGTGTCATATAAATGCAGTGTTATCTTGATCGTTTTTACACATGAAGGAAAGGTGATCAGCCCTCCGCTTCAGGTACCAGTCCATGGTAGTATTGAATAAATATTACAGTGAAAAAATCACTTATATTTATTTTACCCCCCTTGGGAATCGAACCCGGGACCTCCAGAACGGTAGCCGAGCATGCTGAGCGTTACACTACGGAGGCGCACAATATATGGTTATAGCAATATGATATTACTGCTAAAACATATAATATTATTACTGAAACCTATCCACGTTTATAGCACGATGATATCACTGCTAAAACATATTTATGATTAAAGACCTATAGTATTACATACTACTAAAACATATCCATGGTTAATATAATATTATGTACTACTAAAACATATACAAAGTTATAACTATTCATGTGTCGGGTGGTGGTCCCGTGGTTAGTTTCGGTTCGGTATCTCGGTTCGAATCCGCTCTACCACAGAAAAAGAAACTGAAATATTTGTGTAAATAATAAAAACACAAATATGTATTACTCTTTAAAAATATTTATTTTTTATTAATACTATACTAATATATAATATGCTTATCTTTATAAATAATTTTTTTAACAATAAATTACCCAAATATTTTAAGGATAAGATAGTTTTAAACAAAAATTTTCATCAACATAGTACATACTAGAAATAAGGATAAAATAAGACTCACATTTTTGAAAAACGCCCAGTCGCAAACAATGTATGAGGGTTTGAAAATGTATGATGAGATGCCTGAATGTATGAGGAATGAAAAGAGTCTGAAAGAATTTTAAAATAAATGATGTAAATTAACTAACTAACTAACTAACCGTCACGTCCGAGAGAATAGAGTGCCACACCACTCTGTCCTTGCAAACATTCTTCGCCTCTTCCACGTTCATGCATCTCCTCATACATACCCGCCGATTGTTACGACTCCTAACCTGACCACTTTCAAGTATTTGGCATACCTGATCGTGCCATGATGTAAATTATGTGTAAATAATAGTTTGTATTAAACGTAATATAAGCTAACTAAAGAAAAAAAAAATAGAAAAAACTACAAATGTAACTGTAATTTTACTACGAAACACAAAGATAGTTATATCACTATAATATACAAACTAGCAAGTTTTGAACATAGGTGCCTGAGGCGAATACTGGGTATAAAATCAGGTCAGGAATGAAGATGTAAGGAGAAGAACCCAACAGCCCCTCATACTGGAAGTCCTGAAGAGGAGAAGGTGGACATGGTTGGGACATGTCCTTAGAATGCCACCTGAGTGCATCAACCCCTCGTGTCTCTTCTTCCAACCCCGAGGATTCCGGCGCCCTTTCACCGACTATACTCGGCGGAACTTCGAGATGTCTGGGACGAAGCCAAGGAGATGGCGCGTGACAGAGTGACTTAGTTGCGTCTCGTGTTGGCCATATGCTCCACCTAGGGAGCGAACATGGAAAGAAGAAGAAGAATACAATACTACTTAAAAAAACATTAATAAAGAAATACAAATACTTTATTATTATAGTACAAAATAAAATCCCTCAAAGGCATGACGGCTGTCCAAACTTAAAACACAGTAAGGGACAATTTTTTGTGGTACGTTTTTTTTACATTTTTCCATTTAGTAGAATCTACTTAGTCCAAAAATGCCAAAAAAAACGTACTACAAAAAAAATGTCCCTTACTGTGTTTTGAGTTTGGACAGCCGATGACCTGTGGGTATACATTTTGATAGCTTATTTCTTTGTTGAATACAAAATATTAGTTCACGGGTTATCCATGGTTTAATATTTTTGTGTTTACTTTTTGGTATTGGTATTAGTTGGCCACTGTTCTCCAATGTGTTTATTCAATATTTCGTAAAAGAATGTTAAGAGAGAGGTTAGGATCATTATGTAAAAACACAGAATTCCACGTTTCATATTGTAGTGAATCAGTCAATGTTTGATAGTTCATTTAGTTTGTTTTTATTTGTTGGCTGGTGCAGTGAGTGAAGATATAATGTAGAGGTTGATTGTTGTATGTTGCAGGCGACACAGAACGTTGCGAGTGCAAGAAAGGGGAGTCTTGCACCAGTGTTAAGGTCAAACACTTCCAGAGATATTCTCACCCTCACTGTAAGCTTACCTCGTATTGTTTTTATTTACACTATTACAGAGGGTGGCCCAAACCATCAATAGAACAGCCCGGAAAACCTCTATGCTTAGAGGATCGTCTGCAGGTTGTCCTACCTGAGGCTTGGGAAGGTGAAAGATGTGAAAACATATATTTCTCTAATTTTTCAAATATTTATATCTCAACATGCAGAAGATGGAAGTCTGGTTATTTATCTGGGCTGCGGGGCTTAAGTGATCACTTAACCAGCCTATGACAGGTCACAAGCCCTGTAAATACCCAGACTTCAATATTTTTCTTCATCTATGTTGAGATGTCTGATTTGAGTTTTGAATAAACGGGATTTTGCTGTATTATTTTTGACATCACAAAATAGATGAAGATATGGAAGTCTTGGCATTTACGGGGCTTACGACCGTCATAGGCTGGTTTAAGTGATCACTTTAGACACGTGTAACATTCACCAATTCTATCCATTATTGACAACCACACTATTATTATTCTTGGAAGTTCTATTTATACATACTTAATCCAATTTTGAAACATTGTTCTTAAATCGCTAGAATTTCACTAGAGATCCTATTGGGTTGATGAAAAGAAAAGAAAGGAAAAGAAATTGAGAAGAAACTCTTTTGTTAGTATGTGAGCTTCGAATCCTGGATTATAATCACATACACTCCAGGAAATATCATTTTCATTTTTATTATTTTAGCTTATAATTTGACCAGTTAATTTATTGGGATTTTGCTACATCCCAACTTTCTAGGCTTCAATTTTTAGCGTGTGCCATTTCCGAAATGGGAGCGTGTCAACTTTTAGCTGCTTGTAATGTTCCAGGTCACGGAGGAACTCTACTAACCGGCTCCTAATCCTAGAGATGTGTGAATATGAAACTAAAAATATGAATCATTTTTGTTTTACAGTGAACAAGATTTTAGCGACATATTCGGGAAAAGGTCCGTTCAAGATTCCAAAAAAACTGAAAGATTTTCATCAAATTAATGCCCAGTTATACATCATATTGGACAATAATATTGACCCCGACTTGATCAAAAAAGAGTCATCTTCCCTCAAGATGAAGACGCAGCTATCCCGGAAAGACAGAAAGGCGACAGAAGAGGATGAAAGGAATGCCGGATCGAGCGGGTCACAAAGTATGCCCAAAATTACATTCTATTTTTATTTATTTTCATAACCTTTAATTCTTTATCATTGCTTCATCAGCACATATTTTGTACAGCCACCACACGGTGCCGGATATAGTGCACTAATGGTGTACAATAAGGCATTATGTTACATCGAGAGGGCAAGGTGCCAGTTCAGGGTGATATGAACACATTGTTTGCGGGAAACGCCTAAAAGCGTCATTAACACACTGTTGGTAGAGAGCTGGAGACTCTTTTAAGGATTCTATTTGCTTACTTTTGGTAAAAAGCGAGACGAGATTACATCACGCAGTACATTCATTTTCCATCCAAACATCCTCTAATATTCCACGTCGCATCTTACATTTTATCGTCCTCTTGCGCTTCCGTGGGAAGAGCGGCCTGCTGGATAGCAGCCTTAGCGTGGTTCATATAACATTATGTTTGTAAACCGCAAATGAAACAGCGCATTGTTACTTTACAGGAGGCGGTCAGTATGGAAAGCCGTTGTGCAAATACGGAGACAAGTGTGTGAGAAAGAATCCAGACCACTTTGTTCAGTTTTCCCATCCACATTGTAAGTTACTTTTACTAGGCGCATTGTAACAGGTATTTCTCTCTCTCTTCTTCGTGTGTCCTGCCGGGTTCCCCCAACGATGATGATCGTTTGGGAGAAACCTTATCTGTCCCGGGCAGCAGGGAACAGCTCCTCCACACCTCTCATCCCGGTCCACTCTGGAATGTTCCCAAGCCAGGAAAGCTGCCTTCTTCCAACCCCTCGGCGACCCTCAATCTTCCCTTTATGACCAGTTGTAGGATGGCATACTTTTCACCTTTCATTATGTGACATTTTTGTGAAAAATTCTCTCTGCATTTGCTTTACTCAGTACTCCAACAGTAACAGGTATTGGCTGACCAGAATTACACTTTATTTAATTATAGCCTAAACCGGATGCCCAGATGCGGAATTAAGTACTTTGGAACCTCACTTGATCCTCCATGGGACGGATAGTATTACTATGGATGATCTTAGTGGGCCATAGTTTTTTCCTGAATTATCTTTTTTATCTTTATGTTCAAAAGACATTATGTTAAATCTGTGAATAATAAAACTTTATAATGACATGATAATGGCTTCCATGACAATAATAAAATGTTATGCTAACAAGTCTTTCATGATAATAAACCATTACAATAACATGATGATGCCTTCCACGGTAATAACAAAAGGTTATAGTACCATGATAATGCCTTCCACAGTAATAACAAAAGGTTATTTATATCCGGTATTTCTAGCTAGAGTACCGAAAGCCGATATATCAGATTTTGGTAGTCAAAGGGTTAAACTAACTTTGATTTATGTTTTTTTTCAGTGGAGAACATATTGTTGGATTATATCAATGGTAAAAAATTTGAAATACCGTTATATTTGGATGAAAAACTTATTAAAATGCAGATTAAAGTGTTGATTCATCATAATATATCTCCCATGTATAAAGGCGCTTTAAATAGACAAAAGAAAGATGAATCTTCTGGACAAGGGTATTCCGCTGCTGACGTGGGAATCCAGATGACGGAAGAAAGTGACCAATCTGACTCGCCAATGCCACCTGGACCAGCCCGACCCACTCAAGGAGGTAGCCATCTCATCACAATACTCTCTTCCCTTATTACTAGTGTCCGAGAATCCACAAAGGACTTGACCAAGTTCATTCAATATACATTTTTGACATCTCAACCTAGATGAAGAAGAAAGAATATAGAAGTCTGGCCATCTACAGGGCTTACCACCGTCACACGCGTAACATTCACCAATTCTACCCATGATTGACAACCACACTACTCAACCCCTAGATAAATTGATCAAACTCGTGACACAGTTCATGTCAGTTCACTTCCGCCATCTATGTTGGGATAGGAAAAGCATTATTAGGCGAAAACTCTTTCTGTTTCTATCGTTTTGTTTTTCAATTTCTCACGAGCAATAAAATATTTGATCCCTAAACATTTATTATTTTGTTAGAATTGCTTGGAATTTTGTTATTCTAAAATAATTTTGGAATCTACAGGATGTATTTTGTTTTAGATTTATCACTTTTTAACAGTTGAAGAATTGCTATTTGAGCAGATTTGTAAAGATTGGGGACTTTGAAAGTAATGCTTTTGTTGGATAAGTTTTTTCTTTGGTTTTTTAAATAATTTGTTAAATAAAATAAAATAATTTCTGGTCAATTTTGGATAAAAAAAGTAATATTTTACTCTCTGAAATGTCAGGCGTATGCTAAAAAAAATGGTAATGGCAACAGAATTAATTTCATCTAGTTTTTTTACTGTTTTTTATTAAGTCAAAAATTGAATTTTTCAACACTATGCACACAATTGCCAAATGATCAAACTGTGGTTCCGTAGCAGTGTAGTTCAATGACCAAATAATACATAATCTGTTCCAGGTTTGGATATTTGGAAACCAGAGCCTGAGCAAAAGCAAAAATCAAATCAAGAAAATGAACCAGTACACTCCATGGGATTGTTGTCTACGGGCTATAAGACTAAAGAATTGAGTCAACAATATGTAACATACACTTTGTCAAATGGATCGAGTGTAACATATTTAAATGACACAAAACAGGGAGCGTCTAGTAGAGACCGTTCGTCAGACAATCCACCAAATGTATATAGTGGAAGGTATTCAGCAGACTTACGACCAAATGCATCTAGTCGAGGATATTCTTCAGACATGCCACCAAATTCATCAAGTGAAATATACTCGACAGGCATGCCACCAAATGCATCAAGTGAAAGATATTCGGCAGGCATGCCACCAAATGCATCAAGTGAAAGATATTCGACAGGCATGCCACCAAATGCATCAAGTGAAAGATATTTGACAGGCATGCCACCAAATGCATCAAGTGAAATATATTCGGCAGGCATGCCACCAAATGCATCAAGTGGAAGATACTCGACAGGCATGCCACCAAATGCATCAAGTGAAAGATACTCGACAGGTATGCCACCAAACGTATCGAAATATTCAGCAGACATGCCACTAAATGCATCTAGTGGAAGATATTCAGCTGACACACCACCAAATGCATCAAGATATTCGTTAGACATGCCACGAAATGCATCTAGTGAAAGATATGTAGAAGATATTGCACCAAATACATCCATTGTAAGGCATTCAACAGAAATAGAAGCGGAAAAACAAGATGATCAACAAAATCTGCAAAATGCCCCAAAGCCAATGCCTCGGAGAAATGCTCCACAAAATAGCAGGGAAGGTTTGTCGACCGTCCCTCACTCAATGAGCTGGATGAATACCACTCCTCACATTGGAAAAACACCGGAAAATCTCATTTCTTCTGGAATTTTTCCCGGTATGGAACCATAATGATTATGATAATGAACCATATATATAGGTCTAAATAGTCTGGCAAGTTGTCAAATTGTCTGAAACAAGCAGCTGACGTACCCATTTATGGACAAACTAAGCTATTATTTTCAATGATTTGATGAGAATTATAGTTGAACTTGCTAAACCGTGTCTCCAGATAGGGCTGCCAGCTACCAGTTATACACGATTATTCATAAACCATAATTTATATTGAGTTTTAAATTTTTACATGGATAAAAATATTAATTTTAAAAGTAGTATTATTATTTGAGTGATTCTCTCTTATTTTTTCATTGTGAATCTTGATGGATAATTTAGATATTGAATTTAGTGAATATAATAATTGGTGAGATAGAAACACCCTTATCTTCATAAAATGTTTTATTTTTATTTTTAATTAATTTAGGAAAAAGCGAGCGGCTGTCTGTCAATAAGGAATCACAATCGGACAGCTTTGAGATTGTGAAGTTGCCCATGGCTGACAGACATAGGAACGCCGCTCCTTACTACATGTTCTTCAACGCTGTCCCCGCTGCGCCGGAGACAGACTCTCACCCGCTGTCCGTCAAATTCCAAGGTACTCGCACCGCATCATACAAAGCCCCACCACATGTTGCCTATTCATTCACTCAAGATACGGTGTTAGCTACTCCGAGTTGAGCGAGCTTGTTGAAACAAACCGTCTGCCCATCTTGCCAAATATCTAAACACGGGCATAGCCAGTATGACCGACTTTGTCGAAATCAAACATACTCGAACATTATTTCAAACTAAACCTCACCTTTCATTTTTGACATTTAAAATACCGAGGCCTTTGCCTTACATTGAGATCCATATGCGCTATAGGGAAATGAAAAATGCAATAGCATGGGTATTTGCATTCATAAAATATAAATTACACTCTTAATGTGGATAAAGGTGCGCAAATATCCAAAATTTAAACAACGTCACAGTGGGTAGGTACCTAAGGGGTATAGATAAGATTTGTAGTAGTGGGAGGTCTTTAACAGAGTTTGTGAATAAGGTTAACATTGTGCCTTATTGGCATAATCTATTTGGTGGTTTTTACATGGAACTTTACACAGTTTTGAAATATTTTTATGAAAACAAAGTTAATCCATTTCAGATCTCTTAGACCCGAGTCTGGGACAACTTAAATCCTCACTTCAAATCAATAATACGGTTGACTTGGGATGGCTCTCGGATAACTACCTAGCCGCTGGACTCGAGTAAGTAAATAACTCATCCTTTTCTTCTCATCGCGCCGGTTGACGCTGAAGGTTCGATCATCTCAGCGATTCGTCTGCAGCCACCCTTCACAGTGAAGCCACTCTCGAGTTGTCAAGCCATCATACACGGCATCTCCCTGTGCCAGTGTTTTGTGAAGAAAACACACCTAGAAATAGCTGAAATAGTAGCTCGTAGTAAACTTTATGCTAAACCATTGTCTGGACTCGACTCGACCTGTGACGATGAAGTCTGAAGTGAACCATTCGCTGATTAATACGACCACATTGTTACAGAAATACATCACTGACAGTAATCTGTGCCAACAAAATTGATGCGCCGCAGTCTTCACATAAAAGAAAACCAAATACCGAAGCAGTTCAATTTCCCGAGTCCCGTGGAATACAGAACACGTAAGTGAATACAGAAATTACCCAATTTTCAAATTTTCTGAAGTATTAAGTCTTCTTCTTCTTTTTCTGTTTGGTATAGGCCTTGTGGCCTGTTTATAGCAGGGATTAGGGATCCATCTCTTTGGTGGTCTGCCTGGGAGCCGTCTACCTTGGGGTTGGCCAAACAGTGCAATGTGGGGGAGTCTGGATGGTTCCATTCTCCTCGCATACCATTGATTCCTTCATTGCCTTCCCCCCCTAACGACATCAAGTTTTATGGACTAAGATATGTTTTTTAATTTTGTACTATGATGTCAAATGATTGCTCTGTTGGCAGGAAAATGGCCATTCTCGTGTACAACGATGACTCGGTGAGAGTCGTCATTTCAACAGCCAACTTGTACCGCGAGGACTGGGAGAACAGAACTCAGGGGTAATTGTATTCATTTCTTCATCTTGTCCACATTATTAGTGCGCATATAAGACCGGCATATGACGATGGCTCGGTGAGAGTCGTCATTTCAACAGCCAACTTGTACCGCGAGGACTGGGAGAACAGAACTCAGGGGTAATTGTATTCATTTCTTCATCTTGTCCACATTATTAGTGCGCATATAAGACCGGCATATGACGATGGCTCGGTGAGAGTCGTCATTTCAACAGCCAACTTGTACCGCGAGGACTGGGAGAACAGAACTCAGGGGTAATTGTATTCATTTCTTCATCTTGTCCACATTATTAGTGCGCATATAAGACCGGCATATGACGATGGCTCGGTGAGAGTCGTCATTTCAACAGCCAACTTGTACCGCGAGGACTGGGAGAACAGAACTCAGGGGTAATTGTATTCATTTCTTCATCTTGTCCACATTATTAGTGCGCATATAAGACCGGCATATGACGATGGCTCGGTGAGAGTCGTCATTTCAACAGCCAACTTGTACCGCGAGGACTGGGAGAACAGAACTCAGGGGTAATTGTATTCATTTCTTCATCTTGTCCACATTATTAGTGCGCATATAAGACCGGCATATGACGATGGCTCGGTGAGCGTCGTCATTTCAACAGCCAACTTACCGCGAGGACTGGGAGAACAGAACTCAGGAAAACAGAACAAAATACTTAAGTCATTGTTAATAAAAAGTCATTGTTCAAGTGGTTGATAAAAATTCTGAGTTAAAGTTAAAGTTATCTACACGATATGTTTGACGTGCAAATCAAATGAAACATCTTTAATTAAGTTATTACGCTACAGTAAATAATTTTTGGATTTGATTAAGCTAATCAGTTTACATCTTAAGCTAATCAGTGCACAAATTCGGTTGCATATTGCATATCTTTAGCTCCTAATATATATGACAATTTCTTTTTGTAGGCCTTGAGGCCTGATTTTTAGAGGGATTAGCCTCTTGCGATGTCGATTCCCAGCTGTTGATCCATCTCTTTGGTGGTCTGCCTGGGAGTCGTCTACCTTGGGGTAGGCCGTACAGTGCAATATGGGGGAGTCTGGATGGTTCCATTCTCCATACCATTGTCTCCTTCGTTGCCTTCCCCACCTAACGACATCTTCCATCTCGCATTTTTCCCTTATCCTGGCATTCCTTATTCTATCCCGTAGACTCTTGCCAGATATGCTTCTTCTGACACTCTAAGCGCGTTTTTGGAGATTACGGTGTCCGCTCTATAATATTGTGATTTTAAATTTTGTCCTGGTGGTTTTCAGATTATGGATCAGCCCGCGCTGTCCGAAGTTACGCTCAAGCGCCTTGTCCAATAGTGGCGAGTCGCGTACTAACTTCAAGCGGACGCTGTTGGAATTTTTAATGTCCTACCAAACTTCTGCCCTCAATCTGTATATGAAGATTGTATCCCAGACTGATTTTTCCTCAATAAAGTAAGTACTACATATAAAGGAAAATAATCACGCTTTTTTGATCCGTCATTGAGGAATAGTTTTTTTTCACAATTTTGCCTCAAAGTAAAGTATGTACATATTAAATCTCAATGGCAGAATTAATCAATATACCAAGTGACAAAAAACACATCATATACTGTATTTGAGTTAACGTTTTTGCCAGTACACCCACAATATTATCATTCTTTATAGTTGGTTAGCTATTTTGAACTTTATGAACAGTGTTAAAAGAGTAACTTTTGCAATGTGAATGCATTTTTTTTTAAAACCCATCTCGAGGCCTGCAAAATATTTTTACAACAGTTAAAGCGCATGCGCAGGAAAGGCCACATTCCTGTAGGACTCGGATCCTATACCAACAGCAGCATCCATCCGTGAGTTCAGCGAGCCCTGAACAGACTCTGGATACGTGGCTCTCTCTGGGCTAATGCGATGGATTATACCGGGCTTGTCACAGATAGGAGAGAGGATGATGCGTTCAGGGAAGGGTGGCCTCGGTAGGATGGTGAACGCGACAAAACTAAAATGCGCACATTTCTATAGCTACATATTTTTATTTATTGTAAGTGCAGACAGTTGGTAGAATTCCATATTGAATTGTTGGGTAATATATCCAAAATTAAACAAGGTTTATTGGATTGAATTCTACATTTATTTATGTATATGTTAATACGTGACGCGTTTCGACTCGGCATGAGTGTTTGATAATATCTTAATAAGACGAAACTCGTCACATATTAACATATATGGTACATAAATAAATGTAGAATTCAATCCAATAAACCTTGTTTAATTTTGGATATATTACCCAACAATTTACTTATTTTTGTTTCAGTGTATTTTTGATATCATCGAGTCCCGGCAAATGTAAAGAAAACAGCGGTATCAATAACTTGGGTTATATACTAAAAGTGAACTGCCTACCCCAAGTTCCTAGCGAATGGGATTTAATTATACAACCATCTAGAATCGGAAAAGTGGGTGACTATCCTCAGGTATTCTTCACAACTCGCTCACTCCTTTCAAGAACGTCATAAATCAAAAAACTTGATTTTTCAGGAGAGCGTTTTTAAAGTTTAAAAATATAACACAATGTTTTAAAAATAAATATCAAGCCACTTATTGAACTTTTTACTGTGCAACAGATCTTATGAGGTAAAACCTGAAGGTTTTTTCTCCATTTGAAAAATATTTAGTTTATTTCAAAAAATAATTAAACATTACCTTTTCTTCAAAATGCAAAAACAACATTTTCTGCCCTGTAGCGGGTAAATATTAAGTTAAAAATATGCCTCTTTTGGTGGGATATAGTACATTTTTTGGGCAAACCGAAAACATGCATAACTGAAAATTGTCGATTTTTGATTTATGACGTTCTTGAAAGGAGTGAGCGAACTATAAAATAATCTCCAATATGTATTTTTTTTAAAAGAGAAATATTTGTGTTTTTATTATTTTCACAAATATTTCAATTTTATACTATTTCTGTGAGCCTGAGCAACTCATTATTAGAAATAGGTGTCAAATTATGGTAGAGTGGGTTTGAGCCGAGATACTCTGATTTAAGAGTCCGCGACACTAGCCACGGGACCATAACCCGAATATTATTGTTCTGAACTGCTACTCCCGCTCGCTCCTCTGCAGACTCACACGGCCACGCTATACAGGAACAACTGGGGGATTTGATGACTTTACCTTTTTAACATTTCCCTTAATTATTTTTTGACCTCTCATCAAAGATGAAAAAGAATATTGAAGTCTGGGCATTTACGGGGCTAACAACCTAGGCTAGTTAAAGTGATCACTTTATATGTGTGTAACATTCACTAACATTCTACCCATGATTGACAACCGCATTGTGGCTGTCAATTATGTAGTAGTGTAGTATCTAGTGATCAAATAAACCAGCCCATGACGGTGTAGGCTCCGTAAATGCCCAGATTTCCATATTCATCTTCATCTTTGTTGAGATGACAAAAAAAATAAATAAATAAATAAATCCCATAATTGAAGGTAATCTAGATTTGTGAACAAGTATTTGGACATACTAAAAATGTTGCTTTTTATCTAAATATCCGGCTTACTTATTATCTAAATCCATATTTTCAAATGGAAATGTGTGTTTACGGTGGATTTTATCAAAAACTAGTTGTCCCCGGCCACGCGTCACTGTGACTCGTGCCACACCAAAGAGTGAACCTGAACTTCTTGAAGATCAATTTGCATTGACGAAAACTGCTAAAGTCAAAAATTATAATAATTTATATTTATTTGCTGAAAACATTAAAAAACTATCTGGCAACATTCACGGAACAAGGATAAGTCCACTTTTGTCGGAAGCCCAAAAGCTTATGACCGCTAGCAAGAGAACATTGAGCTTTGAGCTGATCCTCACGCATGCACAGTTCAAGTGTGCAAGAGAAAGATGCGAATATAGTGTTGCGGTTCCCGCACACTCTTCACGCGCTATTTATAAGCGAATTTGATTCCAATATTCAAAAAATACCTCCGATGTACCCGATAAATTCTGATTATTATTAATATTATTTTTTAAATCAATGTGTAAATATGTGATGGAGGAATACCTAAAATTTTGTATTTATTATATTTATAGAGATATTATGGTTATTAGAAGCAATGTGTACAAGGTGCACAACACCGGGAAGGAAGGGTTAAAGCCACACCAAACAATGACACGTTTGAACTAAATCGGAACTTCTTAAAGTTTGGGCAGGGGCGTGTATTCCATATAGGCAGAAAAGCAGTGCCTATCCCTACTTACTCGCAATGCAACCAGTACCTACCCTACCTTACTAAGTAGTACCTAGCTTACCTTACTACCCACCTCTACTGCCTACCCCTAATTAATTCTCTGTGCACGCCACTGAGTTTGGGGTAATGTTAAATGTCAAGCGGACGATGGATAAATTTCATGATGCGCTATTATTGGCTAATAAATTAATATGAAAAATCACAAGACTATCGGTATCGAAATCTGTAGAGAACTAAGGGAGATATTAAGGTTTAAACTTTAGATATTTGAATATAACGAAAAACCGACACCGCTATACGCCATTGGGAGTGTTATGCGACATATCCCAAAATGTCTCTATAGAGCTATAATAGTAGTAGTGTGGATCGTTTGTTTACCACTACACTACCAATTGTGTTATACTCATATGAACGGGGGGAGGGGTGGGAGGGTGGGCCATAGACATCAACAAATAGAGCCGCCAATAATTTAGCAATGCTACCAATATTAAAATAAGTTCATCGTTTCTGTGACGTTATTCATTACCAACATACGAAAACAACGTTTTTACAAAGGCGAATTTTCCAAAAGAAAATGATGTATGAAAATATTGATTATATCGGCTGTTATAAACACAAAACGAGCTTAATATAATTCTTTATATTATATTAAGCTCGTATGTTTAATTTGATATTCCGAGTATGTTTAATTTGATATTCCTCCTGTCTGAAAATTGTCCATTGGATGTGGGTAAAATGTAGGGGTTGAGGACTTGCTTGGTATTTTTTTAAATGCAGTTTGAATACGGTAATATCACATTTGTAAAATGCGTTTCAGGTATGGCTGGAAGAGTTACTAAAGAAAATGTGTACTAGTCAAGTATTGCGTCAAAATGTACGGATTATCTATCCTTCCTTCCAATCCCGGAGTAAATCACACGATGGTCCCGTCGCTAAAGGCTTCCAGCCTTCCGTATACACCTTGGACAGAAGACACGCCTGGCTCAGGAAATATCTCCAGTAAGATCAGTTTTCATTCATTCCTCGGAGTACGTAGAGTCCCGATAGAGTGGGATTGAAGCAATTTGTCAGCGGGTTATTATAACTTGTGAAAAGTTTTACATATTCTCAGGCTTGTTCTAGATAACGCCAATAATGCATTTTTAATAAGACCATCCTTGTAATGTCACCGGTCTTCAATTTCTCATTTTTTACATCCAAATATTACAAATTGTAATTTAATGACACATTGAAGGTTTGATAGTCCCAAGAATTAACAATAAATATGGGAGTCCAACACTGCGATATGTCATTCCGAACATTTTTAATTTGTTGCCGGAGGACGTTAAAGGTCAAAATAAAATATGGAACAGAGGCAAAATAAAGGAATGAGTATGATCAAGAGTTAATTCTATGAAAATTTGTAAAATGTTTTATATTCTTAATTTTTTCTCTCTTTTTTGTGTGTATATTAGGTAAAAAGGGTTAAAAACAATGAAAAATGTATGTTAAAAGAACTCCACCGACAAGACACACAAGGTGGCTTGGGTCTCTGCATTTTTTTTTTTAAAGTATGTTTAAAATTGTCCTTTAATTTGAATACAATTTAATGTATACAATTTATGTTTATAAAATAAAAAAATAACAGCCGACCGTCAAACTTAATACGAGTTAGTTTTAAGTATTTTACTGATTTTTCTTGGTGGAACTACATTTTGTATAATATTACAAACTATAGAGTTTTTTCCGCTTTTATTTGATTTGACCAGTTAAGTCATTAAAGACATCATCGGGCTGGATCAGACGTCATGGGCAGATCACCGGTCTGATGGTGTCGGTAATGATGAGACCCTTATAGAATAAACCATAAAATTGTCGTTTTATTATACTCGTATGGCATTTCTTGGACTAACAAAAGCATGAGAAGATGAAAAATTGGTAATTTCCTAAATTTTTATTTTTTTGTATCAAATTCCTTGCAGAATCCGAGCGCGGCTGTCATTCTTTTAATGTGTTTTTGATTATTCCATATTTTACGATTACAGCGAATGGAACGCCGCTGCGTTCGGCAGGCAGCGTGCGATGCCGCACATGAACAGCTACCTGCGCCTGTCCCCCGACTGCACGGAGGCGGCCTTCTTCCTGCTGACCTCGGCCCCCCTGGCTCCGGAGTCCTGGGGAGCCGCCACCATCGACTCCTTCGAAGCGGGAGTACTCTTCATACCCACATTTGTGGCAAGTACTCGAGTCTCCGTCTTTAAATTTCTAGCCATCAGCGGGTCGTTCCGGAACGCTCTATGTTTGCAGATAAGTGTTTGTGTCGGGTTGTAGTCCTGCGGTTAGTGTGGCGGACTCTTAAGTCAGAGTTTCTCGGTTCGAACCCACTCTACCACAATTCGATACCTATTACTAATAATGAGCCGCTCAGGCTCACAGAAATAGTATGAAATTGAAATATTTCTATAATTAATAAAATCAGAAATAATTCACTGTGGTCGTCAATCATGGCTGTCTCGCGGGTAGAATATGTAATCATTACCATAAGTCCAGACTTCCACATTCTTCTTCGTGTATGTTGAAAAATTAATAAAAAATTTTTTGAAGATCTAAAGCAGGTGTTTTTTCCCAGGGCATTCCGGCACCTTTTACTAGGGATATTTAAAAAAAATATTCAAAATCAATTAATACTAGAATTTATGTAATTCATCAAAAGATAAAATATGGTATTGTAATGAATATTTAAATGATATTTGAAAATGTGTTTTTTTTTAGCAAAAAGCTTGACACAAAGTGAGTCCAGGACCTTTAATATTTAAAATAAAGCCCTGGTCTAACGTATCCACACTTACTTTAATTTACCGACATTTACAGAGATGGAGCGTCTGTCGCTAAGGCATTTTAATTCTCTAATAAACCGGAAGTGAAGATAACCCTCTATCTGCCCCCTACAGTGGTAGGAGCTCCGCCTATTGTGTATGTAGATTAATGAAGATGTGCTATTCCAGGTGAACCGAAGGTACTTTTCCCTGAAGCCAGAGGACCCCGACAGATTCCCTGTCCCGTATCATCTTCCGCCAACCCCTTACTCCGGGACGGAGACTCTCGGACCGGACATTCCCAGCACGGCACACATTCCTTTATCGACTCGGCTTTGATATTAGTACTGGCCTGAAATTTACTTAAACTTATTTATTGTAACTGCAGACAGTTAGTTGGCAGAATCCCATTTTAAACTTTTGGGTTATATAACCAAAATTAAAAAGGTCATTGTATTAAATTCTACTTTTATTTACTTAAATATGATAATATTTGCAGTGCCCTATGCACCGTTGGTTGTAGATAAGGGTTTTAGTCTGTAAAATACGGTACTATTTACCTATTTGGGATAATAGTTTTAAGAGGATTGTTTTTTTTTTACATTCAGCAATATAATTGATATAATATGTACATTTATATAATCTTACATAAGGAGTCTATAAATAAAATAATTTATAACTGAATTTATTTTGTTATTTAATGCAATAAAAGAAAAAATAAAAACACAAAATAAATGAAGATAAGCATAATCTATAATACTAAGAAAGGAGTATTTTTTTTTTTTTTTTTTTTTTTCTCTATCCTCACTAGGTATTTGGAGATACCTGTTCTGAGGTAGGCAGGGTATGCTTATTCTTTATTCTTTTATTGTATTACATATTCGTATTTAATCAGGCAGGTATGCTTATTCTTTATTCTTTTATTGTATTACATATTAGTATGTATTACATATTATTATTTAATCACTAATACTAGAGACGTAAGCCGCTTGTGCCTTGGTGCTTGGTGCTATTTATATGGTTCCAACTCCAATGTATGGAAGTGAAACATGGAGTTGGCAAAAGAAGGATGAAAGTAAACTGAATGCAGTCGAAATGCAATCTCTCAGAAGAATGTGCGACAAAACGATGTATGATAGATGTGCGAATAGCGAAATAAGGAATGCAAAGCCGAGATAAGCATTATCGATAAAATTAAGAAAGGTGTGTTGAGATGGTTTGGACATGTAGAACGAATGAGTGAGGAAAGAACGGTAAAACAAATTTATGAGGCGAATGTAAGTGGAAAAAAGAGCAGAGGAAGACCGAGAACAACATGGCACGATCAGGTATGCCAAATACTTGAAAGTGGTCAGGTTAGGAGTCGTAACAATCGGCGGGTATGTATGAGGAGATGCATGAACGTGGAAGAGGCGAAGAATGTTTGCAAAGACAGAGTGGTGTGGCGTTCTATTCTCTCTGCCTACCCCTGCGGAGAAGTGGCGTGATGGTTAGTTAGTTAGTTAGTTTTATAAATATCTTGTTTACTTTTTTGTTTTACGGCCGAGTAGGATAACTCATTTCTAAAATCTGGCCCGGCTACTGAAAATGTTGGCCACCCATGCTCCTTAGAGCATGGGTGGCCAACATTTCCCAAAATGAGAAATATAAATTACTCATCGGGAATATTATATGTATATATGACTTTTTACGAAGCTTTTTGTCCGCCTCTGTAGCGTAATGGTCAGCACGCTCGGCTACCGTTCTGGAGGCCCCGGGTTCGATTCCCAGGGGGGTCAAATAAATATAAGTGATTTTTTCACTGTAATATTTATTCAATATTACCCTGGACTGGTACCTGAAGCGGAGGGCTGATCACCTTTCCTTTGTGTGTAAACGATCAAGATAACACTGTGTTCATATGAAGCAGTGCCCTATGCACCATTGGGGTGCGGATAAGGGTTTTATTATTTATTATATGACTTTTGTATGTAATATGTTTTGAAATTAAAAATGTGATTGAAAATGTGAGAAACGTTTAAATCTTGTATTTAACTGGATTTAAAATCTCCGAGGAATTGTTGTGTAAATATATTTTAGAAGTCTCAACAAAGAATTAAGATATTCTTAATACAAATAAAATGATTTCATTAATTGATTCGACAAGGACTTTGTGGTATAAAATATATCCATTTTCAATTTAAGTTTTATCTAGTAAATTCCACAATTTTTTTAAAATCTATTGTTCCACGTTGTAACACACATGTTTCGATGCATTCCGTATCTTTTTCAAACGCCGTATGTGAAGCTAATTCAAAATTTTAGAGTTGGGTCTTTGGGACGTTGAATGATGAAGAGGGAGCTATTTCTTATTTTTATTTATTTAATTTTTATTAAATTGTCCGCCTCCGTAGTGTAATGGTCAGCACGCTCGGCTACCGTTCTGGAGGTCCCGGGTTCGATTCCCAAGGGGGGTAAAATAAATATAAGTGATTTTTTCAGTGTCATATTTATTCAATATTACCCTGGACTGGGTGTACCTGAAGCGGAGGGCTGATCACCTTTCCTTTATGTGTAAACCATCAAGAAAACACTGCGTTTATATGACGCAGTGCCCTATGCACCATTGGGGTGCGGATAAGGGTTTTATTATATTATTATTTTAATTTTTATTTTGTCCACCTCCGTAGGTCAGCATGCTCGCCTACCGTTCTGGAGGTCCCGGGTTCGATTCCCAGGGGGGTTTAATAAATATAAGTGATTTTTTCATTCTAATATATATTCAATATTACACTGGACTGGTACCTGAAGTGGAGGGCTGATCACCTTTCCTTCATGTGTAATCGATCGAGATAACACTGCCTTTATATGAAGCAGTGCCCTATGCACCATTGGGGTGCGGAAAGGGAGAATTCAACAAAGGTCTAAAATCATAAATTGAAGGTTTACTTACCGTAATTGGCCCTCCATATTTTTATAAATCTTTGTAAAGGTAATACACATTCGATTCAGTTCAATTTATTCAATAATAAAATGCATTAAAAATATTTACATTAAAAAGTAAGCAAGAATACTCTTTACAACATTTTGAGTGTGTCCAAATACTTGTTCACAAAATCTGGATTATCTCCAATTACAGGAGTTATTTTCATTTTTTTTTGACATCTCATCAAAGATGAAGAAGAATATGGAAGTCTGGGCATATACGGGGCTGACGACCGTCATAGGCTGGTTTAAGTGATCACTTTACACACGTGTAACATTCACCAATTCTACCCATTATTGACAACCACACTACTCAAATTCTTGGAAGTTATATATGAACCAATTTAGAAACCTTGTTCTTGAATCACTAGAACTTCACTAGAGACATCTATTGGTGAGATGTAAAGAAGCTTTTTACTAAGCAGAAACTCTTATATCAGTATGTGAGATCCGAATCCTGGATTTTAATCACACACATGAGAAACGCCATAAAATACCATATTCATTTTTATTATTAAGCTTATAATTTGACCAGATAATTTATTTACAACATCTGGTCAAATTATAAGCTTAATAATAAAAATGAAAATGGTATTTTCTGGCGTTTCTCATGTGTGTGATTATAATCCAGGATTCGGATCTCACATACTGATATAAGAGTTTCTGCTTACTAAAAAGCTTCTTTACATCTCACCAATAGATGTCTCTAGTGAAGTTCTAGTGATTCAAGAACAAGGTTTCTAAATTGGTTCATTTATATAAAACTTCCAAGAATTTGAGTAGTGTGGTTGTCAATAATGGGTAGAATTGGTGAATGTTACACGTGTGTAAAGTGATCACTTAAACCAGCCTATGACGGTCGTCAGCCCCGTAAATGCCCAGACTTCCATATTCTTCGTCATCTTTGATGAGATGTCAAAAAATTATATGAAGAATACTCTTGTTTTGATACACACAACGAAGGTTTGATAGTCCCAAGAATTAACAATAAATATGGCAGTCCAACACTGCGATATGTCGTTCCGGACATTCTTAATTTGTTGCCGACGGATGTTAGAGGTCAAAATAAAATATGGAACAAAGGCAAAATAAATGAATAGGTAAATGATCAAGAGTTAATTTTATGAAAATTGTAAAATGTTTTATATTCTTAATTTTTTCTCTCCTTTTTTGTGTGTATATTAGGTTAAATCGTTAAAAACAATAAAAAATGCATTAAAAAAAATTCCGCCGACAAGACACACAAGGTGGCTACCAAGCCACCAGGGTCTTAGCAAAAAAAAAATTTTTAAATGTTCTAAATATGTAAAAATTGTGATATAAATACAAATAATAATTAAAAAAAAAAAAAAGATGTAGAAGAATCCTACTTTAGAATACCCTCGCTGACATATGGAACAGATCAATATCCGGGGTGATATTGTTCGGCATAGCGGTAGCTGTTCCTACAGGCACAACCATTGGGAGGTTGGTCCTGAATATAGGAATGTGAAACAATCTATGCCGACGCTGTCTTAGGTAACTATCGGGAATATATGGACCAATGCTCCGGATAATTTCAGGATTATCGATCATACCGCGCAACAATCGATAAAAATGCATATTCCTTCTAGTCTCTAAACCATTGAAGCCTGCTTGGCTTCAATGTATCAAGTATGCTTTACCCTGGAGAAACTCCATCGGGTAGAGCCAAGGATAATAGCCGTACTCTCTCACGTTCTATGTTTGAGCTCATGAGCATGCTATATTTCAGTAAGTGCTACTTAGTAGCATGTGTGCACATACCTTGCTAGAAATGAGATGCTTGTTCAGAAACAGAGCTTGATAAGGTAGATATATCAAACTGGGGGGCACGTATGACGAGATGTTTTCAACATTTTGAGTGTGTCCAAGTACTTCTTCACAAATCTGGATTATCTCCAATTAGGAGTTATTTTTCACATTATTTTTTGACATCTCATCAAAGATGAAGAAGAATATGGAAGTCTGGGCATTTACAGGGCTGACGACCGTCATAGGCTGGTTTAAGTGATCACTTTACACACGTGTAACATTCACCAATTCTACCCATTATTGACAACCACACTACTCAAATTCTTGGAAGTTCCATATAATATATATGAACCAATTTAGAAACCTTGTTCTTAAATCACTAGAACTTCACTAGAGACATCTATTGGTGAGATGTAAAGAAGCTTTTAACTAAGCAGAAACTCTTATATTAGTATGTGAGGTCCGAGTCCTGGATTATAATCACACACATGAGAAACGCCAGAAAATACCATTTTCATTTTTATTATTAAGCTTATAATTTGACCAGATAATTTATTTACAACATTTTGAGTGTGTCCAAATACTTGTTCAACATAGATGAAGAAGAATATGGGAGTCTAGGCATTTACAGAGCTTATCTTTGTAAATTTCCAGACATCCATATTCTTCTTCATCTTTGTTGAGACGTCAAAAAATAATGTGAAAGATGTATTCAAATTGGGAATGTTTAGGAAACTATGAGTATATATTGTGGCGTATCGTCCTCTCTGCCTACCCTTGCAGCAAGCATTGTTTACTAGTATGTGTAGAACTAGCAAAAGAAAAAGAAGAGTTTGTCTTTAAAAAAATCTAGCTTTTATTTATAAACCGTAATACATTAAAAAATATATTTTTGTATTAGTTGGAGACCATGAGGACCAAAAAATAGGAGCATTAGGATGCGCATAGTGAAGTCTACTGCTAATTTACTGCTACATTAAAATATCCATTCCAGCTCATTGGTAGAGCTTTTCAATAGAATGCACCCGGTGTCACATCTAAGCATAATTTTATATTGTTTACTGCTACATTAAAATATCCATTCCAGCTCATTGGTAGAGCTTTTCAATAGAATGCACCCGGTGTCACATCTAAGCATAATTTTATATTGTTTACTGCTACATTAAAATATCCATTCCAGCTCATTGGTAGAGCTTTTCAATAAAATGCACCCGGTGTCACATCTAAGCATAATTTTATATTGTTTACTGCTACATTAAAATATCCATTCCAGCTCATTGGTAGAGCTTTTCAATAGAATGCACCCGGTGTCACATCTAAGCATAATTTTATATTGTTTACTGCTACATTAAAATATCCATTCCAGCTCATTGGTAGAGCTTTTCAATAGAATGCACCCGGTGTCACATCTAAGCATAATTTTAAATCTTTGACTTATAATGTCTATTCCGTTCCGTAGTGCCTTTCAGTTGTTCTTTCTGAAATAGAGAGGAAAAATATATGTATTTTTTTTATTAATTTTTTTCAATAAAAACAAAAACTATTTGAAAATATAAAATAAAAGGATTTAAACTCCGCACTTGTGAACGTTCTTTCTTCAGTACGCTCAAATATCAAACTTGAAGAAGATGTATCTCTCCGTCGATTGCGTTGAATATAATTTCTTACTATTCTACGAAATCTTTCCCATATTCCTAAAATGTTATAAATGAAAATTAATTTTCAGCTGCAAATAAATAATTATTTTGAGAAAAACAAACCACGTGATAATTATTTTGAGAAAAACACACACACTAACCTTGATTTTCAGGGCGTGGGTGTCGTTCTAAATAAGACGTACTATTTTCGTAACTAACAGTGGGTCCTGTATTCTCTGCAAGAGACCAATATATTTAATGAGATAAATATATATATACATATATATATATATATATATGTATATATAAACACGATGCACGTACGTATACACACACACACTAACCTTGATTTTCAGGGCGTGGGTGTCGTTCTAAATAAGACGTACTATTTTCGTAACTAACAGTGGGTCCTGTATTCTCTGCAAGAGACCAATATATTTAATGAGATAAATATATATATACATATATATATATATATATATATATATGTATATATAAACACGATGCACGTACGTATACACACACACACTAACCTTGATTTTCAGGGCGTGGGTGTCGTTCTAAATAAGACGTACTATTTTCGTAACTAACAGTGGGTCCTGTATTCTCTGCAAGAGACCAATATATTTAATGAGATAAATATATATATACATATATATATATATATATATGTATATATAAACACGATGCACGTACGTATACACACACACACTAACCTTGATTTTCAGGGCGTGGGTGTCGTTCTAAATAAGACGTACTATTTTCGTAACTAACAGTGGGTCCTGTATTCTCTGCAAGAGACCAATATATTTAATGAGATAAATATATATATACATATATATATATATATATATGTATATATAAACACGATGCACGTACGTATACACACACACACTAACCTTGATTTTCAGGGCGTGGGTGTCGTTCTAAATAAGACGTACTATTTTCGTAACTAACAGTGGGTCCTGTATTCTCTGCAAGAGACCAATATATTTAATGAGATAAATATATATATACATATATATATATATATATATGTATATATAAACACGATGCACGTACGTATACACACACACACTAACCTTGATTTTCAGGGCGTGGGTGTCGTTCTAAATAAGACGTACTATTTTCGTAACTAACAGTGGGTCCTGTATTCTCTGCAAGAGACCAATATATTTAATGAGATAAATATATATATACATATATATATATATATATATGTATATATAAACACGATGCACGTACGTATACACACACACACTAACCTTGATTTTCAGGGCGTGGGTGTCGTTCTAAATAAGACGTACTATTTTCGTAACTAACAGTGGGTCCTGTATTCTCTGCAAGAGACCAATGTATTTAATGAGATAAATATATATATACATATATATATATATATATATATGTATATATAAACACGATGCACGTACGTATACACACACACACTAACCTTGATTTTCAGGGCGTGGGTGACGTTCTAAATAAGACGTACTATTTTCGTAACTAACAGTGGGTCCTGTATTCTCTGCAAGAGACCAATGTATTTAATGAGATAAATATATATATACATATATATATATATATATATATGTATATATAAACACGATGCACGTACGTATACACACACACACTAACCTTGATTTTCAGGGCGTGGGTGACGTTCTAAATAAGACGTACTATTTTCGTAACTAACAGTGGGTCCTGTATTCTCTGCAAGAGACCAATGTATTTAATGAGATAAATATATATATACATATATATATATATATATATATATATGTATATATAAACACGATGCACGTACGTATACACACACACACTAACCTTGATTTTCAGGGCGTGGGTGACGTTCTAAATAAGACGTACTATTTTCGTAACTAACAGTGGGTCCTGTATTCTCTGCAAGAGACCAATGTATTTAATGAGATAAATATATATATACATACATATATATATATATATATATGTATATATAAACACGATGCACGTACGTATACACACACACACTAACCTTGATTTTCAGGGCGTGGGTGTCGTTCTAAATAAGACGTACTATTTTCGTAACTAACAGTGGGTCCTGTATTCTCTGCAAGAGACCAATATATTTAATGAGATAAATATATATATACATATATATATATATATATATGTATATATAAACACGATGCACGTACGTATACACACACACACTAACCTTGATTTTCAGGGCGTGGGTGTCGTTCTAAATAAGACGTACTATTTTCGTAACTAACAGTGGGTCCTGTATTCTCTGCAAGAGACCAATATATTTAATGAGATAAATATATATATACATATATATATATATATATATATGTATATATAAACACGATGCACGTACGTATACACACACACACTAACCTTGATTTTCAGGGCGTGGGTGACGTTCTAAATAAGACGTACTATTTTCGTAACTAACAGTGGGTCCTGTATTCTCTGCAAGAGACCAATATATTTAATGAGATAAATATATATATACATATATATATATATATATATATATATATATATATATGTATATATAAACACGATGCACGTACGTATACACACACACACTAACCTTGATTTTCAGGGCGTGGGTGACGTTCTAAATAAGACGTACTATTTTCGTAACTAACAGTGGGTCCTGTATTCTCTGCAAGAGACCAATATATTTAATGAGATAAATATATATATATATACATATATATACATATATATATATATATATATATATATATATATATATATATATATATATATATATATATATATATATATATAACGTGGTAATATTTTTCTTTTGTAAATTGCGTGTAAATAATATGTAAAGTGGGTGTATAATAATAAAATAAACAATGTGTTGCTTTGTAATTAAAGTTTATAATTAAAGTTTAATCTTAATTTATCTTTATAATAATTTTTATATCTATCTATCTATCTATCTATTTCTGACAGTTAATAATATTATCGGAAGTCTTTTGTTTTATTCTGAGCGACGCATGCGGCATCTGGTGGTAGAACTGTTTTATGTAGGTACTTTTTGTAAGTACTTAATAAAATGTATAGGTAGGTACCTAGTTATTTTATTACATCTCCCCCCTTGGGGATGAAAATTCATAGTAAAATTTTCACTCGTCCTCCGGATCATCTTCTTGTAGTGAAGGGACTGGTATAAGTTTAGTGATATGATAAAGGTTTGATTTTATTTTTTTTCTTTCTTGTTTTTTTTTCTTTCTTTTTTTTCCGTTCTTTTTTCTTTCTTTCTTTTTTTTGTATTTTTTTTTCTTGACCCTTTTAAAGTAGACACAGTTTTTTTCAATCCATTTGTTTTTTTCTTTTGAATTCCTTCATTTTTATTCAGATCTCTTAAAGTATCTTCTAATATAACCAAATTTACAACTTTTAATTGTTCATCTGCATTTTCATTCGAATTTAATACTGGATTCCTGCTTAGACAATCTACTTCTAAATTCTTCTTTCCTGGAGAATATTTTATTTTATCTTTCGTAGAAGTTTTTTCTACTTTATTTTTATTTTCATTTTTCAAGCACTGTTTCTGTGTTATTTGTATGTCTTTATTTTTATCCTGATCATTTAAATTATCTTCTAATTTAACCAAATTTACAACTTTTAATTGTTCATCTGCATTTTCATTCGAGTTTAATACTGGATTCCTGCTTAGACAATCTACTTCTAAATTCTTCTTTCCGGGAGAATATTTTATTTTATCTTTCGTAGAAGTTTTTTCTACTTTATTTTTATTTTCACTTTTCAAGCACTGTTTCTGTGTTATTTGTATGTCTTCATTTTTATACTGATCTTTTAAAATATCTTCTAATTTAACCAAATTTACAACTTTTAATTGTTCATTTGCATTTTCCTTCGATTCTAATACTGGATTCCTGCTCACACAATCTGCTTCGAAATTCTTCTTTTCTGGAGTATATTTTATTTTATATTTAGTAGAAATTTTTTTCACATGATTTTTATTTTTAATTTTATCACTAGTTCTTAAATTTCCACGTCTTCTTTGATTATCTTCTAATCGTTTTCTTTGATCATCTTCTAATTTTTCTCTCTCACTCCGAACATATTGTAGTAATTGTTTTAATACATCTAATGTTTCATAATCCATTTCCAATTAACAAAATTGTCGTTTTATAACGTGGTAATATTTTTCTTTTGTAAATTGCGTGTAAATAATATGTAAAGTGGGTGTATAATAATAAAATAAACAATGTGTTGCTTTGTAATTAAAGTTTATAATTAAAGTTTAATCTTAATTTATCTTTATAATAATTTTTATATCTATCTATCTATCTATCTATTTCTGACAGTTAATAATATTATCGGAAGTCTTTTGTTTTATTCTGAGCGACGCATGCGGCATC
This sequence comes from Brachycentrus maculatus, assembly GCF_059751285.1. Classification (NCBI taxonomy): domain Eukaryota; kingdom Metazoa; phylum Arthropoda; class Insecta; order Trichoptera; family Brachycentridae; genus Brachycentrus; species Brachycentrus maculatus. Next base: position 89,804 of record NW_028281358.1, read on the forward strand.
TGGTGGTAGAACTGTTTTATGTAGGTACTTTTTGTAAGTACTTAATAAAATGTATAGGTAGGTACCTAGTTATTTTATTACATATATATATATATATATATATATATATATATATATATATATATATATATATATATATATATATATATATATATATATATATATGTATATATAAACACGATGCACGTACGTATACACACACACACTAACCTTGATTTTCAGGGTGTGGTTGACGTTCTAAATAAGGCGTACTATTTTCGTAACTAACAGTGGGTCCTGTATTCTCTGCAAGAGACCAATGTATTTAATGAGATAAATAAAACACGACGCACGTACGTATACACAAACACACTAACATTGATTGTCTAACTTAACTAGTCTTAACTCCATAGGTCTATCTTGTGGGGACCTTCCTCTCCCTCTCTTCCCCGCTACAAAACATACCGTAATTCATAGGCCTGTTTTTGTTTTATATATACCTTGTCCACCTCCATAGCGTAATGGTCAGCGTATTTAGCTACCGTACTGGAGGTCCCGGGTTCGATTCCCAGGGGGGGAAGCGAAAATGAACATTAGTGATTTTGCCATCCAATATTTATTTATAAACAGGTGAATACAATCAAATACAACAGCATAATTGTTTCACACTGATTGAAACCCCTTAAATACTCGATACATTTTTTGTTTCATGCTGATAAACGAAACCATCATCAAAAAATTCAGTGTTTTTATTCGGTAGAATTTTTATTTCCACCTTTTGTTCAACTTCGATTTCTGAGAAAAAGATGCGGTCTGGACTTAACCCATAATATAAATACACAACTTACCATTAATATTTCCATCTCTCCAATTTCTAGCAGGACCAGAAGTTACTATAGAGCTCTCTCCCACTGTTGATAACTCCGGTATTTCAGTTTTCTCCTTCTTGGGAATCTCATTTTGGCCTTTTGTTGCAGAAGAATTTGCTTCAGAACTATTGCTACCAGATGATGGGTCTCTTTTTTTTGTGTTCATATTGTCGGATTTGATCCAGTCGCTTTCTGTTGAGAGATCCCTTTCCTTAGCTTTTATATAGTTGCAGCTGGCTCCTTTTCTTGCGGGCTTAGAAGAACTCGCTTCAGAACTGTGGCTGTCTGTTGAGGAGTCCCTTTTCTTAGTTTTTATATTGTTGGAGTAAATTCCTTTTCTTGCGGGCTTAGAAGACCTTAATTCAGAACTGTGGCTGTCTGTTGAGGAGTCCCTTTTTTTAGTTTTATTCTTGTTGGAGTTGGTTCCTTTTCTTGCGGGCTTAGAAGAACTCGTTTCAGAACTGTGGCTGTCTGTTGAGGAGTCCCTTTTCTTAGTTTTAATCTTGTTGGAGTTGGTTCCTTTTCTTGCGGGCTTAGAAGAACTCGCTTCAGAACTGTGGCTGTCTGTTGACGAGTCCCTTTTCTTGGTTTTAATATTGTTGGAGTAAATTCCTTTTCTTGCGGGCTTAGAAGAACTCAATTCAGAACTGTGGCTATCTGTTGAAGAGTCCCTTTTCTTAGTTTTATTCTTGTTGGAGTTGATTCCTTTTCTTGCGGGCTTAGAAGAACTCGTTTCAGAACTGTGGCTGTCTGTTGAGGAGTCCCTTTTCTTAGTTTTAATCTTGTTGGAGTTGGTTCCTTTTCTTGCGGGCTTAGAAGAACTCGTTTCAGAACTGTGGCTGTCTGTTGAGGAGTTCCATTTCTTAGTTTTAATCTTGTCAGAGTTGGTTCCTTTTCTTGCGGGCTTAGAAGAACTCCCTTCAGAACTGTGGCTGTTTGTTGAGGAGTCCCTTTTCTTGGTTTGAATATTGTTGGAGTAAATTCCTTTTCTTGCGGGCTTAGAAGAAATCAATTCAGAACTGTGGCTGTCTGTTGAGGAGTCCCTTTTCTTAGTTTTAATCTTGTTAGAGTTGTTTCTTTTTCTTGCGGGCTTAGAAGAACTCGCTTCAGAACTGTGGCTGTCTGTTGAGGAATCCCATTTCTTAGTTTTAATCTTGTTGGAGTTGGTTCCTTTTCTTGCGGGCTTAGAAGTACTCGCTTCAGAACTGTGGCTGTCTGTTGAGGAGTCCCTTTTCTTAGTTTTATGCTTGTTAGAGTTGGTTCCTTTTCTTGCGGGCTTAGAAGAACTCGCTTCAGAACTGTGGCTGTTTGTTGAGGAGTCACTTTTCTTGGTTTTAATATTGTTGGAGTAAATTCCCTTTCTTGCGGGCTTAGAAGAAATCAATTCAGAACTGTGGCTGTCTGTTGAGGAGTCCCTTTTCTTCGTTTTATTCTTGTTGGAGTTGGTTCCTTTTCTTGCGGGCTTAGAAGAACTCGTTTCAGAACTGTCTGTTGAGGAGTCCATGTTGGCATTCTCGTTTATCCTTTTGCATTCAGGCCTAGAAGAACCCGCTTTAGTATTTATCATTTATGAACTTAATTAACGTATTGAAGATAATTAACCTGAAATTAGTTAAAATTTCATTTATTACCCTAAAATAGCCATTGACACTCTATCTTCAAGCAAGTTCCCAACATTTGGGACATATATAAAATGAATCACCAAACATTCCTCTTGTCTTTTAACAAATAGTTTTTATGATGGATAGGTATAAACAAGAGAAGATACAAGGTTTTTTTACTTGTGATAATTTAGCACAATTCTGGAATAGGCAAGTGCTCGAGTAATACGAAAGCAATAACATTTTGGGAGCACTAAAGCAGGAGAGCCTTGCATTCTTCCACTTCGAGGAAAGCACAAACTGATGTAGGATTGTTTTCACCCATAAAGTAATCTAGCTACTAAACCTTATAAACTAGATATTGTCGTTACTGATTCCTGATTCCGGGCCATCCCAAATAGATTGCAAATTGATGTGCTCAAAGAGTGAAAATCTGGCAGTGGAAAGCAACCCTACCTACGCCAGTGCAGGGCTTCCGGCCTGCTTTAGCACTGCTTTTCACTGCGACTGCCTATGGAGTGCGTCATCCTCCCAAAGCTACTGCGAGGAGAGCGTGTATAGTAACAGAAAAACGTTAGCATAAAGCGAGTGAAGAACGAAACGCATGAGTCGCACCGAGAGAAAGGCAGCGTGGCCCGTGGCATGACACACTTTCCCTCTCCACCAGTACAGAGTGATACAGAGTGGTACAGAGTGATGCCAAAGGGACATTGAGATTATTCCATACTGATTTAAAAATGAAAATCGGCGCGTGCACCCAGTCACATAAATATGTGACGTGTATTAAAATTCTTAACTGAAAAGCTACTTGTGGTGGAGCCTATACTTTATGATGTACTAATCTATCATTTAAAAAAATAAAAACAATTATCTTTTTTTTATATAACAGTCAATAAGTTTCCTTTTTCAAACAATTTTTGGAGATTAAGGTGATCCGAGGTATTACAGAATATAGATTACAATGAATAGATAATACTCTATCTATATGGTGTAGATAATTTTACTAGACTTTACCCAGATCTGTATTCCTTATGTGATCCTTTCACTAAGACTGGATTAATTCAACGATGAACGAGAAGGACGAGAAAGGAGAACTGTTGGTGACTCACTGATTCATGTATTTATCCAGCAGAACCGGATCTGTATTGCTTAGGTGATCCGTTCACTAAGACCGGATCGATTCTGCGATCCACCTCTCCTAGGACGAGACGAAAGAACTGTTGGTGACTCACTGAATCATCTTTTCACTGATAAATCTTGAAGCAAGGAGTTAAAAAAAAACTTGATTAGTTATGGAAAAACAAAGTCTCGTGAGTGACAACTATCGACGGAGTGATCTGGTCATGGACTGATAGCCTGACAAATCTGTATGAGATATAAAATTATATAAATAAAAGTACATACCTTCAATTAATACATAACCTTAAAAGAATTTCACAATTTTAAGTAAGTATTCGTCAGCCGTTCATGAGTTCCTCGTGATAACTGATAATAAAAATTCATAATAAATTAAAGATAAAATTGGAATGTAATCGCAAATCATTCTTTTCCAACCGATGGCATTTCAGTGCTGTATCGTGTCAATATAACCAACCTGGAAATAATGCATTCTTCTTCTTCTTCATTTTCATCTTTCTATAGATCCTGTTCATCTCGGGATATCGAGTGGCAGCTATCTCTTCACCTTTTCAGGGGTCTGCCTGGGGATCCTACGTCCTTTGGGGTTTCCTTGAAGGGCGATACGTGGAAGTCTGTCATCTGACGTTTACATACTCATTCCAACCTCGCGATATCTTCCGTCTCACACATGCTCCGGATATCGATGTTTCTTACACGGCCTCGCAACGTGTTTTCGGTTATAGATCGGAATGTTCTCATCTCAGAGATTCCACAATTTGATGCCTATTTCTTACAATGAGCCGCTTAGGCTCACAGAAATACTATAAAATTGAAGTATTTTTGTAAATAATAAAAAATTATATTTCTCTTAATATTTCTCTTAATAAATTATCTGTAGTGTGAATAATCCTGTGTCTGATATAAAAATATATATATATATATATATATATATATATATATATATATATATATATATATATATATATATATATATATATATATATATATATATATATATATATATATATATATATATATATATATATATATATATATATATATATATATATATATATATATATATATATATATATATATATTCATTTTCAAGGGATTTTAAGATTTTAAGATTTTTTTTGATTTTTAGCCTCCTGCAATGTCGATTCCCAGCTGTCGTTCCATCTCTTTGGTGGTCTGCCCGGGAACCGTCAAGGAAACCTTGGGGTTGGCCTGTGGCAATGCAATATGGGGGAGTCTGGATGGTTCTATTCTCCTAACATGCGCATTCCATTTTACTAACATAAAATGTTAGAAAAACCAGGATAAGAGAAATATGCAAGATCGAAGATGTTGCTAACAACACCCACCTAAGTGGGGAAGGCAACGGAGGAGACAATGGTATGCATACCATTGTCTCCTTCGTTGCCTTCCCCACCTAATGTCATCTTTGATCTTGCAAATTTCTCTCATTCTAGTTTTTCTTATTTTGTCTCGTAGACTGTTGTCAGATATGCAAAAGTATAATAAAAATAAAAATAGAGACTTCTTTTCTCACACTCTGAGAAAGTTTTTGGTGAGTACGGTGTCTGCTCTATATTAATATTGTGAATTTAAATTTGTTATATCTAAATTTTAGCATTTATTAAAAGGCCAGTTCCTGGTAGTCTGATTCTTGGTGGAGAATGTTTGGAGCGACCATCGGTGAGAGAGAGGTAAATTTGGTGATGGCTTTATTGGGTTTCTTGCGTTCCGCTTGCAGGGCTACCACCCTGGTGGGTTGGTCAGTGTGTGCGACCTTGCGGATTTGGTTGTTCGTTCTGGTGCCTACTCATGACTGGGTGACAAGTCACGTAGTAGAAAGATGTGTCTGAATTGAACTGAATTGCCACAACTGGATAAGGAATTAACCCTTTGCACTCGAATGGCGACAATATTTGGTGAATTTGGCACATGGTAAATTCCCCAGTAAATCGGTTGGCGACTAAATGTCGCCACTATGTACCGTTATGTTGTTTAAATAATAAAAGGCCGGGATGTGTACTAACGCAGGTAGAATTCTGTCCCGCCAGTTGCTCAAGGTCCTTGCTAGCCAATACTCAATAGTCACTTAAAGTTTGTGAAGACTTCAGTAGATCAGTTGGCAGGGGACTTTGGACAGATTCCAAGTAGGCCGTTTACTTTTCAAACTGAGGTCCGCCTGGATGGCAAGCTACAAACATACTCTATGCTATTTGCTCACGGAGGGACAAAAATTGGCAAAGACACGAGACTTATGAGTTTTGTGACACTTGTCATGGGCAGCCTAGGATGCATTTGGGCCATTGTTTTGTTAGATACCGTACATTGAAAAACTATCAAATTTTAAAATAGTAACCAATTGTCTTTTTTTTTAAAAATAAGACATTTTAAACACTTATCGATTGGTTTTATTGTCAATTTGCATGATACCCATTTCCAGGCTTTTTTTTTCTAAAATCAACCATTTTTGTGCAAATTTGCAAAAAAGTACACTCACATTACTGATATGTCATACAAAAAAAATCTCGAGTGCAAAAAGGATTAAAAAGGATTGAATACCACGGACACCTCACGAAAAGAAAAAAAAAAGTAATTTTCAATTAACACCATATATTTAAAAAAAAAGGTAAATGAAGCATAATATTTTGATTATAAATGTATTTGTTATTGTTAAAATCATCATAAAAATTCTTAGTGAAAAATGGTTAACAGGTACACATTTGATTTAAATATTTTTTTAAAAAAACTTTTATATAATACTACTTTTTTGAGTTTATTGATGTAATTACGACTAGTTTCGAGAAATACAGATGTTCTCATCAACTGGTAAAAATACAATTTGACAAGAGAGGCGGTTGGGGAAATACCTGAAGGGCAGGTTAGCTGGTGGGGGGTTTGGTTTAACGGGAATATAGAAAGCAAGGGTGAGGAATTTTGGAAAAGTTTATTATTATTTAATGTTTTAGCAGAATTTAATTTGTACTTCAAAATTTTCACTTCCCCTCCAATTATTACCTCACCCACCTCTTTAAATACCTAAATTATTCTTTGTTTTTTTACTTGTATTTTCATCTGTTAATGAGAACATCGGAAGTTCTCAAAACCAGTCACGTTTACGTCAGAGTTATAAAAGTGTTTCATTTTAAAATTTAAATCATTGTGTTATCCCACAAAGTTAAAGCCAAATCAATGAATAATACATGTTTGCCTTATTAATAGAAAAAGTTACTAACATATTATGTTTATAAATTAATAAAATAGAATAATACTACTGCTACTACCATTGCTACAAACATCATGCCGTTGTTCTGCAGGGCGGGCAGAGAGGATGGAACGCCACGCCCTTCTGTCCTGACACACACTCCTAGCTTCCTTCACGTCCATACGTCTAGACGTATGAACGCGAAGATCATCACTACTCGTACATGCCCTCGGATTATGTAGACTTTTGACACCACCAGATTTTAGGTTCTGATTGATCTGGTTGTGCCAAGTTATTTTGTCTGTCTTCGTTCTGTTCTTGCATTCGCATTTGCCAAATAAACTATCTTGGTCATTCTCTCATTATCTATTCGCTCCACATGTCCATACCACCTTTTATAAGATCTTTTCAATCGTCCCTAGTTCAGCCTTATACATATTCCTTTCGAGTATCTTCATTTTCGATTCTGTCATACGACGATTTTACACCCATTCGTCTGAGAGTACGCATTTGAACGGCATTCACACAGCTTTCATCCTTCCTTGGCCAATTCCATGTTTCGCTTCCATACATCAGTGCCGCACTTACCCGCACTTCATTGTGAAACGCCAGTTTAGCTTCCAAGGACACTTTTTTTTCCAATCACTCTATTCAAAGCACCATTTATAATATTACGGCATATATTGACATAGATTGTTTCACATTCCTATACACAGGACCAACCTGCCGATGGTTATGCCTGTAGAAAGAGCTACCGCTATGTTGAACAATATCTCATTGGATATTGATCTGTTCCATGTGTCTGAAGGAGTTTTCCGAAGCGGGATTCTTATACACCTTTAGCAATACTGCTGTCCAAACTCAAAACACAGTAAGGGACATTTTTTTTGTAGTACGTTTTTTTGCATTTTTGGACTATGTAGATTCTACTTAGTCCAAAAATGCAAAAAAAACGTACTACAAAAATAATGTAATAACCTTACTGTGTTTTAAGTTTGGACAGCCGAATAGTTCTTGCATATATTTTATTTTAATGTTTTTTTAATGTATATGATTTTTTTTTTAGTTTGTAATGTATATATTAATTTAAATAAAAAAATTGAATTGAATTGAATTGAAAATTTAATTAAATCCTTCCCTCTTTCAAATACCATGACTTTTGACTTGCTTTCATTCATTGCCAGCTCATTTTCCGTACGTGCATCATTCATTCTTGACACTATTTGCTGCAAATCCTCCACGCTGCTTGCATATGCGACTTGGAATAGAATGGGGTTTAAGTAATTCCATTCAATCATGTTTTTCTCTTAACTAAACTTACATATTGTGGGTGTACTGGCAAACCCGAAAATGTACAATTTTGACTTAATGACGCCTATTATAATGTTTTCAACGTTCTACAAACTGGCAAAATACCTTAAGTACTATGAAATGTCATAAAGATGTGCTTTTAAAAGTGAATTCAACTTTAATAGTTTTAAAATTAAATTCAACAGTTTAATAGCGCGTATTTTTATTCCGGCTAAAAGGAATTTTACAGTTTTTTTGCCAGTAAACCCACGATATGTCTTTTTAATAATATAATATTTATTTATTTATTAAACTTCTAGTACAGAATAAATGTACATTATAATTTTTATTGCTAAGAAGCAATATCTTCCAACCGATCAAAAACAGACTGGTCAAGGTTTGTATCTCTTTTTTTTATTATTAATACACATTTATTTAAATCACAATTTAAACATATTTAGAGCAATTTTTTTTTGCAGAGACCCACCAAGCCACCTTGTTTGTCTTATACAGCTGTTTGATGGAAGTCAACAGAACTATCTGAACTATGCACTAGCTTGTACATAAGTTGCAGTGTTCATGATCAAATAATGACATCGCTGTTTGTTTGTTTAACTGTTAATTGGAAGACAAAGCGGGTAGGATCAGGCAGAGAGTTAAGGGGGAGTTGATATGATCAGTTAGCGTTTTACAAATTTATATAAAAAATGATAAAAGCTTATAAATAAAAGACTTACTCTAATAATACATACAAAATAAAAACAATGCATTTAATAATTGTCACTTATGGCTTCTGTGATAAGTTAGCAAGAGAGACCAAGAAATTATCTTTACTTTTACATATATAACATAAATTAAAACATTTACATAAATCATCAAACCTGAAAATTTCGAATGTTTTTACGAAAAATATCTTATGCCCATTGCTCACTAGTGTGTAGTGACTGGGTGCAGAAACATGGGAAGATAGGGTTACTCGGACGATGCCCACACCCGGGGAGGTTGCTCACTAGTATATAGAGTGACTGGGTGTAGAAACATGGGAAGATAGAGTTACTCGGATGATGCCCACACCCGGGGAGGTTGCTCACTAGTGTATAGAGTGACTGGGTGTAGAAACATGGGAAGATAGAGTTACTCGGACGATGCCCACACCCGGGGAGGTTGCTCACTAGTGTATAGAGTGACTGGGTGTAGAAACATGGGAAGATAGAGTTACTCGGACGATGCCCACACCCGGGGAGGTTGCTCACTAGTGTATAGAGTGACTGGGTGTAGAAACATGGGAAGATAGAGTTACTCGGATGATGCCCACACCCGGGGAGGTTGCTCACTAGTGTATAGAGTGACTGGGTGTAGAAACATGGGAAGATAGAGTTACTCGGACGATGCCCACACCCGGGGAGGTTGCTCACTAGTGTATAGAGTGACTGGGTGTAGAAACATGGGAAGATAGAGTTACTCGGACGATGCCCACACCCGGGGAGGTTGCTCACTAGTGTATAGAGTGACTGGGTGTAGAAACATGGGAAGATAGAGTTACTCGGACGATGCCCACACCCGGGGAGGTTGCTCACTAGTGTATAGAGTGACTGGGTGTAGAAACATGGGAAGATAGAGTTACTCGGATGATGCCCACACCCGGGGAGGTTGCTCACTAGTGTATAGAGTGACTGGGTGTAGAAACATGGGAAGATAGAGTTACTCGGACGATGCCCACACCCGGGGAGGTTGCTCACTAGTGTATAGAGTGACTGGGTGTAGAAACATGGGAAGATAGAGTTACTCGGACGATGCCCACACCCGGGGAGGTTGCTCACTAGTGTATAGAGTGACTGGGTGTAGAAACATGGGAAGATAGAGTTACTCGGATGATGCCCACACCCGGGGAGGTTGCTCACTAGTGTATAGAGTGACTGGGTGTAGAAACATGGGAAGATAGAGTTACTCGGACGATGCCCACACCCGGGGAGGTTGCCCACTAGTGTGACTGGGTGCAGAAACATGGGAAGATCAATGAGATAATTCCCATACCCAAGGTGTTTGTTCTTTATTATACGGAGACAAATTTAGATCATAGGGCACTGGCAGCCTTTTACGGTCATCTGGTGCAAGGGAAAACTTGCTGGTGTAAGATTTTTTCTGGAAAAAAAATGTTGGATGTTCATCACTTGTAAACACAACGTAATGAAATTTTAAAAATTCAGTTGTATCATGGGTAGAATTATGAATAAAGTATTTATACTCACTACGCTTTAGCGATCACTCAAATCAGTCAATGACAGGAGGTCGTAACCCTGTACATGCCCAGACTTCCATATTCTTATCTCACTGTGATGCGGCATGGGTTGACAGAAAAATCCAACATTTGTGAAAACAAAAATGGGCGCTCAAAGTATTATTAATACTTACATAAACAAATTTGGGTATGAAGAGCACTCCCGCTTCGTAGCAGTCAATAGTGAAGTCTCCATCATTGAAATTTCCCCAGGACTCCGGGGCCAGGGGGGCCGAGGTCAGCAGGAAGAAGGCCGCCTCGGTGTGGTCGGGAGACAGGCGCAGGTAGCTGTTCATGTGCGGCATCGCACGCTGCCTGTTGTACTTGCTGTCTTTCCAATCACTTTAAAACAAATCAAAATTCTCATCTTCCAACCATTTAAGCGCCAACCTTATTGTCCCATACCGGTAAGAAACCATTCTCTTGCGCAGATGTATTTTCTTCTTTTTCTGTTCGTGGTTCCGTGTGATAACGATTATGTTTCATCATAAGGGTGTTTTCTTTATGTAATGCGCCGCATTGGTTTCTGTATCGTGGTTAGGGCTTTGTGTTAGGTTGTGAACAAGGGTTATTTAATGCGCCCCATTGTGTTACTGTATCGTGGTTAGGGCTTTGTGTTAGGTTGTGAACAAGGGTTATTTTTTTCCATCTTTTGTTAGGATAGTGATAAAACTTATTACGTCAAGAAAAAAAAATCGCAACCATTAAAGGGATTCCTTATAGAATGTTGATCAATAATAATAATGTGGGAAATGCGATGACTGAATATTTTCTGCAAATGCCTCGGCACTGTTCCGTGTCTGCTGTGCCGGTCGGGGTTGTGGTGGTGTCCGTGTACCGGCCAACGTCGGGTTGGAATCGGATCTAGCTGACCAACTGAACCAACAACTACTAATTCACACTACACAGATCGTGGATCGTGGATCGCAATCCAACCTATTGGTTGTTAACTAACACTAAGCGTTGTTAGGAATCAGTGTCGTTTAGCGCACTCGTCGCTGCTCTAAGAAGGGGGACCGAGATACGTACTAGAGGAAGTCGTTGATCCATGTCTGGCGCAGATGCAGCGTGTTGAAGTAATCCAGCGCGTAGCCCCCGTGCGGGCCATCGTGGGAGGCCTTCACGGTGTCGAAGGACGGGTAGATGATATTCAGCTGAGGATCGTTCGTACCCGAGGATTTCTTCATCCCGCGGCTGACTCGGCTCATGAACTCGTCCATCAACCAGAACTGCAATCGCAGCGTGTTCAAATATGAGCATTTCTTGGATAAACATAATGCAATCCGTCACTCCATAGTGCTGGAGTGCCAGCTGATGAAACAGCCATAGAGCTGTCATATTTCATGCGCTGTATGGCGCTCGTCAATGTTTAACGTACGAGATAATAAAATGGTATTATTTCATTTGAGTACGAGTATCAGCGAGGAATTAGAAACGGTTAAGTTAAGGAATAAATCAGTGCAAAAGGTTGTAAAGGCCGAGTATACAATTACCTCCGGTTTTTTCCCATAATTGGCGATTGCAGATGTCTGAGCTACCACCTCCCACTCGTGAGGGTCTTTCTCGATGAGACAATGTGAGGAGAGCAAATTTCCCAGCCGTTCCAGGCCCCATTCGTAGTCGGAGTCGGCTTCCGGTACGGATGCCACCAGAAACACACTGAAACAAGTCAAACGGCAATCGGTCTCCACAGGGCAGGGCGCATGCACGGGGCACAGTCTCCAATTCCATTCTGGATTCATTTATACGGAGGTGGAGGCTTTATATTTTAAATCAAGGTTGATCGGATCTATCAGCTGTGCCCGAGTTAAGGGAGCTAGAACAACGATTTGTTCAAGAAATACTCTGATTCTAATTATTTTAAATACTTTGCTTTCAAAATGTGTCGGGGACAGTAATACCAGCAAAAGATGTTTGTCTACAGTTCAGTGACAAAAGTGATCAAATGTGGGTAGGTACTCACTTGATAGCGCTGAAGTCAGCCCGCTCGATATAGGTTATGAATGAAGATATGCTGGGTTTATCGTAGGACTTTAGGTAGGCAATTAGAGACTTCCTGAATTTGGTGGGAGAGTCCCCGTACTCTGGGGGAGAGCCCTTGCGCATTTTTGGGCACTTGGGGCTTATCCACAATCTGCAAAAGGTTTCAACGTATTGTACAATGTTTTACATCAATTTAAACTTATTTATTTATATTTCTTCATTGCTCGTCATAATTTCACGGTATATTCATTAATTTATACATATTTTATACATTGACTAAAATCCCACACAGGCAAAGCCTGTGTGAGGGTAAATAATATATGTAACACCGGGGCTTTTTTTAAGACAAAAAAGATCCCGGAACTCACTTCAAGTTGTCAAGTTTTCTACTAAAAAAAATTATGTGATTTAAATATTCATTACAATACCATATTTGATCATTCTCAACAATTATATAAATGAAGATTGTAATGAAGATGATTATGAACGTAGACACAAACATTGTTGTGTCTAATTGATATTGAAAATTTAATAAGTAAGTTGATCATGTCCATGAAAAAAGGTGCCCCGAACGCCATTACACTACGGTACGAAGTCATTGTAATCATTTCAAACCAGAAAATAGATGGATTAAGAAACATGAAGGAAAAGATGTTTCAAGAATAAGAAACAGTCAAATTAAAATACATGCTAAAGCATAACTAGGAAAGTCAAATTAAGAGTACAAAATCACTAATTAATATGATTTGAATCTCTTCGAGAAATTCGCTCATACACCAGACTGCTCATCGGACAAATGTCAATAATCTTCTCCTGCAAACCGTAAAGTAGTAAATCATAAAACAATAATTATGCAGTTCTTTTCACATTTTTTTGCTGTAAATTAAGCCTGTGAAACTGGAACACATGTTAAGCATGTGGATTACACAAAGGGACGATAGTTTACTAGATAAATGATAGTTTCAACCAGACGGGTGTACAATGCAGAGGGCACGGTGCGGGGATTGGCCTAAACTCTTTTTATGGCCAAATATTGTGTGTCGGGTTGTGATCTCGCGGTTAGTGTCGCGGACTCTCGAGTTTCTGGGTTCAAACCCACTCTTCCATAATTTGATACATTTTTTCAATAATGATCTGCTTAGGCTCACAGAAATAGCATAATTTTATTTATTTATTTATTTAAATAATAAAAACACAAATATTTTTCTTTTTAAAAAAAAAATATTTTAACCTTTAGACACTCATGCGCCGCGAGCAATAAGGGTAGCGCCCTGCCTAGCATTTTTGTGAAATGTTCGCGCGACTTGCTACCTACACGTAGCTGTTATAAAAATAATCATATCTCTAAAATTAGTCTTCCTATTTAGGTATAATAAAAAACATTTTCAAAATAAAATATTTTTTTTAATTTACCGTACTTAAGCAACTTTGTTTTATTACGGTCCGCCTAATATTACGCTAATATTACGCCTCTCCCAAGAGTCAACCTTGTAATGCAGGTATAAACACTAATATTACGCATCTCCCAAAAGTCAACCTTGTAATGCAGGTATAAACACTAATATTACGCCTCTCCCAAGAGTCAACCTTGTAATGCAGGTATAAACACTAATATTACGCCTCTCCCAAGAGTCAACCTTGTAATGCAGGCATAAACACTAATATTACACATCTCCCAATAGTCAACCTTGTAATGCAGGCATAAACACTAATATTACACATCTCCCAATAATCAACCTTGTAATGCAGGCATAAACACTAATATTACACATCTCCCAATAGTCAACCTTGTAATGCAGGCATAAACACTAATATTACACATCTCCCAATAGTCAACCTTGTAATGCAGGCATAAACACTAATATTACACATCTCCCAATAATCAACCTTGTAATGCAGGCATAAACACTAATATTACACATCTCCCAATAGTCAACCTTGTAATGCAGGCATAAACACTAATATTACACATCTCCCAATAATCAACCTTGTAATGCAGGCATAAACACTAATATTACACATCTCCCAATAGTCAACCTTGTAATGCAGGCATAAACACTAATATTACACATCTCCCAAGAGTCAACCTTGTAATGCAGGCATAAACACTAATATTACACATCTCCCAATAGTCAACCTTGTAATGCAGGCATAAACACTAATATTACACATCTCCCAATAGTCAACCTTGTAATGCAGGCATAAACACTAATATTACACATCTCCCAATAGTCAACCTTGTAATGCAGGCATAAACACTAATATTACACATCTCCCAAGAGTCAACCTTGTAATGCAGGCATAAACATTAATATTACACATCTCCCAATAGTCAACCTTGTAATGCAGGCATAAACACTAATATTACACATCTCCCAATAGTCAACCTTGTAATGCAGGCATAAACACTAATATTACACATCTCCCAATAGTCAACCTTGTAATGCAGGCATAAACACTAATATTACACATCTCCCAATAGTCAACCTTGTAATGCAGGCATAAACACTAATATTACACATCTCCCAAGAGTCAACCTTGTAATGCAGGCATAAACACTAATATTACACATCTCCCAATAGTCAACCTTGTAATGCAGGCATAAACACTAATATTACACATCTCCCAATAGTCAACCTTGTAATGCAGGCATAAACACTAATATTACACATCTCCCAAGAGTCAACCTTGTAATGCAGGCATAAACACTAATATTACACATCTCCCAATAGTCAACCTTGTAATGCAGGCATAAACACTAATATTACACATCTCCCAAGAGTCAACCTTGTAATGCAGGCATAAACACTAATATTACACATCTCCCAAGAGTCAACCTTGTAATGCAGGCATAAACACTAATATTACACATCTCCCAATAGTCAACCTTGTAATGCAGGCATAAACACTAATATTACACATTATGACTAAAATATTTATTGGAACCAAAAATAAAATGATGGATCGGTATCTCAAATCACTATTTAGGTAAGCTAATATTCATATTTTGAATACTATTATCATAAATCAGTGAAATGCATCACAATCACTTGTCCTGTATGGGACCGGTGGATATTGAACGACGCGAATCCGCGGTCCGGTAAAGGACCACTGGGCAGCTTAAGGTTGACAAAATGTCTGAATACGAATACATGCACAAAAAGATTAAACATAAATAAATAGGAATTTTGAAAAGTTACCCTTGTGTTTGATTTTCCCACTCATATTGATACAAGTTGGCCGTTGAAACGACAACTCTGACTGAGGAATCGTCGTAAACAAAAATTGACATCTTGCTGAAAAGAAAATAATGCCACACATTCTTGAGTTTATTATTTTTGTAACACAATTACTTGTTAAATATATGTTTAGCTATATATATATATATATATATATATATATATAGCTATATATATATATATATATATATATATATATATATATATATATATATATATATATATATATATATATATATATATATATATATATATATATATATATATATATATATATATATATATATATATATATATATATATATATATATATATATATATATATATATATATATATATATATATATATATATATATATATGTATATTCTAGGTACACAATTATTTGTTAAATAGATATATTTGTTAATATACATATTTGAATTTGGAGTGGTAAATCAAAAAACACACTCCAAATTCGGCAATTCTGCTTATTGACATAGGCATTTAATCAAAAATGTGCCTCATCGGTGAACAAAATTTTGCATTGAAAAAGAGGATCAAGCTGAATATTGTTTTTGGCCCATTCACCGAACCTGTGGCGCGCATAATGGTCATTCAGTCTATTCATGGTGAAATGGCAAAATGTACTGACTACAAATCAACTGCCAAATTTACAGTCGGCAAAAACAATATTACCAGTTTAAAAAACAATGTCAACATCAACTGTAGAATGGCCCAGAGCAGTCGTGTACTTAGCTTTGAGAATAGGTGTCTGCGGATATTTTAGGCGTGTCGTAGTTTGACTTTGTAAGGAATGAAGAGATGAGGCGTAGGACATAATAGCAAATCTCGGTCACAGCCGTCGTCAACAAAAGGCGATTCAGTTGGCTAAGGCCATGTCCTCCGCATGCCTCCCGAGAGCCGCCATCAAGCTTGCCTCTTTTACAAGACATCAGGTTTGCGCCGCCCAGGACGATCACTGCTCACTCGGGAGGACGCAAGGAAGCTGGCGGTCGACAGAAAAGCTCGGAGACAGTTAGTGGACTTCATATGGGGAGCGGATATGGTTTGAATATCAACTTACGTGTTATGAAGCCCAAAGTCACTTTTCATCTGGACCTTCTCAGCTTCGATGTGCTGGTGGGTTTCATCGATTCCCTCCAAGGTCGGAGAACCGTCTCCGTAGAGAATGACTAATGGAGTGTTTCTACAAATAGATATTGGGTGAGTGAGTGCGCTTCCTCTCCATCCTCCATCCTCCATCCAAAATATAATAAAACAACAACTATTTCATTTTTTCCACTGTTATTTCATTTGACCAGTGACTGCGTTTCGTCGTAACCGATATCATCAGACTGGTAGGAGACTAGACATTTATCTAGTTCATTAGAATTTTTTACTTTCTTACTTCTTATTCTTTCTTTCTTTCTTATATCTTACTTCATTAGAATTTTTAATGAAGTAAGAAATAAAGTTCAATCCCGATTTTATTTCATTTTTCTGACTAATGAGTTGAATTGAGTGAATTTAAGTAGTGTATCATAATAATATTTACATTTATGTTATGGTAAGAGAGATTTTGTATTATTTTAGTATAGAAATTGATAACTTATGTAAATTCTGGAACTGTCGGTTGACAACTCCTTCTACTGCACATTTGTCAAGTGGAAAAAACTATATGACTGTTGTTTTATTATATGAAATGCAGGACAAAACATTAATCTAATAACTTGGTTAATGTCAATATAACACTACACGTTCACACACTCACACAAGAACAACATGCACCATATGTAGGTGTGAGTGTGTGGATCATGCTATGGTGCCGCCACTCAGCAGTAGCGACTATCCCGATGAAGAGACACCCACCCTGGTTTCGAACCCGGAAGGCTAAAATCTGTCCTATACTAACATACTGACATGTTAACTCATTCATAGTGTCAATATAAATTGGTTACGGAAACAAGGTTTAGAGTCACATTTTGAACCCATTGCACCACTAATGACGATGATATAATTTGTTCATACAACACACTATTTAATTTTGACAAATTTTTACAATTTGTATCAAGATTACCCCTAGATAATTAAACATTTGTCCACGCGATGACGCCCTTCTGGGTGCAAGTCGAGTGCACTCACTTCCCTGCACCCCGCACCCGCCAGGCTTTGTTTACGGAATACTGATTTACTGTTAAATGTCTCTTACATTCATTTCTAGTAAACCAAACTTAAGTGTCATGTAACCAGTTACTATTTTGAATAAATACTTTCGATAATTTTCAAATTTTTAATTGCGTAGTCCGCCTGACGAATATTTAGTTACTATGTATCTACAAATATAGTTTAGTTATCTAGAGTTAATACTCAATTACACACAAAATAAAAATAGTAAAACATAAAAGCAATTTTTTTTAAGCTAGATCATTATGGCGGCTCATTGCCAGGTAGTTTAAGTACGTGGAGAGCCACCAAAAATTTCTCACTTTCCCATTGAGAATTCACTCCTCTTTTTCTTCAAGGAACACATATTGCATAATCTCGATGGGTATTGTTTGACTGGATTTGGTGGAATTTATTTATTCAATTTTAATTCAATTCAATTTTATTCAACAACAAAAAAATATCAATATATACATAACAAACAATATTCAAGGCGTATATGTTAAAAGTAAGCAAGAAGACTGAAAGGTGTAGACTAATCCTGCTTGGGAAAACTCCTTCGGACACATGGAACAGATCAATATCCAATGTGACAATGTTTAACATAGCGGTAGCTCTTCCTGCAGGCATAACCATTGGCAGGTTGGTCCTGTATACAGGAATGTGAAACAATCTATGCCGACTCTGTTTTAGGTAACTTATCGGGAACATACAGACCAATGCTCCGGATAATTTCAGGATTATCGATCATACCGCGCAACAATGGATAAAAATGCGTAATCAAATACACATTCCTTCTAGTCTCTTAACGATTGTAGCCAAGCATACCCTGGAGAAACTCGGTTGGGTAGAGCCAAGGATAATAGGCGTACTGTCTCATGTAGAGATACCTCAGAAACTTCGTTTGGACTTTCTCTACCATAAGAGAGTACTTAAGCTCATGTGGTCCCCAAACCATCGAGCCACTCTATATTATTTCATCCTCATTTGATGAAATATTACAAGCGCAACGAGTTTGTTTACGAGTGCGTTCGGTCATTTTGGAGGTATTGGATGTTAAAATATTGTAATAAAAATATGAAATCAATTGTGATTATTACATTTTATAATGAAATCAGTATCCAGAATAAACTTATTTATGAATACAGTTATTGTCATTCGGTTTTAATATTTAAAAAATCACTTCAGAGGCAAACCGGCGAATCGCCGGCTTTGTGAGTCAGTGACAAATTGACCTTGGCTGGCGAATTGCTGGCTTTGTGTGGCAATGGGTAAATTTCGTTAATTGATCGATAATTGGGAAACTACCACAATTTCTTAAAATCTACTGTGATCATTTTTTATGAAAATGATACGGTGTTTGTAAATGATGCAAATTGGATCCAAACACGTGTCACAATAGATTTTAAGAAACAGTGGTGGTTACCAAATTTTTAATGTACTCTTTTTATATAGCGCAACAATGTCTTCGCTTCTAGTGCTAGAAATTATGTTATCCTACTATTCTGAGACATTATTTCGGTTTTAATTTGTAAAAACCATTTTGTAGTAAAACTTAATTTTTAAAATGAGTTAAATTTCCATTTGAAATCGGATTTTATCATTTATGTGGTGTTTAGAAGGTTAGTTTGTGATAAACTGATATATCTGAAATTATACCTGGGTAATTGTTATGGTAATGATGCTAATAGTTGTCATGGTTTTGACAAATTTGGATCAAATATTTAATTATTCAGATATTCTGTGTATGGACACATCATCTATCTATGATATGATAGAATTTTGCTGGCGTGGGACTTTGATGTGTCAGAATTTTGACAGGTTGGGATTAGAATATTTGACTATTCGGATATGTCAGAATTTTGGCAAGTTGAGATTTGGATAGGATATTTCCATATGTGGATATTCTGTGTCCATACATATGATAGAATTTTGATGAGTCAGAATTTTGGCAAATTGTGAATTTAGGACTACGGGTCATTGATACTGATATTTTGGCCTAGGGCTTGATGTCAGTATTCTGCTTCAGGGACATTATAAATTAGGTACACATGGTCGTAAATAATATATGAATAATTATTACTTGTATCCCGCCTTGTTGTATTGAGCCAACAGCCAGTCAATATCTATGGTGTTGTTGATTTGCAGGGATCTTTTGAGTTTTCCAAAACTAGAATCCAGTAAATCTGAAAATGATGTCAAATATTTAATGTTCTCATTTACGTGAATTCCCAATATAGGATTAAGTATTTATTTAATAAAGTCCTCGTTTAGGTGAATTCCCAAAACACGATTTTAAGGATGTTTTATTTAATTAAGTTCTTATTTAGGTGAATTCCCAAAACATGAGTAAGATTGTATTATTTAATTAAGTTCTCGTTTAGGTGAATTCCCAAAATACGCTTAAAGATGATTTTCAAACACAACAAAATACGGTGGAACCTCTCATAACGAGTAATTCGCATAACAAGCAAAAAAATGTGCAAAATTTGTTCCCTTAACAAGCAACATTTCGCATAACGAGTTACAGAGAAAGGGCAAGTCACTTTTTCACGATATTAACTTGTGAACCAGGACTTCTGCCCAGTCAAAATAAAAAAATGTTTTGCATAATGAGTGTTTCTCTTAACGAGGAAGATTTCAGAACGAATTATGCTCGTTATGAGAGGTTTCACTGTTCTGTAAACGAATTCATTAAATGTCATCCGTGTGTTAACATTATTATTTCTTTACACATTATGCCAGTTTAAAGTTGGTCTCTAATTACCGAAATAATAATTAGCATAAACGAGTCATATGCTTATACAGTTCGGTAGTGTAAAGGCAAAGGGATATATCTGTCAAATTTTTAATTTTTAAGTTTGTTCCACAAAATGTCTAAAATAGTGTATTCCATAATCTGGCAGAAGGAATCTAGCTGTAGTTGCAATACTTGTTTAGTTTTATTAAGATATGTACATTTTAAAATGCATAAAACGAATGAGTTATTTAATTTCACAAGTTTGTTCTTGCTCTCCCGTAAAATTTGGTCTAAGACAGATATACCCCTTTGCCTTTACAGTACTGAGTTTACGGACGCCTTGAAGTAACTTGTCCGCACCTTAGTTCAATGGTTAGCACATTTGGCTACCGTGCTGGCTAAATACAAATAATTATTTAATATTATTACCCTGGACTAGAGGAATGTTGACTGTGGCATATGATGAAGCTACCTCGGATGGAAACAACGTTTATCGGTGTTACAAGATGTTCTCAGAGAGGTGAGAAGATGAACAAAGAGCGTCCCAGACGCCCCCGAGCATGTCAACTTCAGACCGAAACATCGATGAAGTGTATCACAGTGTGTTGGCCAATCGTCAAATCACCGTTAGAGAAGTTGCCGAGGACTTAGGTCCTGCGATTGGCTGGTGCCATTCCATTTTTACCAAAGAGTTGGGCATGAGACGGGTCGCCGCAAAATTCATACCAAAATATCTCAATTTCAACCCAAAACAGCTAAGTAGCTGGTGACAAAAAACAACACATTTATAATGCCGCAGCCGCCGTATTCCCCAGATCTGGCCCCCTGTGATTTTTTTCTTGTTCCCGAAACTGAAAAGGCCCCCGAGAAAGGACGATGGTGATTGAGGAAATAGAGATGGCATCGAAGGAGGAGCTGAACGAGATCACAAAAGTGCACAAGCTGAACAACTATTTCCTTCTATTATCACAACTACAATAGAAGCAAAGACATGATGAGCAAGACTGAAAGAGCTATGGGGAACGGCGATTAATGATTAATTAAAAACACACCAATACATATATACATATACAAACCTTGGAATGTGATGGACAAGGATTGAGTGTGCGTGTGCGGAGCAGAGGCGATGGCCGTGTAGAACAAGTAGTAGGGAGCGGCAGCGCGGTGTTTGTCCTCCATTTTCCCAGATGACGGGGAAACAGCAAACATTACTTTTTCGCTATTTTTTTCCTTTTTGAATTTTTTATTCATATTCACAACTTTTCTGTCAGTTTCAGCCACAGCATCGTCCTCGAACGGATACATTTTATTTTCTATCATCAAATTTAGTTGGCATTCCACGGTTTTGGTATCCTTCAGATGAGACGGTATCGACAAGACTTCGGTCTTTTTGTAATCCATTAAAATCTCCTCCACTGGAAGAAGCGCATCAGATTACTAACACTATACCGATACTCGATACTCGAACACTATACAGATCACTGCACCCATCTGTCTCTGCAAACAATCTTTGCCTCTTCCTCATTCTTGCATCTCCATGAGGAGATTATTCCCAGTCTTTGGAGCATTTGGAATACTTGATCATGCCAAGTTTTCTTGCTTTGCTTATAGAAGCGATGATATTTTTCAAGATTTAAGTATGACGATGAGGATTTTAATGTTTTAGAATCCCATCCTCTGAGTGAGCTTCGAGTTGTGGAAGATGAACAGTAAAAGATTGCTGGTTCTTTGACTTAAGTTTATTCTATATTAAATTTACTAAGAGCTCTACGTGAAAGACTGCTTTAACCTGTTAACCGGGCGGGACGCATAAATACGTCAAACGTAAACAATATCGGGTACCGGTAGGACATATGAATACGTCCTTGAAATATATGTTGCGCCCTGGAACGGGCGGGACGTATATTTTTCCAACAACAAAGGTATTAGTCATCCATACATGTCTCCACATGAATTTAAGACACGGAGTGAATCAGTATTCGCACCCGTTACAAGTTGCGTAATTGGACAGCGGACCGCCCGGTTAACAGATAAAAGGAGAGACTTTTCTAGAATGACGCTTGCCGGACTATGTAGGTATTGAAACGATTGCAGGATGTTGTTCTTACCACTACGGCAGCGACATACCCACATTCCTTACAATTTTACATTAACTATTTGTTATCAACTACAGAGTGAACATTGCTCGCTCCTATCTCCCCGAATATTTGTTGATAATTTAGTTGGAAACATTCGTTGTCTGGAATTTTTAAGTAATTAATTCCAAGTTCCCATGAAAAAGGAAAACAGACTAATTCATTAGTTCACAATGAAAATCTTGTGTTTAAAAAATAAATGAAAATTCATGATGTTTCAAATAAATCTGTTAATTTTTATACTTTTTCATCCACATCACATCATCATTCATCTATCTCTGATAAGCATACATTTTCCATCACCATCTCTTACTGTATATGCTGTAAAGTCAGGTAATGTTACAGACTTCAAATTTGTATGTTATTATGCCCTGGAGGGTGTATTGGTGTGAGTAACAACACCAAGATGAAGCTTGTCAGGAGCTTGATCCGCTCCATTTTTCTCTATGCTGCTGAAATATGAACCATAAAAGCAGCAGAAAGGAGAAAAATTGATGCCTTCGAAATGTGGTGTTGGAGGCGCATGCTCCGAATTCCATGGACAGCTAGACGCACCAATGAGTCCATTCGCCAGGAACTACGCTTGGATGGCTTGACTCTGGCCAATATCTGTACCCGACGGATTCTCCAGTTCTTTGTACACGTTGCGCGTGGCAACGAGGATAGCCTGGAACGACTAGTTGTGATCGGTAGCCTGGAGGGAAAGAGAGGGAGAGGAAGATCCCCCACACGATGGACCGATCAAATTAAGGCAGCAGCAGGCACCTCAGTGGTTGGAGCGCTACGTGCAGCGCAGTCAAGGGATAACTGGAGAAGAGTCATTGCTTCAGCAAGGGTCACAACCCTCAGCAATGAGGAATAAGACGGAGAAGAAGAAGAAGATGCCCTGGAGTGGAGTGGAGTGATGTTCAGTATATGATTAAGTTCCGTATGTAATGGACGCCCTGGAGTGGAGTGGAGTGATGTTCAGTATATGATTAAGTTCCGTATGTAATGGACGCCCTGGAGTGGAGTTAGAGAAATAGAATGATTGCTTACGGTGCGGATGAGAATATTTAGACAGATGGCCGGCGCTCGCCTTCTTGCAGGAAGTGTCGGCAGGACACGAGATGGTTGGTTTCATGCCGGGAGGATGGTAACATTCCTTGAAATGTTCTGGGTTCTTCCGTATACATTGGCGGCCATACTCACACGGCGGTAAATATATTTTATTAGACGATTTCTTTTTATCTAAAAACAAATCAATAATTATTGTGAAAATAAAACAAAAATTCTTAATGAAAAATATACACATCATTTTTCGACATCTCAGCATAGATGAAAAAGAATAAGTCTGAGCATTTACGGGGCTTACAATTTTCATAGGCTGGTTTAAGTGATCAATTTACACACGTGTAACATTAAAAAATTCTACCCATGATTGACAACCACACTATTCAAATTCTTAGAAGTTCTAAATATATATGGTTCAATTTCGAAACATATTCTTCCATATTCCTCTTCGTCTATGTTGAGATGTCAAAAATAATATGAAAAATAACTCCCGCAATTAGAGATAATCCATATCTGTGGACAAGTATTTGGTCTCACTCAAAATGTTGTAGGAAAGTAAATAATTAAAAATGAAAATAAATACAAAAATTTAACCACTTGTATAAGACCACTTTTTTTAAGTGTAAAAATGACTAGTTTTGAGAAGTGAATATTTTGTGATAAGCAGATGAAAATGCAATAAATAAGTACTGATCTCTATCAGAGTGGAGGAGGTGGGGATTGGTTTGACGGGGTATAAAAACCAGGAAGTACCGAAACGACACTGGAAGGTTGGTTTAATACCGGGACGGTGGTAATATTGCTTAAAATGTTCCGGATTCCTCCGCATACATAAGCGGTCATACTCACACAGCGGCAAATCTATTTTAGAAAATCGTTTTTTATCTAAAAACAAATAAATAAATTACATCTATCGTGGGTATACTGGAAAAAAATGGTAACTCTAAAATCCGTGTTATTTAAAGCTTTTAGCCTGAATAAAAAACACATTGACATAATTTGCTATGCAGATTACGCTGTTCTAATTGCCAATTCTGAAAATGATCACCAGAGGCAGCTTTATAGATTCCACCTTTTATCTCAAAGATTTAACATGAAAATCTCTATAAACAAAACAAAGAGCATGGTCACTTGGAGACATCTAATATGATGCAAACTTGCAGTCAATAATGAAATCATAGAGCAAGTTATGCAATTCAAGTACATATTTGGGTGTCCAAGTGTCCAGCAGCAATAACCTGTGCAATGAAGTAAGAGAGCGAGCAAACAAGGCCTCTGCTGCAGCTGGATGCTTAAAAACATGTATGGAGAAATAAATACATGCTCACAGAGAGTAAGGTGAGAATCTATAAGATCTGCGTAAGACCGATCTTGACATACGGCACAGAAACAAGAACCGACACCGCGAGAACAAAAACCCTTCTTAGGACATCCGAAATGAAGACTCTACGACCCATTGCAGGCCTAACACTTCGCGACAGAGTCTGTGGTAAGACATGTTACAATGATTAAAGAAAACACTTCGTTTTTTACCACTTGAGTTTTATTATAGACTACATGTTTCAGAAGTTAAACTTCCATCATTCAGGTCTGTATAATAACTACTGTATAATAGTTATTATACAGACCTGAATGATGGCAGTTTAACTTCTGAAACATGTAGTCTATAATAAAACTCAAGTGGTAAAAAACGAAGTGTTTTCTTTAATCATTGTCACTTAATATTTCAATAAAATACATTGATATTAATTTTTGACGAAGGTTTTTTATTTTGATTCAAAAGAGAAGTATTTGCATTTTTATTATTAAACAAATATTTCAATTTACTTTTTCTGTGAGTCTAAGCGGCTCATCATTCGAAATAGGTATAAAATTGTGGTAGAGTGGGTTCGAACCGAGAAACTCTGACTCAAGAGTCCGCGACACTAACCACGGGACCACAGCCACAGCCACAACACTTTCTTTCCAGTTTATTTCATACTTATTAGTGTATACTACTAACACTATTGTGTAAATTTTAAGCCAATAAAAGCTGTTTAAATATAAACATCATGCATGTGTTTTATTCTAACCTACCTATAACATTGATGAGTAGTCTTTTAGAAGCATGAAGATATCCTACAGCCATACGGTAATAATATAAAATAGGGCCATGTCGGCCAAGTTTCATAGTAGTTTAATACAGGCGGACAGGTAGGACACTCTAAAGCTAGGTATGCCGTGTCACCGAGGTATTCCAATTGGGCCGTGTCAGGCACCGGTGGCTGACACGGCCCAATAAGAATACCTCGGTGTCGGCCACCGGTGTCAGTCACGGCCATCAACATGTTTAATTTATTTGTTCTTATCATACATACTTTTACGTTTCATTCATTGTATGTAAATATGAAGAGAACCGCATTTTACAATCTGCCATTACAAACTTATCTCCGTATAAGGTATTTTGTATTTCTTCTTCTCCTGACCTTCATTCGCACCTAATGGTGCAAACCAAGGACAGGATGCATAGGGCACTGCATCAGATCAATATAGGTTGGATCTCTTAAAGCAGTGCCTATGCATCATTATGACATGCCACCGGATGGGCCGAGTGTCCCATTCGGTCGAGTTACATACTTGGGAATTGTGGAATTTAAACCTTTTAGGATGGGAATTTTCTTTTTGAAACTCTGTCGATAATTCAGTCCACTTCTGCCCGGGGTCTGCTTGTGACTGGTGCTCGGGCTTCCATGTTGCACATCCAACAAGGCTTTCAGTTGTTTCTCTATGATGTCCGGATTGGACGAATCCGGCGGAATCGGGAATGATCCCCTTCCTGAATACCTCGCAAGTATCTTTTCCACTAAAAAAGAAATCTTTAATTTGAATACTGTCACTGAATGTTACATAAATGAACGGCAGGGGGAAAAAAGCTGTGTTTAAAAGGGTTCG
Organism: Brachycentrus maculatus; assembly: GCF_059751285.1. Taxonomy (NCBI): domain Eukaryota; kingdom Metazoa; phylum Arthropoda; class Insecta; order Trichoptera; family Brachycentridae; genus Brachycentrus; species Brachycentrus maculatus. The sequence continues at coordinate 116,385 of NW_028281358.1, forward strand.
AATGTTTTATGCTGTCTGCGCTTTGTGCCTCTGATCTCGCTAAGGTTTTACTTTCTGACTCAGAAAAATCTTGTTTTTTTAGGTTAGCTACTGTCAAAATTATACTGCTATGTACTGATGTGAAAATTAATAGTGGAATACATTTGTAATTGAAGGGAGAGGAGGTTACTATTTTCCGATGATACCTATATACATAGGTATATATACCTTGTGATACAATTACTATAATGTCAAACTTACGATGAGGATGTGAATATTCTTCCAAATGTTGGACAGTGGTCCGGTAACATCTTGTATTGTACATGCAAATATTTTTTTCTGAACTTTGGCTGTTATTGAATTCTGAAATCACAAATATTAAAATATGAAAAACAATACAGAATTTGGGATTCAACATGATATAAATCTGAAAAGGCAACCCCTCGGATCGAGTAAAACCTTATTCTACCATATCTTGATTCCTGTTTTAAAATTAATGATAAATTTTTCCTTATTATACAAAATAAATACCCTCTGCTTAATAAATGTGGAATAATTTTGCAAGACATACTCTTATCTCCAAATCCGTGTATAATTTCAAGGGGTCTCCAAATAACGCCCACACACAACACCATAAGTGCATCCACATCTACATTCATAAACGTTGGTTTTTAGAATCAATTTGAAGTAATTGCGATGCAGTAATAACATGTTACACAGTCCGTAAAATGATCGCTCAAACCAGCCACAGATAAGGTCGTAAGCTTTGTAAATACCCAGACTTTGTCTTTGAGATATCGATTGAATCTATCATCAATTTTATAAGGTTATTGGATTGAATTCTACTTTTATTTGCTATGATAATTTGTGAGGCGTTTCGTTAAGACGAAATAATAAGTTCTTAATAAGTTCTTAATAAGTTAAGACATTACAAAACACTTTTCAGTGTTTGATAATGTTTTAATAAAATCCTATACCCAAAAATTTAAAATGGAATTCTACCAACTGTCTGCAGTTACAATAAATACTTTATCATAAAGACTGTTTGAATGGTTTTATAACTTAATAACATCTTTGGAGGCATCCATTCACATTGTCAATTTGGCTAGATAGCTTCTTCAGGACTGATCACCTCGGGTCTAAGACTCAAGGTGATCAGTCTCCCGTTCCTCGGGTCTAGGACCATATTCAATAGGATACAAGTGCAGGAGACGGAGGCAATGGTCTGTGTTTTGCCTAAACTGTTACGGGCACACAATAGCGCTAGAATGGCAGGAGTGAAAGAGTAGACGCGGGAAGGTGAAAGAGAAGACTGCGCTCACGAGACTCGGAGTCCTTGCTGGGCCGGAGCTGTTGGATGAGCCCCGCCAGGCCTTGGCGCGGTTGGCTGGGCCACGGCTTGCCTGTCGGCGGAGGAGGCTCCTCGTCAGAGGACTGTTGGCTCTCGGAGTCTGATGGAGAGCTATCTCGCTGAGCTCTTTGCGGCCTGGAAGACGTTACTCGTGACTGGGAAAACATTTTCCTTAATATTTCCAATTGTTCTTCGATATTCTCATTATCTCGTTTCAAGTCCCTGGGAATGTTGTAGGAGCCATCTTTACTCCGCAATAAGATCTTTTCCACTGAAAACAAAAACCGCCACACCGCGACATTGTACTTTATCCGTTTAACATGTTCACTGCATTATATGCAATTTCAAGACTTGCCGAAAAAATAGACATTTTCAAAATGCTTAAACTATACAAAAATTATGAAATTAATTTTTTAAATATTAATACACACTCTCTTTGTGTGTAGCATTGTCTCAAACCAAGTTCAAACATAATCTCCCCATAAGTTATTCATTCATACTTGAACATGTATTTTGTATTTTTTTACTAGTGAATCTTATGACACGCTGACATAAAATCTTCTAGGCCTTATCCACATCTGATGGTGCATAGGGCACTGCATCATATAGAAGCAGTGTTATCTCGGGTAATAACTTTGGGTAATATTGAACAAATATTAGAGTGAAAAATCACTTTTTTCAATATTTATTTGACCCCCCCCTGGGAATCGAACCCGGGAGAGGTCCCGGAGAGAACGGTAGCCGAGCGTGCCGACCATTACACTACGGAGGCGGGAAAAACTGCCTAAAAACTGTAAGGGTATACTCTCAATTAGGTTTTACTTTTAATCCGTTTGACTCATTGTTGTCTTTTTTAAGCCACGTAAAATATGTTGAGATGTGTTGAGATGGTTCCAACACTAATGTATGGAAAAGAAGCGTGGAGTTTGCAAAGGAAGGATATGAATGTAGAATAAATACAGTTGGAATGCGTTCATCAGATGAGCGTGCGGAAAAATGATGTATGATAGATGTTCGAATGGTAAAATTACAAAGGAATGCAAGGCTGATATGAGGATTATCAATAAAATTAAGTTAGCTGTGTTGAGACGGTTTGGGCAGGTGAATTTAATGAGCAAAAAAAGGCTGAAATTTCTCTTAAATGTAAATTATCAATAAAATTAAGAAAGCTGTGTTGAGACGGTTTGGGCAGGTGAATTTAATGAGCAAAAAAAGGCTGAAAATTTCTCTTAAATGTAAATTATCAATAAAATTAAGAAAGCTGTTTTGAGACGGTTTGGGCAGGTGAATTTAATGAGCAAAAAAAGGCTGAAATTTCTCTTAAATGTAAATTATCAATAAAATTAAGAAAGCTGTGTTGAGACGGTTTGGGCAGGTGAATTTAATGAGCAAAAAAAGGCTGAAAATTTCTCTTAAATGTAAATTATCAATAAAATTAAGAAAGCTGTGTTGAGATGGTTTGGACATGTGGAATGAATGAGTGAGGCTTTCCTCACTCATTCATTCCACATGTCCAAACCACATTCTTTAATGGTAAGACAAATTTATTAGGTGAATGTGGTTGGTAATAGAGAAGCAGAGGAAGATGGAGGAAAACTTAGCATGATGAAGTAATTTAAGTACTTGGGTGTGGTCAGGAATAATCAGCGTGCATGTATGAGAAGATGTATGAATGTGGAAGAGGCGAAGATGGTGTGGCGGGGTGTCATGAAGTGGAGGAGTCTAATAAAATACGCTTACAATGCGGATGTTTCAGCTCTTTGAAATGCTTGGAGCTCAGGCTGTAGCAGTTCTCGCCGTATGAACAAACTGTAACCAAATATTAAGTAAACCATTATATCTGAACAACTTATGCAGTACCACACATCACCATCTCAGGGTAGGCAGAGAGAATAGAACGCCACACCACTCTATATTTGCAAACATTCTTCATTCACGTGCATGCATCTCCTCCGACCGCCGATTATTCTGACTCCCGACTAGGCCGCTTTCAAGTTTTCCCGGTCCTCCTCTGCTTCTTTTTCCGACTACATTCGCCTCGTAAATTTGTTTTACCGTTCTTTCCTCACTCATTCGTTCCAAATGTTTAAACCATGCCAACACACCCATCTTAATTTTATAGAAAATGCTTATCTCAGCCTTGCATTCCTTCCTTATTTCATTAATCAATTAGAACATCTATCAAAAATCGTTTTGCCGCACATTCGTCTAAGAGATTGCATTTTGTCTGCATTCAGTCTACTTTCGTCCTTCTTTTACCAACTCCATGCTTCAATTCCCTGTGCTTTCAAAGTCTTGCCTGGAACAAGCTCTGTTCATACCTTTTTTTAAAAACCTAACATCTAATTTTGGACATTTGAAATAAACAAGATACGGATGTGCCATTCGGGTAAAGAAAATGTTGTAAAAGCATGTGTATTTAAAGTAAACAAGTAACCCATTATAAACTGACAGTTGTGTGAAATTGTGTGGCTGAGAGTAGCAACCCTGGTAGAGAGTAGGGGCTTCTCATCTTTACATAGTGGAATAAATGTGGCGTGTATTGTTGGGATAGAGAAACCTACTGTTATTTGCCATTTGGGACATTTGCCCTTTGCCTCTCTCTCCTCTGCAACTCCTTCGGGATGATGGATCGGAGTTTGAATCAGTTGCTGCTTCTGTCTTAGATGGCTTGTGTCGACGTCCTGACAAATTTTTCATAGATTGAACGGATTCATCGTCCGATTCGCTCGATAAACCTAAAATTCCATATTTTCATGTGGATTACTTTTACAATTAAAAAGCAGCCTCATCAGATTCCAATGTTTCTCCATTATTTTCAAAATATGAGTTCAATTTCAATTTCTATTTTAATTTATTTATTTATAATTAACATACACATTACAAACATTAAATTTAAAGCGTATTGGTTGGTCCTGTGTATACGAATGTGAAACAATCTATGCCGACGCTGTCTTAGGTAACTATCGGGAACATACAGACCAATGCTCCGAATAATTTCAGGATTATCGATCATCCCTCGCAACAAATTAAGAAATTTCAGAGGTGCATTTTTACCATATTATGGATATATATTTAACATATTATGTTTAATGCGAAATGTGAGCCTACTTAACTGAGCACAGGTAATCAAAATTTGGAGCAATTGTGTTATTTTCACAAAACTAGACTTTTTTAACTAATCACCAAGGTACACCAGTGTGCCACGACACACGTGCGGCGGAATAATGCACTAGAGGATCAATAGGATGAATGCTGGCGACAATAAAACATCGCAAATCATGACAACAAAAATAAAAACATAGCAACACCGATATATTACACGTATAAGTCAAAGGTTACCTCGATTAGATCTTCGAGATGTGTTGGCATCCATCTTGTATTTGGGACTACTTTCCACCGATGACGAAGAACATTCAGAGGTTGATTCCGAATACTGTCTTGATCTGTTAGTTTTCTGTTTTTGACTGTGTCTTTTGCTCTTAGTTTTTAGGTTTTCTTTGATACCTTTCAGTATTGTGAGTTGTTTCTTTTGAACGGGGTCAAAATCTTGGATTTCCTCTTCAAAATCGTCCGAATCGCACAATTCTTTGAAGAATTCTTCTACTAAAATAATATAATATATACAAACAAATAATTACATTAGAACAAGACATGAGCTATCAAATTAAATAACAACTGTTTTTAAACAATTTCATTAAATTATTAGATTGAATCACTTGGAATTAATGATGCCAATCAGTTTGTAAATATGGTTGCGTGTTGCGTATTTCTAGCTCCTAACATATTTGATAATTCCACTTAAATAAAATAAACTGGAAAGAAATATAAACCGAGAAAAAGTAACAAATACCATCCCAATCGGGCGACGGAAACAGAGTCAGGCACATCTCTAACTAGAACCTCCAACAAACACTGGAGCGTTCTTCATCTCTTGTATGTTTATGCGGTTGACACCTTATTTCATTTCATTTTGTGACATCTCAACATAGATGAAGAAGAATATGGAAGATGAAGAAGAGTATGGTCATGCCCGGACTTCCATTTTTTTTTCATCTATTTTGAGAATCTAAAAAAAAACTCCTAAGCAGAGATAACCCAGATTTGTGAACAAGTGTTAGGACACACTCGAAATTTTTTGAATAAATTATTTGTTGATCCAGCACCGCAGTACTAGTTAGAGCGTTCAGACACGTCCCACGGGGTCGACTCCCAGAGTGGGTAAAAAACATATCATTGATTTTACACTAATATATTAATTTAATATGCTGAATAAACCACTTCCTTTTATAAAATTAACAATCAGCCAAACATTGCATCAATCTGATGTAGTGTCCTATGCAGTGTTGGATAAATAGATCATGGGATATGGGTCGGAAGATTTTGTTTTGATAAATTTATATTTCTGAAAATAATAAAATGTATTTCTTCTTCTTTTTCCCAATAGTGAATCGCATTTCGTCGTTGATTACACAAATGCAAGGTGACCAGTCCTGCGCTTCAGGTGCCAGTCCAGGATGATAATAAATAAATTTTAGTGTGAAAAAATCACTTATATTTAATTTAACCCTGTGGGAATCGAAGCTGGGACCCCTAGAGCGGTAGCCAAATGCTCTAGCCATTGCGCTAGTTAAAATATACTTCTTCTAACCCTTATCCGCACCCAATGGTGCATAGGGCACTGCACAGTATTATCTTGATTGTTACTTATATGAAGGCAAGGTGATCACTCCTGCGCTTCAGGGACCAGGATAATAAGGGACCCCCCCCTGGGAATTGAACCCGGGACCTCCAGCACGGTAGCTCAACACGCTAACCAATGGTGCAATCACCACGGAGGCGGAAATATATTTCAGTCAGACATAATGTTAAAGTTAGTAGTTGAAGCATTAAGTCGCGTTTGGTGATGTTGGAGGTGCTTCTGCGGTTCTTTATGTAAGGTACTGCATTGTGTTGTCTTTCTGTGTGGTAGTTAGGACTTTGTGAGTTCCATCCTTAGAACTAAACTTGTGAAAGGGATCCGTAGTGGAATGTCGATGAATAATGATCGATTACTAAACATGTTCTGTGTCTGTCTGCTGTGCCGGTTGGAGTTGTGGAGGCGTCCGTGTACCGCCCAACGTCGGGTTGGAATCGGATCTAGCTGACCAACTGAACTAACTATTCATCCTTTTCCTGCCTACTCTGGGGCTTTTTTACAAACTTATTTGTGGTTTTGGAAATTTGTATTTATTAACCCTTACTGGTCCAATGTGGAATCTCATTCGACATCGATTTTTTCTTCTTAGGTCTCATGTTGGATGTTATTTGACAATTTTTTCATCATTAGTATTATTTATTTAAATTCTAAGCTTACATTTTTGTCACTCGTATCTATTACAACAGTATGTGGAGCAGAGGACAAAAGTTTTTTTTTCTAATTGAAATGTAACTGTCTACCTAGATTTTGTTTTTAATTTCGGGGGACCAGAAAGGGTTAAAATTGACAGTGACAGGGACATTGGAAGCTTTTAAATGTAAATTCACAGTAAAATCGGGATACAATTTTGTTTTACGTTTTCAAATATTTTTTGCAACTTAGTTCATAAAATAAGATCGCTTCGCACGAGAGGTCTGTCAGGAAGCTTCGATGCTTCTGATGGCTCTGGAGCCGGGAATGTGGTCGGTCTCCCGACCTTTCCACGCCGCCTTGCGCACCCTCCGTACAGCGAACCATCGAGCTAACGCCGCATATATGATGGATATCTTACAGTGTTGGTGACTGAATTGCTCCAAGTGGTCCTGGTTCAACCTATAGCAGAGTGAACCGTATTCGCAGGCCGGCTTATTTTTTGAACTCATCGCGTTCATTTATTCACCTGAAATACAGCAAATTATGTACACAAAGTTGTCTACAAATGGCTTTTACAGAGTGATTTAACGGTGCGTAGGACACTGTATCAGATTGGTGCAATGTTAATTTGATCGTTTATTAATTATACGAAGGCAAGATGGTCAGTCCTCGCATCAGGTATCAGTCCAGATAAATATATATTAGAGTGAAAAAACACACTTTTTTATTTTGACCCCCTTAAGAATGGAATGTCCAGTATGGTAGCTAAATGTGTTAACCACTACACTATGGAGACAACTTTGAGTATTAGTGAACATTAAAATTTTAGTAATGACATATTACACTAATAATTAAACCTAAATTGGTATGCGAGTTTGTGGCTTTGTTTTACAAAGTATATGTTATCATATTCTATTAATGCCAATACTCGGAATCCATCCATAAGGAGTTATTTGACTTATCATTTATTATCAGTACATTTTATCAATCGTTGTTTCTAGGAACTTTCTCTTACGCATCCGTTTTATTGTATCAGCCAATTAAAAGTACGAACCAAAGAGACTAATTTCCAAATTGAGATTGCGGACAAAAACTTCACATCCATACATCTAGTCATACATGCCCTCCGATTACGCAGACTTTTGACACCACAAGATTTTGGGTTCTTTTTTCGGCTGTCCTCGTTCTGTTCTCCGGCTCACATTCGCCATACATACTCAACATATCTATGTAATTTATTCGTAATTTTTAACGCTCTCCTCATTTTCCTATCAACTATTCCTCCTCCATTTTAATTTCCATATAGCGGTCAAATCTTACGCTCCTTCGCTTATGTCGTCTCTATTCCATCCAACATTCCCTCTTGGACACAGATAGAAATTGGGATATAGATCATGCATCAAAAGATCTACAAATTTCATAAATCAATTAGATTTCAGCAGATCCATTCAATATTATATTAAATTAAGAACTCCCTCCCACAACACGAGCGACTTCTTCTTCTTCTTCTCTTGTCATCTCATCTCCACTGCTGGATGTGGGCCTCTTCCATTCCTCTTCTATTTGTTCATGCTTCTCCTTCTCGGGCCGCTCACACAGGAATTGTGTAATCGGCCCATCTTCAGTTCCCTACCTAGCCACATGCCAATGGGCAGGTCATGCCCCAATGGGCAGGTCATGTGGCGATCCACTATGCAACGCGATCCATTATATCGACAATTTTAGTTCGGCATCTGATTTTTATCTCTCAGACTTGCCCGACATTTGCCATTTTTATACAAACTATAAGTAAACGCAATAAATAAGTAAAGTCAACATAGAAGAAGAAGAATATGGAAGTTTGGGTATTTAGGCTGGTTTAAGTGATCACTTTACACGTGTAAATTCACCAATTCTACCTATGATTGACAACCACACTACTCAAATTCATGAAACTCCTAATTATATTGATTAATTTCAAACAAACTATTTGAATTCACAAGAATTTCACTGGAAACATCTATGATGAGATGAAAGAACCTTTTTATTAAGCAGAAACTCTTTCATTTGTATGTGCGGTCAGAATCCTGGATTATATTCACATACTGGAGAAACGCTAAAATATATACATTTCATTTTTATATTTAGCTAATAATTTGACCAGTTAATTTATTTACAACATTTTGAGTGTTTCCGAATCTGAATTATCTCCAATTAGGAAATTAAATTAAAATGTGATAAGTAATGTTGGGTTAGCTATTGAATGACTCCTTGATAAGAACCTAATTCTGATTTAAAATAAGATCACTGGGTGCAATTCTGCAATATAAATCCGATACAAACCTGCACTCATTCATCAGTGTCAATACTTTCACAACACTACATTTGCGGTGTGACATTGTACATATAACGTTACTTGCGTACAGGTCAAATATCTTTGTAGCGAATACGGATTAACGAAATTTCCAGCATAACGAATCTGCAATTCGTCCCCGGAAAACTTCCATATAAAATGTACTCAACCAAAATTCAATGTAGCAAAGCCGATCATAAGATAACGGTTTTTTTTAACTTTAAAATGATGTTACAATTCGTTTTAAAACATTAAGAAGTCCAAAAGAAAATTCCCGATTTTTTTTTTCAAAAATTGAAATCTGTTTGAACTTGATTTTTAATTGACTTTTCTTTTATTGCTAATAAATTTCTTTTTTCCAATAAAGTCTCACACTTTGAAAATCATGGTTTCATTTCTGTTGTGTCCTGAAGTATGTAGGTACCTATATTGTATTGATCGGGTGTAGTGTAATAATCTTTTTTTATTTTCTAATAAGAGTAGGTGTAATATAGCGATAAAATAAATTTAAAATGTGTCATATCCTATACATCCAGTGTAACGAATTTGTATTACGGTGATTTTTTTTTGTTTGGTAATGTAAAGTTCGTAATACCGAGATTTGACCTGTATTATGTATTTCTGGCTAGTATATATCCAATGTCAAAAACTGAAAAGGAATAAAAACTAAGAAACAGCAGCGGGTACCATCCCAAAAAAGACATACACCCCATCAGGCAAGTACATAGATAAGAAGCTATGTCAATTTTTGCTGTTGTATTTTGCAAATAGTGGCATAGCCAATCGAAATTGTTTCATCATGTACATAAATACAAATAACAAATTAGAACATTTTTTTTACAAAATCCATTTAACAATTACATTGTCAGAATGATGCGATCTATTTCAGATCTGTCCACATTCATTATCCACTTGTGCAAGTCCTCGCCAAAAGTTACATTTCCAAAATTGCACAAAAAATCCTCGAAATGCAAATCTGTTCCGTTTGCTGTATTCTATCGAAATCTTAATTAAAGTTGCGACAAAACGGGACCAATCTCGTGTTGAACCAATTTGAAATTAGAATTAAGATTAAATCTAGAATTCCTGATAACTTATAATGGAAACGTAACGTTTTGTTCATGTTAAAACGTAACACATAAGTTCATTCTGCATTCAGAGAAGATAATTATATCGAGATGTTGGTTATCCAAGTACTTCTACTTATACTTGTTATGTTTAATGCAAGGTGGTGTGGCGTTCTATTCTCTCTGCCTACCCTAATTTCACTTATTTTGGTGATGCGAGAAGGAGCTACCCGGAACCAAATTGTCTTCTAGAAGACACAAGAAGAATCTTGATGTAGGCCTTATGGCTTTTTTTTAAGAAAGATTAGACTCTTGCGATTAGATCTTTTTGGTGGTCTACCACAGGGTTGGCCGTACAGTGCGATGTGGGGGAGTCTGGACGGTTCCATTCTCCCCACATACTATTGTCTCCTTCGTTGCCTTCCCCATCTAACGACATTTTCCATCTCGCATATTTCCCTTATCCTGGCGTTTTTTATTCTATCTCGAAGACTCTTTCCTGATATGCTTCTTAGAGGCTTCATTTCTGACACTCTTAAGTGCGTTTTTTATGCAGACGGTGCCCGCTCAATTTGTGACGCGACGTGACTTCTCCCACCGGATGCACAGAACGAAAGCGTACAAAAGTGAAAACATTTACCTGCAATTATCCGGAATCCACTCACATGTAACACACAGCAGTAAAGATGAAAAATAACCACGTCAATTTGAAGAAATCCACGACAGATTAAGAATTTGCACTGATTAGATAAAAGGATGAGATAAACACCAATTTCAAGAAATAAAACAGTTCGGAGAATGATTGTTTATTATCTTATCTTTCACCGAAACTTCAAATCATCAAATGTATAAAAAAAATAAAACCAAGTATTGAAGGAGCTGTGCTGTTGAGCAGCTAACATCTTAAAACCTGCTAAAATGCAAAATCAAGCATGGGAGGCCACTCATCCTAACATTTGTTTCATGTTTCATCCAAAATGGTTTTTAGCACTCTCACATGTACATTTAACGTCCAAGTGAGAGTACTCAAATTTTAAATTTAATATTATCAGCAGTAGTTGGCTCCGTCTCCTTTTATCTCACTAACTTTTCTATCCGATAGAGAAGGACAGGAAGGTAAGCTTATCAAATAATTGTGGGACTCAATTCCAAACTCGGCTATAATACTTTTTTTTAACAATGTCCACAGATTATAAAAAATAATTATACATATATGGGGTGACATAAAAAAACAGGAGCTTTTTAACAATCTAATAATACCAAGAGCGATGGAAGAAAAACATTTTATTCATAGTAATTGAAGCCTCAGAAATTGCCATTTGAGAAAAGTAATGGAATTTTTTTAGTGTACACAAATCTGGATAATCTCCAATTTGGAGTTATTTGGATAAATATAAATTGGAGATAATCCAGATTTATAAACAAATATTTGGACACACTCAAAATATTGTAAACTGTAACAGTAAATTAAAATAAGCTAAAGTAAAAAAAATGATATTTTCTAGCTTTTTTCAAGTATTCATTAAGTGAATAGGAATCGGACCTCACATACAAATGAAAGAATTTCTGCTCAATAAAAAGCTTCTTTTATCTCACCAATAGATGTCTCTAGTGAAATTCTAATTAATCACGCAGAATATTTCACGCACAGAATAATTAAAAATAATAATAATAATAAATTCTTTAAAAATATCATTTTAGATTTCATAAAGAGCTTTGGGGATGTGGTGAAGAGGAGGAAGACGGTCGTATTGAATATGTATTTATTGGTCGAAAGAGGCTACACGAGGCGGTGCAGTGTAGCGATGACGTGGCTGCGTCGTAGGGGTGTTGTAGCGGCGTAGATGGACTGTCGGGCTGACCGGAGTATCTTCGTGATGTTGACGAGGGTGCTGGACTGGAGATCGTAGCTAGGTCTTGATGCGGTGTTCTCGTGACGACGTCGGTAGATGGGTGTCGACTGTATGATGGTACTGGCTACGTTCCCAGTGTAGGAGTGAGTTGTCGATCTTCGTAGTCGCGCTCCCGGTGGAGAAATGAGATGTCGATCGTCGTAGCCGCGTTCCTGGCGGAGGAATGAGATGTGGAACTTCGTAGTCGCGCTCCCGGCGGAGGAATGAGATTTTGAGGCAAGGGCTGTACCCCTTTTATATCGTTTGGGAACTCTTTGTTCCTTTGTCTCGGTTGATGATCAAAGTCCGTTGACATGTTAGTCAAAACAAATTGTAATGGGACGTGTGCAATCCATTGTTCCCGGTCACTGCCTCTTTTGTTCTGCATAGTTGCAGTGATTGCATTCTGAGAATTTACTAATGTTAGCGATTTATTGGCCGCTGCAGAGCTACACAAATTGCTTAAAGAGCTACCCCTGGCCTAGGGTAATATTAAATAAATATTAGAGTAAAATAGCGCTTATATTTATTTTGAGCACCCTGAGAACCAAACCCGGGACCTCCAGTACGATAGACATATTTTTTTTTTCTTTTTTCGATTAAAGATTCTTTGCAATAAAAAATTGCTTTATTTTTTATTCGTGACATTTTTGATTATAGCTTAGTTTGAATGGAGACCTAGAGTTGTGGCCTTAGAGATAAAAAGTAAATGAGTCATTTGATGTAATAATTCCACTTTATCTAAAAATTCCTTAAATATATAATATTGTTGACCAAAAATGATTAGCAAAGTTCATTTCTTTTCATAATTCTTCATACACTCAAAGATTATTTTTTTTTAGGAATAACCTGCAAAGCTTCTATTTTGGAAGCTTGTCTGCAGGTTAGGCAAGAGAAGGTTTATGTGAAAAATACATTACAAACACCCAGACCAATTGAAAATTAATATTTCCAGACAAATATTTCATGAATATGGGTTGGGTTGTGGTCCCGTGGTTAGTGTAGTAGAAATAGTATGAAATTTAAGTATTTTTGTAAATAATAAAAGCACAAAATTTTCTCTTTATTTAAAAAAAAAAAAATCTTGAGTTCATTTTGCAATTGGCGAGAATCAAACCCACAACACCAGTTTCGTAGTACAGCGTCTACCCAACTACGCCACATATATATATATATATATATATATATATATATATATATATATATATATATATATATATATATATATATATATATATATATATATATATATATATATATATGTATATATATATATAAATGAAATAAAATACTTAGGTACCTACCTAAAGATTTTATTAAGTACCTACATAAAGCAGATTGTGAAAATCTACCACCAGATGTCGCCAGACGTCGCACTGAATAAACAAGAGAATCAGATAGATAGAAAAATATTCTATTGTGAACTGTCATATAATATATGTAATTTAAAAAAGATTTATTAAGATTAAACTTTTATTGTCGTTTCTTTAATTAAAAAGCAACACATAGTTTATTTTATTATTATACACCCACTTTAATTACAAAGAAGAATATTACCACGTTATATACATATACATATATACACTCGCAGAAATAGTATGAAATTGATATATTTGTGTAAATAATAAAAACACAAATATTTCTCTTTTTTTTAAATAAATAAAAAACTTTAACCCATATTGTCTTTTATTTTAATCAAATTTTAAACGGAAATTCATCACAACATCGTAATATCAATTTTTGTCAGATGCTAGTGAAAGCCCTGCAAGATTGCAATTAAAAATTGTTTACATAAAAGGAATTACCTTACAACTTCATTTCGACCGCTTACATCATCACTCAGGAATATTTACAGGGGTGTTATTGTCATGGAATCACCAATTAGTCGATTCTTTGAAATGACTTTTGTCCACCTGGCTTGTTCTAGGCGAATCACTGTGCGATAGGAATAACGGGAAGTTTCCTAAAATGGATTAACAGCTATCAATACATCATCAATTTTTATTGAGCTTTTATACTTGGCGTATGTGTGTGCATGTGTGCACGTGTGAGTGTGTATGTTTTTATTCACTATAGACATGTAATAAAAGACGAGGATTCATTTCACGACTCTATTTTATTTGCTCTAAATACAAGTAGATAGTAGTGTCGACTACACAAAGTAGAACTGCGTCACGTTGGAGCTCTGCAGCTCGATCTGCGCCATCTTGAACTGCAGCCGCTGCAGCCAGCGCAGCAGCAGGGCGAGCTGCCCCCCGGCGCCCGGCGCGCCGCCCCCCTGCCCCCCGGAACCCCCCGGCGCGCAGGGGGCCGGCGGCGGCGCAGGCGGGAAGTTGCGGCAGGTCTGCAGGCGCATCTGGAGGTGCCCCGGCAGCTGAAAACCACCCCCACATTACCCGTCGTTATTCTACACATACATTTGATCTAAAGTGCTGCATCGTAAGGGAGTTATCTTTGTGCAAAGTACTGCGTTGTGACAACAATGTCTTTCAGTGGAGTGGTTAGGACTTTGTGCCAGGTTGTGAGATAGGGTTGTTCTTTATTATAATTTTTTTTTATGTCCATCATTTGTTAGGATTGTGATAGGCGTGTATCAAGAAAAAATACATGTGTGTGTATGTATATACGTATATATATATGTGTCGTTACTTGTGAAAGGGATCCGAAATAGTGTCGATGAATAATGGTTGAGTGGAAATGCGATGACTGACCATTTTCTGTAAATGTCTTTGCACTGTTCCGTGTCTGTCTGAAGTGCTGGCCGGGGTTGTGGGCGTCTGTGTACCGGCCAACGTCGAGTCGGAATCGGATCTAACTAATTGAACTAAACACTAATCCCTTTCACTGCCTACACTGGGGTACTTCTAGAAAATTTGGTGATGGACTTAAAATCTTGTATTTATTTAGATTGGCAGTGACAGGTATATTGAAAGCTTTTAAATGTAAATTCACAGTTAAATCGGGATACAATTTTATATTGTTTCACATTTTCAATAAATTTCGCAACTTAGTCAAAAAAAAAAATTGCTTAGCTTGCTCTTGAGCAGATTTGTCAGGAAGCCTAGATGATTCTGTATCAGATCTGAGCATGCGGTGGGACAGCTTCCTACATACATTTATGAACTATAGGGGTAATTATTATCCCACGATGAGTAATTATTATATAAACAGATTGAGAAAAAAAAACTCTTTTTTATTTTTTTATATATCACGCGACTCACCTGGATGTGGTGAGAGTAGAGTACCGGGCTCCAGAGGGGCAGCAGCTTGCTCAGGGCCATGGAGTTACACTCCAGCAAGGCTTCCAGTAGGCTCAGGAAGTGTAGGTTGACAGTCTCGGCCAGCTGGAAAGAGCCGACATCAGCACACAGACCCAATCGTTCGCCATCTCGCGACAGAGGCGGAATCTACGCTCGGATAATTTCGAGGATATCTACCGAATTAATCATTCAAGTCGGCAGATTCATTCACAAAGAAATGTGAGATTATTTTCCAAATTTTCTGTACTGGGAAACGCTCGAATTTATTTAATTTAATTACACTCATTTACTCCTAATATTTAGACACGCTCACACTCTCGGATCTTTCCTACATTGCTTCTTTTCTACCTAGAAAAGTTGAAATCAAAAAATCAAATCAATTCCGCAAGATAGAAGGACTGTGAGGACCTGGCAGGAAGCAAACATCGTGACTTCACATTCGCGCCTGGACCGGGATGAGAGGAGTGGGGGAGTTGTTCCGGACGGCGCTGGACCGTGAAGCTTTAGCCATAGTGATCGCCAACGTTGGAGGGACCCAACAAGGCACTCCAAGAAGAAGAAGACAATGCTATGGTTCAATTTTGTTTTTTTAGATTGGAGTTGCATTAATTTTTTACCTTGCTTATTATGTACAAGAGGTTTATAGATCATTTATTGGATTATTGTTTATTTTAACTTTTTTTAAAAGATGTTTTATTTTTAATCTGTGTTGGGAACAGGAGGGATAATCTAGTGTGGGCCAATCAGGAACTTCTCAGCATTTGCTCATTACTGGGAGAAAACTACGTAAAAGTCCACCGACTGTCGTCAGCAGACTAACCTAACCTAACCTAACCTAACACGAAGAAGAAGTAGAGATCTGTCATCTAAAACCAGCTTTTGAAAGTAGTCAACGGCCCCATCTCTATGTTCTGAGCAGTATAAAGTGGGGACTGACCGGAGCATTTTGTCGTAACGTAACATTCGCGGCGAGCATCCGAACATCGGAAAGAGTACTCGGAAGGAGCTTAGCTCCCTGTACTGACTATACGAATGCTTGCACCACAAAATGACTCTGGTCAGTCTCCACCATAGTGTATCTGGGGAAAGATAATGCGATACATTATATTGGTCCATGCTCTCCGTGCACTGTGCAATAGTATAGGTTCTTAGTGGAGCCGGAGGGCAGACTCACCACCTTGGAGTGGGAGACCAGCTGCAGGATGCAGGGGGTGACCTTGCCCCAGAAGTCGAACAGGATGCTCATGGTGAGGTGGTAGGCCTCGGAGGAGGGCGCGTGCGCGCCGCAGCCGTGCTCCAGGTACACGGTCCACAGCTGGCACAGGATGAAGGCGTGGAACAGGGAAGACATGTGCAGCACCGAGGCCTTGGACTGCTCCGCGAAGCCCGCCATGATCACCTGTGAGAGACACCGCCGTATCTATATTTGTGACCTCACACTCCAGACGACTGCGTTCAAACGTTTAACCGCTTCTATGCCAAGAGCGAGATTTCTCGCATTCTTGGCCGTGCCCAGCAGGCCGGCCATAGAAAAATAGCGAGTTTACTCGCTATTCTTTGAGCCTCTGTATCATACATATGTCCCGTTTTTTCATTTATTTAAAATATGGAACACACAGAGACATCTATTGGGATGATTTTGTAGTACTTGACTAAACAGACGAAATTACAGGTTTCTGATATTATCGATTTTACAGAGATCCACCCACTAGCTTCGTTTGACAGACAGCAGAGTCACTAAAATACGGTTGTCAATTTTCGCGCGTATATTGCAGATATCTATCCCGCGTCAATAATTTTATTTTGATTTATTGATTTTTGTTAGTTTTTGATACTTGTGCGGAACAATTATCAATTTTTAACTTGTTTGTGTGTTTTCTGTGTTGTTTGTACATTTATTTAATGTGTTTTTCGTGTTTCAACTCTGCTCTGTGTGTTTTCTGTGTTTTTGACTTACGTAAATTATTGTGACTGCTGACAATGGAGGGTGAACCTCCATTTTTTCAACAAAAAAAAAAAAAATTAGTTTACAGTTTAAAAAAAACAATCGATCTTAATACATATGTGTCATATGTGACAAGTTGTGACAACCCTGACATTTTTTCCAAATTTTCTGAAAAATTAAAATATGTTTATCTAAGTAAAGGGAAGCAAATACATCGCACATGGAATAAATTCGGTAAGTCATTGAAATATCCTTTCAAGGTGTAATGTTTTTAATTTAAAAAAATATAATTTAAAAATTATTTATTTTGATAAAAAATTCATGGCCTGCTGTGCACAGCTACACTCCTACATACTGGCATTCAAAAAGGTTAACGATTTAGAGTGCGGAGAATCCATATACTCTGGATATACTTCATCAAAAGCGTGACCGACAATAAAATGACGATGACGTTAGTGTATTTCAACAGTCGAGCTGTGAGGTAATGTCACAGCTTACTTATTTCTAATGGTAGGGGGACTGACCGACCATTCGGTCGTAACGTAACACGTTACGATGCGAGCATTCGTATAGTCAGAACAGCGAACCGAGCGCTCCATAGTTTCGGATGCTCGCTGATGCTCACCGCGAGCGATGTTACGACGTTACATTATGACAAAATGCTCCGGTCAGTCCCCACCATAAAGTTCTGATTTATCAATTATATTTGCAAATAAATCAATTTAACTTATTTTAATATTTAGCAAAAAATATAAATACATTTTTATAATAATGTATTATTTTCGCCTTTACAATATCGGATTCTTCCTAGTGATATTTAAAGTAGTGATAGCGAAATTAAATTTTTTTTTATTTAAATATATTAAATTCCTAAATAGGAGGATGTGGCATTGATAGTGAAACTCTGAGAATGAGCCAATTTCACACGATCTTGACACATTCTTGTGAATGAAAATTGAGTTTTTCTCAAATTGCATTTATTTTTAAATATATATTTATTACATATCGCTCTCTCCTTTCAACAACGTCATATATCAAAAATTGACAATTTTCAATTGCCATGTTTTCGTAATGCCCAGAAAATGTACTATATCCCAGCAAAAGCAGCATATTTTAAACTTAATATTTACCCGCTACAGAGCAGAAAGTGTTGTTTTTGCATTTAAAAAAAAAAAGGTAGTGCTTAATTATTTTTTTAAAGATACTAAATATTTTTCAAATGGAGAAAAAACATTCAGGTTTTACCTAAAAAGATCTGTTGCACGGTAAAAAGTTCAATAAGTGGCTTGATATTTATTTTTAACCCTTTCCGGTCCATAATTATTTTTTTTAAATTCCACCAGGTCTACAATAGATTTACAGCATTACAGGGTTAAACAATACATCCATTTTTTTAAAAATAAAACTACACTTGTGTTAAAAATTTAATTTTATTTTGAATGTATACAATCTTGTCTCTTATTATTACATTTTACACTAAATACGAGTGAGAAAAAAATATGTTTGCTTGTATTTTAACACTAAACTGATGAAGAAAAATATGTAGAATGACATTCGACGTTGGACTCACCGGAATAAAGTCCATGTCGAATGGCATTCAACATAAGACCGGAAACGGTTAATACATTTTTTAGCTTTAACCTTTTCTCCGCGTCTTCAATGTATGCGAGCAACACTCATACGCGGCACTGTTTTTAGGGAAACGAAAACATTTTTTTTTAATTGTACGCTGTCTTTCAAATTTATGACGTTGAATAAATATGTCAACCGACACCCAAAGTATTTTTTGAAATCATGAAACCATCTTTATTCTGTTTATTTTCTGAGAAATAAATAAATAATAACCCTCCATACTAAAAAACATACCTCTCAGCCGGCGCCATTTTCTGTCATCAATCTGTCGGCCACTGCGTCGATCGTATTTCTCGCACTTGAGAAACTCGCCTCGCGGAAACACTAGCTCCACTTATGATTTTACGATTTATTACACTAAGATAAGCTAAGCACTAGGAAAGTCATCAATTATTAACTAATAGTTTATTCTTTCATGATGCGTATAGAAGCACGTTAGGTGACAAAGGGACACATCACACTCGAAACACATAACTCTAGTCATTTTACGTTGCCCTAACTCGGAGCAGATTTTACATCTACGAAATGGAGTGATTTTTTTTTCTGTAGATGGAATTGGTCGGGGCATGTGTTTCAATAATTCACTTTTGAATGTCACTCTGCTTTCCGTATCATATGACGCGCGTGAAGTTGAGGGTATACTTTTTGTAAATTGTGAATATTTATTAATAATTTGGCGGATAACATTTAGT
This sequence comes from Brachycentrus maculatus, assembly GCF_059751285.1. Lineage (NCBI taxonomy): Eukaryota > Metazoa > Arthropoda > Insecta > Trichoptera > Brachycentridae > Brachycentrus > Brachycentrus maculatus. The sequence continues at coordinate 135,867 of NW_028281358.1, forward strand.
TGGAATTCGGCCAAGCCAATATTTTTTGAAGTGACAGATTTAAATAACGTGTATCCATTTAATAAAAACAAATCGATTACATGAAGTCCAACTTTCTTGTACCACTTGGTGGACTTACGCATACAAGAAAGGCTACTCAGCATCATATCAGTTTTATCCACAGAACCCATATTCTTGTTGTATTCGAGAACTGCTGATGGTTTGCAAATGGGTTCACCGGTTATCCTGTTTACCTTTCTTGTTGCTGCCATCGTGTCAGAATGGAGAGTAGTTAAAATATGAACTTCACGTCTATCGTGCCATTTTATGGCTAGAAGTGGTCCTTTATGGAAAGCTTGCGAATCTCCTTTTTTTGTTTTTTTAAATATCGGCATATTTTTTCGGTTGCTCCTTACCGTTCCACAAGCATTCGTATTTTTTTCGTGCAAAAATTGAAACAAAGAAGGGCTCGTGTACCAATTATCGCACCACAGAGTGTGTCCCTTTTCAAAATAATCTTTCATGAGCGTCGTTACAACAGCCCCGGATACACCTAACGATTCACTGTCTGTTATATCTGTACCATCACCGCAGTAAATGATAAAATCTAAAATATAACCTGAAGCTACGTCACACATCACAAACATTTTAATCCCGAATCTATGTCTTTTTGAAGGTATATATTGCTTAAAATGCAATCGTCCCTTAAAAACAATAACGCTTTCGTCTATACATATATTGCGGTACGGCTTCATGGTATTTTTAAATAAATCACGACAATGATCAATTAATAGTCTTATTTTATGTAACCTGTCACCGTACGTAACATTCTCCACGTCACAGTAATGTAGCATTTGCAGGATAATTTCAAAGCGATCTCTACTCATCGTTTTTCCAAAAATTGGACTCTTCAGTAAAGGATCCGTGCTCCAATGCTCCTCAATCGTAAGGTGACGGTTCCTGGTCATCAATAAACAAACTGCATAAAATATATACATTTCCTCCGGAACGGTATTACGCCATTTGTGAATGCGGGATTTTTCTTTGAACTCTTCCGTTCTCATTAGGTAATCGTAATATTGGTTCGTAAATTTAGCAATTTTTGCAATTAAAACCAAATTCAAAAAATGTAAGAAGTAGTCCAACTCGGAGGAATTTTCGGTTAAGCCCGTGGATGGATTTATCCCCGATGTGAAATCATCAAATTCATAAACTATTGGAACAAAATCACCAGATGTCCAAGATGCCGGGATGATTTCTACATTTTCTTGTCTTCCGGTTGGTTGGCTTCCTTCAGCAGAAGCAGCTGAAGTTCCTGCACGGGGACAAGTTGCAGTCTCCGACTCCGACTCGGAGACTCTGGCTTCACACACTGCTTCACATTCATCATCACTACTCATTTCGTAATCTGAATCCAACATCATTATATCCTCTATTTCTTTTTGTGACAGGTTACGGCTCTCCATTTTTAATAATATAAACTTTAAAAAAATATTAATCACAAGGCACTAAATTTTCAAACTATAAAAAACACAATCGGAATATAATTATATATTTATATTTGTATTTACGTTTTTAAAAACACTACACAGTATTGCGAGTTTCTTAAATCGGATTTTTTACAAATAAAAACAAAAAAATACTATTATTTTTTAAAGTTATGTGATGCGATTTATAATATTTTGCAATAAAAGCTAATGCAAAAACGACAAAACACTCCTCACAGATATTTAGCAAAAGTCTCCGAGAAAATAAAAACAAATAAAGTTGAGTATTCCCGAAAAAACGTACACCGCGAACCGAGATTTAGTATACAGTAACAGAAAAATTATGCATATATCCTTACTGACGCATAATCCACTTCAAAACTCGGAAATTTTGGCGCGCCACGTAGCGGCCAAAAGTTGAACTATTGGGCAATCTCACAGTTCATCGGAGATCTGATTTTTTAAAACTAATTTATAAATGTTTAGGAGATATCTCGTAAGATGTCACTTAAAATATGCTGAGAGCTTGTGTTCAAGCAATTTTCGACCAAAAATTGTATGAAATGGTAAAGATATAAGGGCCAAAACTCAGCGTCACCTAGAGGTGCCAGCCGCGTATGGGCCTTGTTCGGCAAATCACCTCTAGATGCCAAGCGCGGAGAAAGAGTTAAAAACAATCTCCTGAAAAATTTTCCTTTTTAATATACGACGTTGTTGAAAAGAGTGAGCGATATGTTTACTACAAAATGCTGTTTTATTAAAGTAGTTCGATATGTTATCCACCAATGCCAGAAAGTACTACTAAAAATGGACCATTTAAAAAAAAAGGTTGAAATATTTCGATTCTTGATTTAGGGTTTTTAAATGCCGTGTACTAGCTTTGAGAATAGGTGTCTGCGGAAAATTTTAGGCATGCGGTGCTTTGACTTTGTGAGGAATGAAGAGATAAGGCGTAGGACGCAGCAAATCTTGGTCACAACTGTCGTCAAGAAAAGGCGATTCAGTCGGCTCGGCCATGTACTCCGCATGCCTCCCGAGAGCCGCAAGCTTGCCTATTTTACAATGCACCAGGTTTGTGCCGCCCAGGACGACCACTGCTGACAATTCGTCGGCAGTTCTCGTCAAACTTCGGGACGCAGATCTGACTTGGGGGGATGCGAGGGAGCTGGCAGCCGACAGAAAAGCCTGGAGACAGTTGGTGGACTCCATATGCTCCACCTAGGGAGCGGATATGGTTTAACGCGCTAAATGCATTTCAACTTTTTGGACGATGAATTAGTACAAAATATTTGAAGACATAATTGAAAATTAAATATGCCTTTAAAGTGGATAAACTTTGACTAAAACATTAAAAAACCCTAGCATTAAAATAAATTAAGGGTAAAACTCTTTAATTTGAGGTAAAATATAAAGTGAATAGAAGATTGTGTGGTATGTGCGGACACGCACCTGTATGTGGTCGGCGATGTGGCAGCTGGCCTCCTGCGGCACGGGTTGCGCGCCCTGCGCCCCCTGCGCCCCCGGTGCGCCCGTGGCGCCCGGCGCCCCCGGCCCGCTAGCAGCCCCCGCGCCCCCGTGCAGCGCGTGGTGCGTCAGCGCGCCCACCAGCAGCCAGGACAGCATGCGGATGTGGGATACGCACTCGGTGAACTCCCGGGGCCTGGGGAATTTATTTATTTATTTAAACTTCATGTACAGAAAGGAAATGAGTACATTGGCGGGATTATTGCTAAAAAGCAATATCTTCCGACCAACCAAAAACAGACTAGTGATATTGGTCAAAAGTTTTATACCATATATCGCTCACTCCTTTCAACAACGTCACATATCAAAAAACTTGATTTTACAGGAGATCGTTTTTAAAGTTTAAGAATATAAGGAAATGTTTAAAAATTAATATCAAGCCACTTATTAAACTTTTTACTGTGCAACAGATCTTTTTAGGTAAAACCTGAAGGTTTTTTCTCCATTTGAAAAATGTATTGGATATTTAAAAAAAAAAAAAACAATACCTTTTCTTCAAAATGCAAAAACAACACTTTCTGCCCTGTAGCGGGCAAATGTTAAGTTAAAAATATACCGCTTTTGCTGGGATGTAGTACATTTTTTGGGCATTCCGAAAACATGCACAACTGAAAATTGACGATTTTTGATATATGACGTTGTTGAAAGGAGTGAGCAATATAGCTGTTTGCAATCAGAGGGTAGATAGTACTGAACATTTAAAATGGTTAAGCCTTGTAGCACATCCGGGTATTTGTCTTATGTTAATTGAATATAGTTTGGTTTACCCCTGCTGCAGGGCGGAGGGCGCGTTGTAGAGCCACGGCATGTAGCGCGCGATGGCTCGGTTGTCCCGGTTGTTGCCGCGGGTGATCTCCAGTGCCACAAACTGCGCCATGCCGCTCTTCAGGACCCCGCCCAGGGTGTCCTCGTTCAGGCCCACCGAGGACCCCTTGCTGTAGCTCTGCAAACCCCAAACTTCATCTCTAACAAACTCTCTGGACCCTAAATTCCAACCTCAATTTCTCCGGACCTTTTTATCAATAGTGATGTACTGCCAACACTGGCATTGTGATAATTTTTGGGTTAACACATTTCGGACAGCTGTTTTTTAGGCCTGCGGACCGCTGGCGAAGGAATTTGATAATTGTGTACATATAGTTTAGACCTAAACAATGCCGAAATGCGAATGCTTAGATGGTCAGCGGGAGTGTTCCTTTGAGACAAAATAAAGAGTTGTTGGGTAATATATCCAAAATTAAACAAGGTTTATTGAATTTGAATTCTACATTTATTTATGTATATGTTAATACGTGATGCGTTTCGTCTTATTAAGACATTATCAAAAAAACACCCATATTACCCAAAAATTCAATATGGAATTCTACCAACTGTCTGCAGTTACAATAAATAAAATGAAGAGTTCAATTGAGATGGTATGGGCGTAAAGGACGTAGGGAACCCGAGCATGTCGTAAACCAGGCAATAGAAATGGATCTTCCTCCAAAGATATCTAGAGGAAGAACAAAAAAATTCATGAATGCTGCAAAGAGAAAACATGGTTCGACGACATGGCCTAGGTGACATTGTCCATGACAGAAGGACCTACAACCTAAGGACGAGAAGAACTGACCCCAGCAGTCTACAAAGACGATAGGTCGGGATGTAGCCAGGAAGAAGAAGAAGAAATTTAGACCTTAACAAAGAGATTGGTACATAATATTCATGTAAAAAACAATGGACAGGACTTTGAAATGAGGCCGGCGCAGAAGGTAAAATATCCTTGCCGTCTTCTTCGTCTTAAGCATCAATCGACCAGACGGGTAGAAATACTTTTCCCGTTCTAGGTGTGTTAATTAGAGTTTGGTGGGTTGCGGCGCATCCTCACCTTGATCTTGGTGAGAGTGTGGAAGTCTGCCAGGAAGTCCAGCACGTCCCCGATGTACTGGCGCATGCAGTCCGAGGCTCCCGTGCTGTACTCCCGGTTGTAGGGGCCGTTCACCTTCAGGCAGTCCTCCAGGGCAGACGTGAGGGGCAACGAGCCGCCCGCATCTTCAAACAAATACTTTATCTTCAACACCAAACTGTCAAGCGTTACTTTATCTCCAACTACCAAACTGTCAAGCGTGACTTTATATCTAACTACCAAACTCTCAAGACTATCTGGAAGTGCATTGATGGATGACTATACCCTGGAGCACAAAGCTGATGAGCATGAGAAAGTTCTCGTCAGGAATGGTCGTCTTGAACTTGAGGGCTTGCACCAGCTCGTAGGTGATCATGCGGCACATCATGAGCTTGTCTCTCTCCTTGGAGAAGCTGCGGTTGCACAGGAAGCTCAGCTCCAGCAAGTATTTGTACTGCATCACGTGCTTCTGGATGGCGTAACTGACTATCTTGGAGAATGGATCAAGCAAGCCCTGGAAAAACACACAAATTTAGATATTTTTTTATAAAAACTAACCATCACACCGCTGGCAGAGAGAATAGAATGCCACACCACTCTGTCTTTGTGCAAACATTTTTCGCCTCTTCCATGTTCATGCATCTAACTAAGCATTTTACTAAAAATTACTGCGTGCAACGGAAAATTGTGAATATTCCTAAATGTTGCTTTTATAGGCCATAGCTGACCGTAATGTTAGATCTGGTTTCTGAGAGTACAGCTATTATCCTTGGCTCTGCCCGACTGAGTTTCTCCAGGGTATGCTCCTCATATGCTCCTCACCTGCTGATTCATCACACAACACAGTTCATTCATTTTTCCATCCATACATCCTCTTATATTCACGCCGCAATCCTACATTCATGCGCTATCCTCTTCTTTGCGCCAACTGGGTTGCCATTGACAGACATTTTCCCGCATTTGTTCACAAACCTACTTTGTTTGGTGGTCAATGGGCGACTCCACAATTTTACACTATTACTTCTTTAACTGTCCCGTTCCGAAGGGGGTATCAATTTCTTTACTAGCGCTGTATCTATCTCCACAGATTAGTCATCGGTGGTACATTGTCAAATTTGCACGCGTGTGCATCGTGTTCCTGATACGCAAGCGTTATTTGACAAATACAGAGTGTTTTTTCTCGTTTCTAATAAGAATTATAATCAATTGCATTTTTACATTTATTTAATGAATATCTGCCTTTATAACTATATAATCGAAGAACTTGATGATTTTGACTCTAACAGCATGGAGTCCTAGATATGGAAGACAACAGTAGAAATGAAGAAGAAAATTTGTTGTTATATTGTTTCTCGCTGTCTGAATTTTTTTAACATTTTTTTTTTTCACCAAAATATAACGACAAATCAAAAACCCGCAGTGTAGTATGCTTCTCTCTTTCTCTCTCTCCTTACCCCCTCTCGCACGCATCGTTTCCGGCCGAAGATGTTTCGTTTTTATTCCGGACCGGAAAGGTTAAAGAAATTAACACATTGTTTGCGGGCTTAAAAGCGCCTTTTACACACTGCTGGTTAAACGTCGTATCGCCATCGCCAAAAGTGCCATGTCTAAGCTAGACAAAATCTGGAAAGACCGGGGTGTGAGTAACAACAGCAAGATGAAGCTTGTCAGGAGCTTGGTCCACTCCATTTTTCTCTATGCTGCTGAAACATGGACTACAAAAGCAGCAGAAAGGAGAAAAATTGATGCCTTCGAAATGTGGTGTTGGAGGCGCATGCTCCGAATTCCATGGACAACTAGACGCACCAATGAGTCCATTTGCCAGGAACTACGCTTGGATGGCTTGACTCTGGCCAATGTCTGTACCCGACGGATTCTCCAGTTCTTTGGTCACGTTGTGCGCGGCAACGAGTATAGCCTGGAACGACTAGTTGTGATCGGTAGCCTGGAGGGAAAGAGAGGGAGAGGAAGATCCCACACGATGGACCGATCAAATTAAGGCAGCAGCAGGCACCTCTGTAGTTGGAGCGCTATGTGCAGCACAGTCAAGGGATAACTGGAGAAGAGTCATTGCTTCTGCAAGGCGAGCAATGAGGAATAAGACGGAGAAAAAGAGGTAGAATGCAGGAGACGCTTACAAGCGTTCTATTTGCTTAGTTTTGCGCGCGAGATCCCAAAAAACATTGTACAGGTCAAAATTGGATGTTGCGGTTACTTGTGATTAGTATACTGAGGGTCGGGCGGCAGATTGTCCGAGTATAATTAGAGTTGACGTTGATGAAAAAACCCCTCAACAACAATGTGTTCTAAGGCCTAGTTTTTTATTATTTGCTCTACATTAGATCCGCCTTTTCTTTGGCCGGCTTACAACTACTTTGCTATTATGTTCTTAGAACTTGACAAATGAGACGATTCAGCAGGGTGTTGCTCGAGATCATTAAGACTCTCTTGTCTTGCTGGACATACTGATAACAGTATATAACAGTATACAACAAGTATTCTGTGTACTATGTGAACGTGTGCGGAAGGGGTCTGACCTTGAACTGGCTGATAGCCGGCACCTTGAGGATGGAGACCATGATGCGCAGCAGCGGCGCCACGTCGTCCAGCAGCGGCAGCACGAGTAGCAGGCGCCGGAAGAGCGCGTCCAGCTGCTGCAGCAGCGCGCCCAAGGCGGCGCCGGGCCCCAGCGCCTCCAGGGGCAGGCAGTCCATGTAGCAGGCCATGTTGTGCACCAGCACGCCCAGCTGCGCCGTGGGCAGCGTCTTGCGCGAGTTCAGGAACTCCGTCAGCAGCTGCAGCGGCCCCGTCGGGTTCAGCTCGTTGAAGTCCATCAGCGCCTGAGCTATGCTCTTGAAGAACACCATCTTCTGCTTTTCTGCAAACACGTCACCCACCTTCTTTCCGACAACTTTCCAACCGCATTTTACAAATAAATGGTGCTTAAAACTACCGCAAGCAACGCTGATATGTATTTTGTACACCATATGAAAATTAGATTAAACTGAAAAATGAGAATATTCCTAAATGTTGTTTTTATTGACCATAGTTGAAGTTGAAATCTAACAATTTGTACTGTTACCTCTGGTAAGCTTCTGAGAGTACTATCCTTAAGGTATTATCCTTGGCTCTACCAGACCAAATGTCTCCAGGGTGTGCTTGACTACAATATTTTAGAGACTAGAAGGAATGTGCATTTTTATCAATTGCGCGGTACGATCGATAATCTTTAAATTATTCGGAGCATTAGTCTGTGTGTTCCCGATAGTTACCTAAGACAGCGTCGGCATAGATTGTTTCACATTCCTATATAGAGGACCAACCTGCCGATGGTTATACCTGTGGGAAGAGATACCGCTATGCTGAATAATATCACTCCGGATATTGATCTGTTTCATGTGTCTGAGGGTGTATTCTGAAGCGGGATTCTTCTACATCTTAAACAAGAGTGTTCTTGTTTACTTCATAATTTTTGTGTTAATATATACGCATCAAATTTTAGTTTGTGATATGTTAATTTTTACAAAATAAAATTGAATTGAATTAAAAACGAGAATAAAAATACATCGCAAGCAGTTGCAACGGTTGGTGTAGCAACACGACTGTGGCGGAAGACGACCTCCATGCTATAGGGTTTTCCAATAAGAGGTTTCATTTTGAATAGCCCGCTATCTGGGCAGCTGTCACTATTGAAGCTGTCATCTTTTGACAAAAAAAACTATGCGATTAATAAAAATGCAACGATACACGCTTCAACAACGCATTGAAATTGTAAAAATTCACTACAGAAATGGTGAAAATTTCACAGTTCGCGAAACTAAAGCGCTTTTTGGTCATCGTGAAGCGCCTTCTCGGCCAGCAATAGTAAAACTTGTTAAAAAAAATTGAGCTGTTGTGACAACTTGGTGATGTGAAGAATCGTTTGGTGCGGTTTTTGGGCTGGCGGTGTGATTGGACCTTACTTATTCGAAAATGAAGCTGGTGCAACTGTTACGGTGAATGGATTGCGCTATCGAGCTATGATTAATGATTTTTTATGGCCGGAATCGGAAGATATTGATGTGAACGACGTTTGTTTTCAACAAGACGGCGCCACGTGCCACACAAGCAACGAAACAATTTTCAAAATGCAAAATTTCCTGGCCGTGTTATTTCTCGAAGAGGTGATCACAGTTGGCCCCCGAGATCTTGAGATTAAAACCTTGAGACTTTTTTCCTTGGGGCCACGTGAAAGATAAGGTCTATGCCAATGCTCTACAATCGATTAAAGACCTTAAAGATGGAATTCGTGAAGTCATCGAGGACATACAGCCGCAAATGTGCGAATTGGTCATGGAAAATGTCATGAAAAGGATATGGTGCTGCAGCCGTACAGTAGCGACCATTTGGCTGATATCGTTTTCCATCGTTAATTGCATACTTTTCCCTTAACAATGCAATAAATATTCATTAATTTATCTTAAAATATACCAGTTTTTTTCAAATACCAAAATGAAATCTCTTATTGGATAACCCTATACCAAAGAGAGAGTGGCAGAAACAGTATCGAACCGCGTGCGCGTGTACGCAAAGCATGGCACTCACGCACACACTGGGAAATGTTTGTGTATTGGTGATTTTATCCCCAATTTTTCCACAAATTATTTATTTCCGTGACTACAAACGAATAACTTTATATCAATACTTTTATGTAACACGTAATTTATTTATTTTTTTATATAAAAAAATGGGAAATATTTGTGTTTTTATTATTTACAAAAATACTTCAATTTCATACTATTTCTGTGAGATTAAGGGGCTCATAATTAGAAATAGGTATCAAATTGTGGTAGAGTGGGTTCTGACCGAGAAACTCTGACTCGAGAATCCGCGACACTAACCACGGGACAACAACCCGACAATTATACTACAGAGGAATACAAAATTCAGAACCCTTTATATTTTATATTGATTGTTTTATATTATTTTATATTGATACATGTGTGTGATTATAATCCAGGATTCGGACCCCATATACTAATTGTATAAGAGTTTCTGCTCAATAAAAAGCTTCTTTACATCTCACCAATAGATGTCTCTAGTGAAGTTCTAGTGATTCAAGAACAAGGTTTCCAAATTGGTTCATATATATATAGAACTTCCAAGAATTTGAGTGTGTGGTTGTCAATAATGGGTAGAATTGGTGAATGTTACACGTGTGTAAAGTGATCACTTAAACCAGCCTATGACGGTCGTCAGCCCCGTAAATGCCCAGACTTCCAAATTCTTGTGCATCTTTGATGAGATGTCAGAAAATAATATGATTTTACCGTAGTAACGGCGGTAGTAGTAGATTATAATGGAGTTACGGGCTAGAAATACTAGATGAAAAACCAGCGTGCTTCAAAAATCAGTGAAAATTTCACTTTCTTTGAGTATTCAATGAAAAAATAAAATAAAGAATAATAAAAACTGCCACTGGTAAACGACTGTTTTCTTCAGAGAATTTTTGCCAAAACACTTTTCTGAATTTTCCAATGTTGTCGGACCACTGAAACCGTTTTTAACGCAAAATTTAATACAAACTTGTTGTTGCAAATTCCATTCCATTTGTTAAATTGTGAAAAATCGAAAACACTCACAATCGCAGATGTACTCAATACGGCGTCACTTTTACAAATGTCAAGCTATCAAGCTGAAAATTTCATAGAATGTCAATGACAGATGTGGCAACCTAAGTAAAAAAAGAAAACTCAAATCGGGTGACTGAGAGCGCCACACGGAATTATTCTGTGAATTTTTTGATCAAGGTGGTATTATCTTTAGCTATTCTGCTAACCTTACTCGAGCTAGAAGGATATTAGGTTAGGTTAGGTAAGTTAGGTTAGGGCTAGAAGGATATTAGGTTAGGTAAGGGCTAGAAGGATATAAGGTTAGGTTAGGTTAGGGCTAAGTTGGAGCTAGAAGGACATCAGGTTAGGTCAGGTGGCGCACCTGGAGCTTGGGTCTGGAAGATCTGCACGAAGACGGCGTTGGGGGCGAGCTGATGCAGCACGCAGCGCAGGAACTGGTGCGCCACGCTCACGGCGCCCCCGGGCAGGTGCACGTTGGCCTCGCTCTGCCACGGGTACATGGGCAGCTGGGCGATCCTGCACCCAGAGTTGCGTGTCACTAGTGCTGGCGGTGCAGTGTGGGATATGCATACGCAAACACAAGACGTTACTTGTGTTTGCAATTCCATTTCCACTAAAGGAATTATAGCCTTACTAACTTGTAGAGCTAGATCCGGTACCGTTCCGCGTCTGGCGGCACGTTATTCCTCGGCTCTCAGCGGTGAGATTGATAGAGCGGACTTTGTATTTGTTACTTCTAAATGATGATGTTTGGTCTAAAGTAATGCATCATAAGGGTGTTATCTTTGTGTAAGGTATTGCATTGTGGTGTGTTGTTGTTGCACATGTGTTGTGTCGTGGTTATGACTTTGTGCCAGGTTGTGAGATAGGGTTGTTTTTTTTCTGTCCATCATTTGCGAGGATTGTGATAAGCTTGAGTCAAGTAAAAAATTATTAATATATTGTTACTTGTGAAAGGGATCCGTAATAGTGTCAATGAATAATGGTTGAGTGGGAAATGCGATGACTAAGTATTTTCTGTAAATGTCTTTGCACCGTGTCTGTCTGCTGTGCTGGCCGGGGTTTGGAGGCATCTTGTACCGGCCAACGTCGGGTAGGAATCGGATCTAGCTGACTAACTGATCTAACTAAATACTGATCCCTTTCACTGCCCACACCGGGGTACTTCTAGAAAATTAGGTGGTGGATTTACAAACTTGTATTTATTTAGATTGGCAGTGACATGACAGGGATATTGTAAGCTTTCAAATGTTTATTCACAGTAAAATCAGAATACAATTTTGTTTCACATTTTATATAAATTTCGAAACGTAGTTGATAAAACAAAAATAAAATATTGCTTCGCAAGTGAAGGTCTGTCAGGAAGCCTGGATGCTTCTGTATCGGATCTGGGAATGGGGTGGGACAGCTTTCAATACCCCATGATCATTTTCCTAATTGCTTTGCAAGAGAAGGTCTGTCAGAAAGCATGGATGCTTCTGTATCGGATCTGGGAATGCGGTGGGACAGCTTTCAATACCCCATGATCATTTTCCTAATTGCTTTGCAAGAGAAGGTCTGTCAGAAAGCATGGATGCTTCTGTATCGGATCTGGGAATGCGGTGGGACAGCTTTCAATACCCCATGATCATTTTCCTAATTGCTTTGCAAGAGAAGGTCTGTCAGGAAGCCTGGATGCTTCTGTATCGGATCTGGGAATGGGATGGGACAGCTTTCAATGTGCGCTCACTTGGACACTTGGGTGAGGATCTCGGGCAGCAGGGGCGCAGCGGCCGCCGGCTCACGGTGCACGAAGGTGGCCAGCACGATGATGCACAGCCCCAGCTCCTCGTCGCTGTACTCCTCCATCACCGTGCCGCACTCGGCGCCTGCAACGGGACCGCCACTGTACCTCGCCGCAGATCGCTCCGGTATTTCAGATCTCGTGACCTAAATTGATCGCGCTCTCCGGAGGGATCGGCAGAGATAATAGAATGTCTTTGCAAACAATTGCCTCTTCCACATCCGCACTCTTGCATCTCCTTATACTCGTACATCATACTACCAGGGATTTTTTTTCCATGTAACGCGATGCACGGCATTCCGCCACCTTTTTTCACAGATATATATATACATATTTTCAAAACCAATTAGATGAAACAGTGTTTTTGCTTACGTAATTACAATCTGTATTTATAACTAACCATCACCCGCAGGGGCGGGGAAGCGGCGTGATGGTTACCTTCCCCTGGAGGGAGAGAGAATCGAACGCCACACCACTCTGTCTTTGCAAACATTCTTCGCCTCCTCCACATTCATGCATCTCCACATTCATGCATCTCCTCATAAATACCCGACGATTATTACAACTCCTGACCCGGCCGCTTTCAAATATTTGACATACCTGATTGTGCCAAGTTTTTCTCGGACTCTTCTGCTTCTTTTTCCAACTACATTCGACTCATAAATTTTTTAACCATTTTTTCCTCACTCATATGTTCCACATGTCCAAACCATCTCAACACACCTTTCTTAATTTTATCGATAATGCTTTAGCTTAGCCTTGCATTCTTTCCTTATTTCATCATTCAAACATCTATCAAACATCGTTTTGCCACACATTAGTCTGAGGGATCGCATTTATATAATCCGTCAAAATCATAAAATGTGTTATTGTAATGAATATTTAAATGATAATTGAATTTAAATAATTAGTGAGTTCTTTGAGTTTATATGTCCTGCATACTACTCACCCTTGTCCACACCCAATGGTGCATAGGGCACTATATCATATATTGATGCATTGTAGCATTGATGCGCAGGAGTGATCACCACTCCTGCGCTTCAGGGACCAGTTAAAAGTAAGTAAATAGAGTGTAAAAAACAGTTATTTTCAGTCCCTCTGGGAATCGAACCCGGGACCTCAAGGACGTTTGCTAAGCACACTAACCATTACACCACTGAGGCGGACAAATACATACCTGCCGATTATTCTGATTCCTGATCTGTTTGAGTATTCTAAATAATTGAAAATTATTTCCTTATAATCACCATCGTAACATCTATAATATATTGCCATATTGGGCGCTGTTGATGAGTAAAGCATACTGACATCTCTCCACGGAGCAGTCGTCGCCGATGCGGCGCGCGGACTGGCGGATGTCGGGCTGCGCGTGGCACGCCCTCTGCGCCGCCGCGTCCAGCGGGCGCGCGCCCGGCGCCCCCTGCCACGCCGCCCCGCTCGGCGCGCCCGCGGACACGCGGCTGCGGTGGCGCTGCCACATGTTGCCGTCCTCCCGATACGGCCCTGCCATCAACCACATTTCACATTTAATTCATTTTTCATCGAAAGACCACAAAACTAGAGGAGGACCAAAAAATTCATGGATCCTGCAGAAAGATAACACGATTCGAAGGCATGGCCTAGGTCAGTGTTCCGCAAACTTTCAAGATCAAGATAACCCTGGTGCAGTGCCCTATGCACCATTAGGTGCGAATAAGGGTTAGAAGAACAATAGCCTTACAAGAAAAGGAAAAATGAAGTATTATGGTGATAAAAAATGAACTACAAATTTATGGACTTTTATATTTTTTTATATTTCCGTGATAACAACGCATTCAAAACGATTATTTGTAGAAACTATTTTGGCGGTAAAAAATTAAATTAATAGCATAATTTTTAAAAATAGAAATATTTTGGTGATAAAAATGCACTTAAAAATCACAATTTGTGGAAACCAAAAGTTTAATGTTTCCACAAATAATAGTTTTTGAGGGAATTTTTATCGCGAAAATAGTGGACGTTGAATACTCTATACCAGTGTTCCGCAAACTTTTTCTTTTCAATTTTCTAATATTTCCTGTACACCTACCAATTAAGAAACTTCAGAGGCGCATATTTACCATATTATGGTAACATATTTAACATTTTATGTTTAATGCCAAATGTGAGCCTACTCAACTGAGCACAGGCAATTAAAATTTAGAGCAATAGTGTTATTATCACAAAAGTAGACTTTTTCCGCGGCACACCAACTAATCACCACGGTACACCGGTGTGCCGCGGCACACACGCGGCGGAACAATGCACTAGAGCATGGGTCGGCAACCTGCGGCCCGCGGGCCGCATGCGGCCCGCGAGACATCTTGGTGCGGCCCGCGAGATTCTCGCCGCAACGCACATGACGGACGATATTATACACAATCGAGTGAAAGGAAGCGAGAAAGGGAGCGAAGGGAATCTCATTGATTTTATTAAATACAATAAATGTCGTTAAAATATACACTTAGCGTTTTATTTTTAAAACTAAAATATTTGTACATAAATATTGTACGTATACCTACTGCAAGTGCGGCCCGCACTGATCCCCATGAAAAATATTTGGCCCTTTTACAACAAAAGGTTGCCGACCCATGCACTAGAGGATCGATAGGATGAATGCTGGCGACAATAAAACATCGCAAATCATGACAACAAAAATAAAAACATAGCAACACCGATATATTACACGTATAAGTCAAAGGTTACCTCGATTAGATCTTCGAGATGTGTTGGCATCCATCTTGTATTTGGGACTACTTTCCACCGATGACGAAGAACATTCAGAGGTTGATTCCGAATACTGTCTTGATCTGTTAGTTTTCTGTTTTTGACTGTGTCTTTTGCTCTTAGTTTTTAGGTTTTCTTTGATACCTTTCAGTATTGTGAGTTTCTTTTTAACAGGGTCAATATCTTAGATTTCCTAGGTACTGGCCTAGGTAAAGCTACCCGTGACAGAAGGACCTACAACCTGAGGATGAGGAGAGCTGACCCCAGCGGTCTACAAAGACGATAAGTCGGGATATAGCCAGCAAGAAGAAGATTCATTTTTCATCCTACACATAATTACACATTACGATGATGCGCCCTCACCGTGCCGACAGTACATCTTACCATACTTATACAAAAAGTAAATTATTTATGACATGCAATCAAATAAGATTTTATGGTATAAATAAAGTCTGGGCATGACCATATTCTCCTTCATCTTCCATGCTAGACATTAGACGAAGACTATATGTTAGACACTAATTACCTAAGTTTGTTTTGATTTTAAATTTTGCTTAAATTATTTATTAAAAAAACAGATCTAAGTACCTTCTTCTTTTAAACATACATAAATATAACTCATATAGAACATATTTGCTAACTTTTTTCATTTTCATCTTTTTGATTTTTTGTTTTCTGTAAAATATTTGTAGTTTATATTAGCACTTTTGATCTAATTTTATTTCTGATAATATCTATTGTATTCTTGACAGTGTCCTTTATTGTAACCTAAATATAATGTATACCCACACACAGGCCATGCCTTTGTGGGATCTTTTTTTGTATTAACATTTTATATTTTTTGGTACTTGTAATTGTAATATATTGTGAAATGCAAAAGAATTTAAAATAAAGAAGAAAAAAATTGCCGCTGTGGGGGGTAGAAACTGGCTGCAAGCAGCGACAAAATGGAAAGATACGGAAGAGGCCTATATCTAGCTGTGGAGGACAGAAGGCTAGAGAAGATGAAGCGAGACATCCTTACCCGTGGTCGCAGAGAGCGGCGGGGCGGAGATGGGGGTCTTCACGCTGTCGGCAGAGTCGGGGTGGCCCGCTGTGGGCGGGGACTCCAGCAGGGCCACCTGCTTGGTCAGCCTCCGCGGACTGGAGCCCCTCGACCTGGGCACACAACACACAGGAGCCTGGATGAGGACCTATCCGACATCGGATCTGTGGTAGTTCATAAGGAACTGTCACGAGAGGTGGTATCGTGCATGATAAAACTAGTGAAGGACATTGGAACCATAAACCAAAATAGGACACAAAATGCCGACCCCTCTTCTAGTGCAACGGAAGGTCTGTTTTATTCGGCTTCTCCGGAGAAGTTTTACATTGTTACCTCCCAGCAATGAGCAAATGCTGAGAATTTCACGATTTGCCCACAGTAGATTATCCCTCCTGCTCCCAACACAGCTTAAAATAAAACATCTTTGTTTTAGCTAGAAGAAACTAAAAATCATTTGATGTTCTATAAAGCTTGTACATAATAAGCAAGGTAAATAATAAATGCAATTCCATTCAAAAGAAAAAAAACACAGACAGTGAGTGTTCCCCCTAATCAATGCTGAACATGGATTTTTACCTATAAGAGCCTTCACCGGAAGACTGCCTGGCCAGAGTGTCTTGTTTACCAGCGACTCCCAATTCTGAACGAGAGCGATCTTTCTTGCTAACAGGATCTGAAATTCATTTTTATTAACTGAGGGTCGGTCAGTGAGTGATATTGCCCAGTATGCGGGTCACTGCCACATGTGATATTCCGCAGAGGGTGGGTCATTGCCAAGTGTGACAATGCCAAGTTGGTGGGTCACTGCCAAGTGTGATAATCCCAAGTGGGTGGATCGCTCTTAAGTAGGATAATGCCAAATTGGTGGGTCGCTGTCAAGTGTGATAATGCCCAGTGTGTGAGTCATTGCCAAGTGTGATATTACCCATTGGGTGGGTAATATCACACTTGGCAATATCAATATATAAATCACCAAATAAAAATCATCAAATATAATATCACCAAGTGGGTTGGTCCACTACCAAGCGTGATGCCAAACTAGTGGGTCACTGCCAAGTGTGAGAATCCCAAGTGGGTAGATCACTCTTAAGTAGGATAATGCCAAATTGGTGGGTCACTGTCAAGTGTGATAATACTTAGTGGGTGGGTCTACTACCATGCGCGATAATGCCAAGTTGGTGGGTCACTGCCAAGTGTGATAATCCCAAGTGGATGGATCGCTCTTAAGTAGGATAATATCAAATTGGTGGGTCATTGCCAAGTGTGATAATACCTAGTGGGCACACGAAGTGAGACATTACCAGGTGGCGGCATGCAGAGCGCCTCCCTCACGCGGTCCACGAGCTGCGTGAAGGCGGGCCCCCCAGTGGGCGCACAGTGCTGGCCGATGTGCAGCAGGCGCTCGGGCGCGGGGATGCTGAAGCGGCCCGGGGGGCCCGCAGCGGGCTGAGGCGACGTGGCCTCGCCCCCGTCGCTGGAGGGCGGCTCGCTGGACCCGCACGAGAGCACCTCCATCTTGGACAGCGGGGACTCGGGCGATGCGTACGCCGCTGCACACCGCACAACGCCCCGCATTAGCAAATCACATGGGTAGCTTTTTAATTAGCAAAAAATATGTCGGGTTGTGGTCCCGTGGTTAGTGTTACTCTTAAGTCACAGTTTCTGGGTTCGAACCCACTCTACCACAATTTGATATCTATTTTCTAATAATGAGCCGCTTAGGCTCACAGAAATAGTATGAAATTGATTTATTTGTGTGAATAATAAAAACACAAATATAGGAGTGTTATATTGTAAGATATGACTTATGTATGTATGTAATATGTATAGAAAAAATAATAATAAAAAACCATGATGTTTCGCTGCAGGGATAGGCAGAGCGGATTGAACGCCACACTCTTCTATCCTGATATTAACTTAACCATATTACACCTCTCTACTTTTTTATTTTTATACCCTCATCCCCACGCAATGGTGCATAGGGCACTGCATCATATAAAGGCGGTGTTATCTTGATCGTTAACACATGAAGGAAAGGTGATCAGCCCTCCGCTTCAGGTACGAATCCAGGGTAAAATTCAATAAATATTACAGTGTAAAATCACTAATATTTCTTTTCACCCCCCCTGGGAATCGAACCCGGGACCTCCAGCATGGTAGCTAAACACGCTAACCATTCACCACGGAGGCGGACAGATTTGTCACATGGCTCAATTATTTATCTTATCCAATGGGTAAACCGTTACAATATTGTAAAATAGTCCAATACGACATGGAAGAAGCCTGTCTCACACATCCTGGTGGAGGAGCCGATGGGCAGCAGGCGCTCCACGTTGGGCGGCGGCAGGGGGCGCGGCGGGGCCCAGGGGCTGCGCGGGCTGCAGGGCCCCTCCCCGTTGGACGGGGGCGCCGTGTCCGGCGAGGAGCAGCTGGCCGAGGCGGACTGGTAGCCGGGCAGGCAGCGAGGCGTATCTGCGCACCAACAGAGTGAGGGATCAGTCCGGACCGTCATGCGTGAGTGGAATCTAGCGTATCCAACAACTACAGACCTGTGAGGCGCTTCTGTCTCCCGAGAGCTTTGGGAGATCCGCGCGAGTTATCCGTCTTCTCTACTTTAGATTTGCTGCATGTAACAAATTCAAATTTACAATAACTTTACTTCATATTTTGTATATTAAAAGCATTGTCAACTTTGTGTTTTATGGTAATATAACACTCCTTATCATACATCCTACTTCTTTTTCTTTTTGTAGAAAACTTCTTTTTGAAGTTTAACTTCTGAAACATGTAGTCTTTAATAAAACTCAAGTGGTAGAAAACAAGTGTTTTCTTTAATCATTGTAACATGTCTTACCACAAAGTTAATAATAAGCCGAGACAATAAATAAAATAGTAACTTTATATTTTAATACTTTCATGTAATACATAATTATATTACGGAGGATTAAAAAAATTGTGAACCCGTATCTATTATATCTTATACCGATATTTTCATTTTAAAAGTCGAGTTGTAGTAAATATATACATATCACCGGGAGGGAAAGGTTAGAAAATACTAAATATAATTTTGTTTAAATGTCAGACCGTAACAATTTCACTTTAGTCTACATCTAACCTGATGATTGAAGGATTATTCCGACACCGGTGTTTACGAAGTATACAATGAATGATAAGGAAAGTGTTAACTTTATTTTATGTTTTATTTTGTAATATTTATAGTTTGGTGTAAATGAACATCTCGCTGCGGGTTCTGCCTGCCTACAAAACATTGTATGTATAGTAAAATGTAATAGAAAACAAATAAATAAATCTACTACATATTAATTGGTATCTCATCATTACTTACTTTACTTTTCGTATGGCTATCGATATTCTATAAAATAAGAACTAACATGCAAAAGGAATCCACCAGCATTGCATGCATCTCGATTATCCGGATTCCTCGACAGAGAGTTGTAGAAAGATACTGCGCATAAAACAAGTGTTTTATCCGCAGTAACTTTCCAAATTCATGTCATATATATATATATATATATGACATGAATTTGGAAATATATATATATATATATATATATATATATATATATATATATATATATATATATATATATATATATATATACTTTCTACTTTATGTTGAAAAAGAATCGAGGCAATAAAATTGTTCAGTAATGGACTTTGAACGCTGCACAGGGCAAAAAATTATCATAGGCAAATCGTAAACCGTGTGAATCCCTAGATTTTAATATTTTTCTTTGTAATAAGGTGCTTCTGTATGGAGGCATATCTTACAAATAATGGCCCTCGTGAGTTAAATCCAGCAACAACAACAACGAAAAATATGGATAAGGCTCTCGCGTGTTACTAATGAAGTTAGCGAAACATGTTTGGTTCTAGATTGAGGTAAAACTGTTTCTAGAAACAGTTGTTTTTATGCATTGCTCTCTTTACATTTACTGACCATTTTATTATTTCAGGATAAAAAAATGTTTATGCGAAATTGAATTGAAGAAAATCTCACATAATCAAATGTACTGTCTGCGACTTATGCGATGGAGGGAGTAGAAACGATTCTCCCGCTCTTTCCTTCAACTGCCGGTTGAATTCGGAGATGGGAAAGCGTTTAATTTTTTGCCCTACCAACCCTAAATAGGAAATTGACACTTATTTTTACTCAACCTGGAACCTAACCACTACACTACAGAGTTGGACAAGTTCGCTTACCTAACCTAATAGTTTCGGGCGTAGTACAGACTTCACTATGGTCAACCGGTTCAGTAACTGTCTAGGCGCAAGAAATAATAAACCCGAGCTCACTTGTTGGCGGACTCCTTGGAGTTGCCCCCCTGGCGTATGGTGACCTGGGCGCAGTGCGTCTGAGCAGAAGCGCTTCCTCCGATGACCTGGATGGAGTGAGCCGACTTGGGGGACATCTTCGCTGCGGACGCCTTGGCAGTCTCCGACTCCAGAGACTTGCCCGGTATCAACTTGGCCACCTGTTTGAGGAAAAACTCCGTTACATGGGCTATCCTATGTCGGGTGATGACCGGAAAGAAATGCTAATCAATACAGAAATACTGATCGATACCAGAAAGAAATACTAAAATGGGTCAATATTTGAGAAAAATATTGTTGATTTTGTACACACACCTAATAATAAGGGCTATATTTGCAAGTTTTCAGCAATTTTAACATACTTATGCATTGACGTACTTGGAGCACAGTGCTGCGTTTGCCAGCGATATGATTGATCTTCATCTACTACATCTCTCCAAAAAAAAATACTTAATTTTTAATTGTTTTTGTTTCGCGGTTTCTTTTCTTTTTTTATTTCTTTATTATTGTAATTTTAATTTCATTTTATAAAAAAAAAATGTTGTAAAACATATATGGCTGACTAAGTACTGCACATGCGCATCATGTGAAGGAGAGATTAGACGTCGTATCGCCATCGCCAAAAGTGCCATGTCTAAGCTAGACAAGATCTGGAAAGACCGGGCTGTGAGTAACAACACCAAGACGAAGCTTGTCAGGAGCCATGGAAACATGGACCATAAAAGCAGGAGAAAGGAGAAAAATTGATGCCTTCGAAATGTGGTGTTGGAGGCGCATGCTCCGAATTCCATGGATAGCTAGATGCACCAATGAGTCCATTCGCCAGGAACTACGCTTCGATGGCTTGACTCTGGCCAATATCTGTACCCGACGGATTCTCCAGTTCTTTGGACACGTTGCGCGTGGCAACGAGGATAGCCTGGAACGACTAGTTGTGATCGGTAGCCTGGAGGGAAAGAGAGGGAGAGGAAGATCCCCACACGATGGACCGATCAAATTAAGGCAGCAGCAGGCACCTCAGTGGTTGGAGCGCTACGTGCAGCGCAGTCAAGGGATAACTGGAGAAGAGTCATTGCTTCTGCAAGGGTCACAACCCTCAGCAATGAGGAATAAGACGAAGAAGAAGAAGTATTGCACCCACCACTTAGTCAAGCTGGAATAAAGAGTAATTATTATTATTATTACGCACTAAAACGGTTGACAGTTGTCCCGAAGAGTACCTGGTTGGGCAGCTTGGTGTGGATGTGAGGCGTGTGAGGCGTGGGGGGCGCCTGCGCCTGCAGCTGCGCGGCGGCCAGGTGCTTGAGCTGCTGCTGGTCCGTGGCCGACATCAGGCTGGAGGTGACCATCATGCGCACCCCCTCCTTCACTCCCCACTTGGGACTGTCGCTCTGCAAACAGCCAACCCAGACCTGTCAGTCATTCTACCGCCCTACTCAGCCCTGTATTCACGGGGTCTGGAAATTTGTCCAGACCTCCATTATTCCAATATTGATATGCAATGAAAATACCAGCGTGCTGAGAACTCTTTATAACTCCCTGGTGCGAAGTAGACTCGAGAGTGGCTCCATGTTTTGGGGGCCACAAGAGCTTAAGTACTCTCTTATGGTAGAGAAAGTCCAAAAGAAGTTTCTCTACATGAGAGAGTACGGCTATTATCCTTGGCTTTACCCGACCGAGTTTCTCCAGGGTATGCTTGGCTACAATAGTTTAGAGACTAGAAGGAATGTGTATTTGACTACGCATTTTTATCCATTGTTGCGCGGTATGATCGATAATCCTGAAATTATCCGAAACATTGGTCTGTATGTTCCCGATAGTTACCTAAGACAGCGTCGACATAGATTGTTTCACATTCCTATACACAGGACCAACCTGCCGATGGTTATGCCTGTAAGAAGAGCTACTGCTATGTTGAACAATATCACATTGGATATTGATCTGTTCCATGTGTCCGAAGGAGGATTCTTCTACACCTTTAAGTCTTGTTGCTTACTTTTAATATATACGCCTTGAATATTGTTTGTTATGTATATATTATTTTTTTTGTTGAATAAATTGAATTGAATTGAATTGATATTGATTTTTGTTCCTATGATGTTTGATATTCTGTTCCATGTGTCTGAAGGAGTTTTCCAAAGAAGGATTCTTCTACACCTTTAGCAATAGTGTTCTTGCTTATTTTCTATTTTTGTTAATGTTCACGATTTAAATTTAAGTTTGTAATGTGTATATTAACTATAAATAAATAAATTAAGCAGTCAAAATGCGATCTCTCAGAAAAATGTGCGACAAAACGATGTATGATAGATGTTCGAATAGTGAAATAAGGAAGGAATGCAAAGCTGAGATAAGCGTTATCGATAAAATTAAGAAAGGTGTGTTGAGATATTTTGAACATGTAGAACGAATGAGTGAGGAAAGAACGGTAAAACAAATTTCTGAGGCGAATGTAATTGGGAAAAGAAGCAGAGGAAGACCGCGAAAAACATGGCACCATCAGGTATTCCAAATACTTGAAAGTGGTCAGGTTAGGAGTCGTAATAATCGGCGGGTATGTATGAGGCGGTGCATGAACGTGGAAGAGGCGAAGAATGCTTGCAAAGACAGAGTGGTGTGGCGTTCTATTCTCTCTGCCTACCCCTGCAGGGAAGCGGCCTGAGTTAGTTAGTTACTTTTTTTATAAATAAATTGAATTGAATTGATAGACTTCTTCATCTTTGTTGAGAGTAAAATAAAAATCTGAATAACTAACGTGGAACAACTGTTACCAGTATTTATGGAGGCAAAGTATGGTGGAGTGGAGCGGCTATACTTTTTTTCCCACATAATGTGTCTTTGAAAGCACTGTACTAAATGTGTAAGAATCCCTTAACTTTGGACTTAGTCTATTTATTGTAAAACCTTTATACTGTAAATGGTTATTGTATCTATTGTACGTAATGTATATATGTAATCTAATAATTAACATCAACAAAAATATTTACAACATTTTGAGTGTGTCCAAATACTGGATTATCTCCAATTACAGGAGTTATTTTCATATTATTTTTTGACATCTCATAAAAGATGAAGAATATGGAAGTCTGGGCATTTACGGGGCTGACGACCGTCATAGGCTGGTTCAAGTGACCACTTTACACACGTGTAACATTCACCAATTCTACCCATGATTGACAACCACACTATTCAAATTCTTGGAGGTTCTAACTAACTAAGTAACCATCACTCCGCTTCTCCGCAGGGGTAGGCAGAGGGACTCGAACACCACACCACTCTGTTTTGGCAAACATTCTTCACCTCTTCTACATTCACGCATCTCCTTATACATACTCGACGATTATTACGACTCCTGACCCGGCCGCTTTCAAGTATTTGACATACCTGATTGTGCCAAGTTTTTCTCGGACTCCTCTGCTTCTTTTTCCAACTACATTCGCCTCATAAATTTTTTTAACCAAGAGTTTCTATGAGTAACAGGTTGGTGGTGATGACTTTTTTAGCAATCTCCCGTTTCGTTAGCTCCCAAAGGTTTTTCACCAGGGAACCATTCTTGAGCCTCGGCTGGAGACAATTTTTTAGTACTTACAAAAAAAATGGTTTGAAAAAATATTAACTGAACTCACACAAATACCATTTTTCACTAATTAACACCCAAAAACCTTACTTTTTTGATATTTTACAGCATTGTCACATCTTAAAAACAATAATTATGATACCAGCAACAAAAATGCAAAAGAAAAATTAGTTAGAACGAATTTATTTGATCACAAAATTCATCTAACCTTGAAAATTACGAAAAAGGACAAGTGTCCCTAATAATTTGGCCACCCACTGTATTTATATATGTACATGGTTCAATTTCGAAACATAAATGCCCAGATTTCCATATTCTTCTTCATCTATGTTGAGATGTCAAAAAATAATATGAAAAATAACTCCTACAATTCACACTTTAAATGTTGTAAAACTTTAAAGTCATTCAAAATAGTATAATGAGGGAGGATTCACGTTCATACAGTAATTACATACCGAGGAGTCATCATCACTGGCCATAAACCACAGAGGCTTCATGCCCATGAACTTGTCGGAGTGCTTCTTGTCCTTGGCGGGGCGAGAGGTGTCCAGGATGGCGGCCGCCTGCGTCAGGGTCTTGCTCCGCGTGTTGTCCTTGGTCACCGGGTCCTCGTAGTGGGTCGTCTCGTCGAAGGAGCCCTGCAATCCCCTCGGATGTTAGGATGGTGTACCGAGATCACAAGGACGTGTAGATGTCCGCATCCATAGTGTAATAGTCAGCACGCTCGGCTACCGTTCTAGAGGTTCCATTCCCAGGGGAGGTCACTCTAATACTTGTTCAATATCACCCTGGAACCGGCTGAAGCAGAGGGCTGATCACCTTTCCTTCACGTGTTAACGATCAAGATAACACTGCATTTATATGATGCAGTGCCCTATGCACCATTGGGGTGCGTATAAGGGTTTGAAGATCCTTATTATCCCATCTGCAGACAAGAGTCTAATAGAGGCATTGCGGGTTATTATGTGGATCTAAGACCTGCGCCGTGCTGCCGTGCACCGTGCTCTCGGACTTGTCGCTGGTCTCCGGGATGGCCACGAGCTCCGACTCCGTGCTCTCCTGGTCCAGGCTCCAGTGCTGGTACTTGCGCGGCTTCTCCTCCCAGTGCGTGTCCATGGTGGGCAGGTGCGGAGCCCTACAGAACAGGAAAACTAGACTTAAGAAGAACCTAATCTTGAAGAAAAATTAACAAGAACTAACCATCACGCTGCTTCTCCAAAGGGGTAGGCAGAGAGAAAAGAACGCCACGCCACTCTGTCTTTGCAAACATTCTTCGCCTCTTCCACGTTCATGCATCTCCTCATACATACCCGCCGATTGTTTCGACTCCAAACCTGATCGCTTTCAAATATTTCATCTCTCTTTTTTATATCTTTTTCATTCGCAATTTCTATACCTTGCAAATAGTTTGAAAACCCAAATATTTTATTTATTAGAGAGAGTTTATATAACATCTTCGTTTATTTGAAGGTGGGGGCTGACCAGAGTCATTTTTTCGTAACGTGACACGTTACGATGCGAGCATTCGTATAGTCAGCACAGTGTTCCGAGTGCTCCATCCGAAGTCGAATGAAAATGAAAATGCTCTGGTCAGTACCCACCATGACAGAGTCGTTTTTTGTAACGCTATATATCTGTGGTAACACAGAAGAGAAATGTCCTATGATATGTGTTACAGACTTGTCCCCCTCTTCCATTTCACCACAGATATATGGGTGTACCAGACAAAATAAAATCAACACTCTCCTTATCATTCATCGTTCACTTTGTGTAATATCACTTTCATTTTTTACTTGTTATTACACAAAGTGAACGATGAATGATAAGGAGAGTGTTATATTACCATACCAAAGTTATCGATGCTTTTAATATCAAATTGAATCAGTATAAAATGTGACTGCAAGGCTAAAAAAACTAATAAGCTAACAGACCATCATGCCGATTCCTTGCAGGGGTAGGAAGAGAGAATAGAACGCTACACCACTCTGTCATTGCAAACACTGTTCCACATTCTTGCATCTCCTCATACACACTCAACTATTATTTCGACCCCTAACCTGACCACATTCCAGTATTTTTTTTTCAATCAAATTTATTTATTTATAATTAACATACACATTACAAACTAAAATTTAAGGCGTATACATTAACAAAAAATCGAAAATTAGCAAAAATACTCTTGTTAAAGATGTAGAAGAATCCCGCTACGGAATGCCCCTTCAGACACATAAAACAAATGAATATCCAATGTGAAATTGTTCAACATAGCGGTAGCTCATCGTACAGGCATAACCATCGGCAGGTTGGTTCTTTATATAGTATAATTCTTTATATAGAATGTGTAACAATCTATGCCGACGCTGTCTTAGGTTAGTGTTTTACCGGCGGTTCTTGGTGTAACTGCATTTTATCTCAACGTATTTCTTACATGTTCTCTTATACGGCTGTGAAACATGGCATCTTACAAGGGCCCAGAGCAGCCGTGTACTGAGCGCCGAGAATAGGTGTCTGCGGAGAATTTTAGGCGTGCGGTGGTTTGACTTTGTGGGGGTGAAGAGATAAGGCGTAGGACCCAGCAAATCTTGGTTACAACTGTCGTCAAGAAAAGGCGATTCAGTTGGCTTGGCCATGTACTCCGCATGCCTCGGGAGGCATGCGGAGTACATGGGCAAGGCACTAGGTTCGTCGGCAGTTCTCGTCAGAACTTCGGGACGCAGATCTGACTTGGGAGGATGCAAGGGAGCTGGCAGCCGGCAGAAAAGCCTGGAGACTTAATTATTTAATTAATTATTTCTTATGTGAATCTGGACACATTTTTATGGAAGAAGACTTTGTCCTTATGAGTCGATCATCTCCGGGTGGGCGAGGAGCTAACGCCCTCGTGGCCCTACTAACATGGCAGGGAGATCACCTTTCAGCGGGGAAGGCGGGCGAGGCAGGCGGAGAGTCCGCAGCCCGCTCGCCACTCAGCTCGGGCTCGGCTCCGAGTGACGGCTGACTGATGTCTGAAATGTTGACAGATTCATTAGCAACAGGAGATGCTGGAACTCGCACCGCCCCATGTATCTTCACAGAATTGCGGATTACATAAAACGCCATTATAACATTTCCTCGAGAACTATTGACCCTTCCCTTACGATGCTAAAAACTTCCGCGCGTTCCGGTGATATGTATTTTGTACATCATATGAAAATGTCGTTTAAAAACGGGAAAAATGTGAATATTCCTAAATGTTGCTTTTATTGACCATAGTTGAACCTGGAAATGAGAAAAAAAGCCATCGTAAGTGGCCGTTATAGAAGGCGTAGTGACACGCGACCGTCGTGCGAGACAATCCGCACACTACTGGACTGGCGGAGTAAACACGTTACAACATGCGAAATGCACGTATACTTACAAAGCACGCCACACACGCACACACAAAAACTTTTGTATATTGATGATTTTATTCCCGATTTTATCAGAAATTATTTATTTCCATCACTGCAAATGAATAACTTTATACTATAATACTTTCATATAATACATAATTATATTTTACATTGATATTCTCATTTGAAAAGTTGAGTTGTAGTAAATACTGGGAGGGGAAGGTTAATATGTATCTATTTTTTTTATTTATTTATTTATTTATTTATTTTCATAATACATAGATACATTCAATATACATATTCATTTCATATACACATTTATTAAACGTATTACGGCTCTTTAGGCATGGCCTGTGTTGAGCCGAATACTAACATGGTAATACAAAGTTTATATATATATATTTTTTTTAATTTTAATATACATATATTTTTTTTAATGATTAGATTATAAACATAACATACAGGAGATACAAAAATAATTTATGTTTTAAGGTTTTTCAGTGTGATAATTACACCTGGACTTTAATTAATTCACTTTCCACCTTGTCCCTTCCAATGTTAAGTAACCATCGACGGACACTGTTCTTAAAGACCTGATCACTCCTGGAAATCTTAATGGTTTCGGGCAGCAAATTAAATATTTTTGGAGCGAGGAATGAAAAATTTTTTTGGGCAAAACTTGTTTTAATGGCTGGGCCAATGTAGTTTTTATTTAATGCTGCCCGGGTTCCAATAGTTTGTTGCGTTCTAACCTTTTCCATTTTATTCCAGAAGTGAATCAGTACTTCCTTGACGAACAGTTGCCGTACGTCTAGTACCATATAGCTTGTAAATAGCTCATCTATATATCAAATATTAAAATCAAACATTGATTTTTAGAGTCTTGTAGTTGTATTTTATTATTAAAAACACATTAAAAAAAATCGTGACAATTGTTATGCCTTATTATGGCTTATCCACACCCCATGGTGCATAGGGCATTGCATCATATAAACGCAGTGTTATATTGATTGTTAACACATAAAAGAAAGGTAATCAGCCCTCCGCTTCAGGTACCGGTCCAGGGTAATATGTATTGAATAAATATTAGAGTGAAAAAAACACTTATATTCATTTAACCCCCCCCCCCCTCCTGGCAATTGAACCCGGGACCTCTAGAACAGTAGCCGAGCATCACTACGGATGCCGTCAAAACGTTATATGTATAGGTATAATTAATATTTGAAGCACTAACTTTGTGATTTTCCATTTTATAATTAAAACGTAACTTTGTTTTAAAATCACTTTAAATATTTTATTATAACTTTATTATTTCGAAGCTAACCGCTTCTTTATCCATACTGATTAATAACTAACTAACTCACCATCACGCCGCTTCCCCGCAGGGGTAGGCAGAGAGAATCGAACGCCACACCACTCTGTCTTTGCAAACATTCTTTGCCTCTTCTACATTCATGCATCTCCTCATACATACCCGACGATTATTACGACTCCTGACCCGACCTCTTTCAAGTATTTGACATACCTGATTGTGCCAAGTTTTCCTCGGTCGTCCTCTGCTTCTTTTTCCAACTACATTCGCTCCATAAATTTGTTTAACCGTTCTTTCTTCACTCATACGCTCCACATGTCCAAACCATCTCAACACACCTTTCTTAATTTTATCGATGATGCTTATCTCAGCCTTACATTTTTTCCTTATTTCATCATTCGAACATCTATCAAACATCGTTTTGCCACACATTCGTCTGAGGGATCGCATTTCGACTGCATTCAGTCTGCTTTCATCCTTCTTTTGCCAACTCCATGCTTCGCTTCCATACATAAGGGTTGGGACCAGAACTCCATTGTGTACTGCCAGTTTAGCTTCCGCTGATAGATTTTTATTTGCTAAAACTGATTTTAGTGCACCATTCACTCTGTTCCCAGCATTCACTCTCCTTTCTATGTCTTTATCAATCTTTCCATCCCTAGAAAACATACTACCCAAATATATGAAATCATCTACCTGTTCCAAAATCTCCCCATTTACCAATATTTCACACTCAGATCTACATTCATCTCTTTCAAAAACCATGATTAATACCAAAAAATATTATGTATTATGTAAATATAGGTACATATTTCAATATATGGAAAATGTCAAATACATATACCAATATCTATGCTTCAAATTGTGAACTTACCTCTGGATCTGGTGGACTGAGCCATGATGACCATGGGAGGGATCCGCTTGCACTCGTGGTGCTGGGAGTCCAGAGTGTTGATCACAATCTTCACCAGAGACTGCAGCTGGCCGCAGACGGGTTGCTGGGCGTACTGATACTGGAAACATATCAATCCATCGCAACACAATCTCCCCACATTTGTTCCCGATAATTCGGTCCAATTTTAGTAGATATACCCTCATTATTCTGTAAGATGGTAGAATTCTTGAGGTCCAGCTCGTGGGGTCCTGTCTCGCACTGTGTCTTGCCCACTGCCATTTGAGTTTTGCTCAAACGATTATGTGCGTGGCATATATTTAAAATGTTGATAATTTTCTATTTTAAAAAAATACGACCATGGATCATTTTTACACAGAACTAAAATGGCTTCACTTCAACCAGCGTATAAATCTCACGCCACTTTACAATATTCTTTACAACCCCAATGCATCTAATTATTTTGCTGAAAATTTTATATACCTCTCAGATCATGGTTTATCACTTCGTTCTTCCCAAGAAAGAACACTTTCCATTCCTCGCCACAACACATCATTTTTCAGTCATTCTTTCTCTGTGCAAGCAGCCAGACTATGGGATGAATTACCTCTTCTTGTAAAAAATGCACCTTCTCTGATAACTTTTAAGAAGCGTCTGAGACATTACTATTTATTATTAGAATCCTGACTGTCCAACAAACCTCATCTCTACGTTTTTCCGTCTACCTCCTTCCCTAAACTCCTTTTTCCTTTCCCTTCCTTATTATCATCAATTTGTAATTTATGTTTTTTTCAATGTTCAATTACTATCTACCCTCTGATTGCAACAGCTATCTATATATGGTATCAAACGTTTAGATCAATATCACTAGTCTGTTTCTGGTTGATTGAATGATATTACTTTTTAGCAATAGGCCCGCCAATGTAGTTATTTCTTTTCTGTACCTTAAGAGGTAAGTTATGGTAAGTATGGTATCAAACTTTTTGATCAATATCACTAGTCTGTTTCTGGTTGATTGAATGATATTACTTTTTAGCAACAGGCCCGCCAATATAGTTATTTGTTTTGTGTACCTTAAGAGGTGAGTTACCTTGTAGAGGAGCACCAGCAGGGACATGAGCCAGCAGCGGCGCGAGTGCGTCTCCAGCTGCCAGAGCGAGTAGGAGGGCGCGGGCTGCGGCAGGGGCGGCACGCAGGTCGAGGGGCAGGGGCAGTACTGCAGCAGCGGCAGCACGGAGCCCACCAGCGACCAGCCCATCACGTGGTTCTGGTCCAGCACTTGGGGCAGGTTGGCCAGGAACACGTTGAACACCGCCGACTGCCTGCAAACAAACACCCTTCCATTAAAATACAATACAGTGAACACCTATTTATTGTAACTGCAGACAGTTGGTTGAATTCCTTTTTTTGTTTGGGAAACGTTAGAGAAACGATCGATGCGGTTTAGTTTAGTATGAAATTAAGTCAGGAGAGAAGAAATAAACAACACATCCGGGAAAACGATTATTCGAAGAACGATAGATAGAGGTTTTACTGTAGATACAAAAATGAATACAACGTCCGCAACGGTTGTGAAGATATCGGTGTCAGATGGGAGATTAGAATACCTGAGTCTGTAAGGCGGAACGTGGAAGGACTTCTCCGCCTGGTTGTACCCGAGCAGCAAGTACAGGTGCTTGAGCACGATGCTCTGCGACTTGATGTACTTGTCGTCGGAGGGGCTGGCCTGGTCGGAGCGCGACAGGAACTGCATCAGCAGGAACACCAGCAGGTGGCCCGTCTCCCGGTCCGCGTCCTCCGCGTCCAGCACCCGCGGCAGCAGCCCGGCCAGCGTGGAGTCGTCCGCCGCCACGCCGCCCGTCAGCAGCGAGTGCAGCTGCCCATCTGGCGAGGAACAACTTGCAATCAACCGCGCCTTTGTCTACCTTACGTCGGCTAATGCCAAACGTGTCACAGTATATTTATCATTAATGTCATAGCAACGGGACGTCATTATTTAAAAAAAGCGGGGGTGTGTGGAGGCCATGCACTCCGCGGGTAGACCACACGTGTAGAGGCATTAGAGTGCATTGGTTTTTGCAGAATTTGATAATGCAACTATGTAATATACATTATATGCATGGGACAATGACCGGGAATAAAAGGAGTACATTTGTTCCAAGAGCGGTGACCTGAAGTTGATTAGTTAGCATTTAGGCAGATGTGTGGAAATTCGGACTTTGAATTCAGGTTATCGAGACAATCGAACAATGGCTTCCCGAACCACAGATCTCATTCCTCCGCCAGGAGCGCGACCACTACGATCTCATTTCTCTGCTGGGAGAGCGACCAGCATCATCACCACCACTGCCCTAAAAAGTCAAAGTAAAATGGCGTCGTAAGACTAGCGAGTAAATCCGAGATTTACTTGTGATGAAGAAATACTCAAATTGTGAATGATTTATTATTACAAAAATACAAAAGAAAATATTTAACAAAATGATATTAAAAGGAGAGCCATTGCAGTAGACAACCGCTTAACTAAAGGATGTAAAGATCCGTAAAATTTCATATCTGGGTTACATTGTGCAAGCAGAGAAGTACGGTATACTTCAAACAATACTGATGGGGGAAATTGAGGGACAACGAACGTGGTCCTGGCAGAAGTCAAACATCTTGGCTACGAAACATAAGAGATTGGATCGGGATGAGACATGTGGGGGAGCTGTTTCGGGTCGCGCAAGAAAGAGAAGCCTTCGCCAGAGTGATTCCCAACACTGGGAGACCTGATACGGCACAACAAAAAGAAGAAGAAAATGTTGTTAAATACTTAATATTACTGCTCAATAAAAAAGCTTCTTTTCATCTCACCAATAGATGTCCCTAGTGAAGTTCTAGTGATTCAAGAACTAGGTTTCTAAATTGGTTGATATATATAGAACTTGAAAGAATTTGAGTAGTGTGGTTGATTATTGACAGTGGGTAGAATTGGTAAATGTTACACGTGTGTAAAGTGATCACTTAAACCAGACGGTCGTCAGCCCCGTAAATGCCCAGACTTCCATATTCTTCTTCATCTTTGATGAGATGTCAAAAAATAATACTTAATGTTAGTATATAACCACTCACCGAGATTGCAGTCTACCAGTTTCGAGACGTACCCGTCTCTTCGTCGAGATAATCACTACTACAGCATGCAAACAATACTACACGTCACTGTCATAGCACTATAGTCACACACTTGCAACTACACAAAATATTAATCACATGCGTTTTTGGTCAATCCGATGTCCAACATGCACTAAGGATTGCAGAACAACATGCACTAAGTACATTTTAGGCCTTGATGATGAATAAATATCAGGATAAAGCGGTTAATTGATATTATCCATTTTTAAGAGAATCACCTGAAGGCTTTGCATGGCAGACCACATGTGTCTGTAATATAGAGCTTCGGTCCATTTTCTTTCATTACACCCTTGTTTATAAAAGTACCACTACAGTATAAAACTATTAATATTATCTATTAAAAAAGTTTCTTCAAAATCATTGATATTTTCATGTTGCATATACTCTTATTTGACAAATATTTGATTAAAGTATGTTTCTATACTTTCATTAAAATGAGTATTAAAAATTACTATAAACAATATGTTTAGGTACTGATAACCTAATACCTAAATGTCAAATATGCATATGAAAACTAACATATCGCTCACTCCTTTCAAGAACGTCATATATCGAAATTTGTCAATTTTGAGTTATGCATGTTTTCGGAATGCCTAAAAAATGTACTATATCCCAGCAAAAGCGGCATATTTTCAACTTAATATTTACCCGCTACAGGGCAGAAAGTGTTGTTTTTGCATTTTGAAGAAATTATTAATTTTTTTTTTCAAGACCGTCATAAGTTAGTTGTGACTGACCCATCGAGCAGGAACGTTCTTGTCGATTAGTGCAATAGTGTATTATTTTGGCATAAAACAGTGTTGCGCAAAAGGTAAGACCATTTTTAATTATTAGTTTTGTATCAAGAATGTATTATTTTGTTTTGTGTCAGTATTGCAAAGAAAACAAATAGCATCCTGTCTGGTTTATATTGAATTATGACGTTCTTGCACAGTAAAAGCGTGACATCGACTGTACTATTTTAACTTATGACACTATTGTCAATAAAACTTTCTTCCTTTTACAAAGCGGATTTGAACTAATTTGTTTTATGACACTTTTCCAAAAAAAAATTGTCTACTATAATAAAAATGTGCAGTTTATTTAGGAATGTGTCATTATTGTCAGTAAAACAATCTACTATTTGCATTGTGACATGCATGGTGACATTCTCAATACAAGCAGAATAGACCAGTTTTTACATTTGGGGGAAAAATCACAACCATAAACAATAAATGCATTTCTATAAAATCCATGCCAGCGTTGCCAACTCTTGTGGAGTAAATTTTGGTACATCAGTTGGCAACACTGATTCATGCTCATTCAAAATTGGTCAATTCAGAATTCAGCCATTAAAAATGAGATTTTGATACATACAAAGTTTAGCATTTTTCTGGGTCGTTTTACCTTGTGACAAGAACACTTGTTGCCTGTTTGAGATCGCATTGGAGAGATGGCGAATGCCGTCGCAGAATCTACAACTTCCGCGCGTGTTTTGATAACTTATTTTCCTTAATCATCTCTCTGCACCCAAATGGTGCATAGGGCACCACATTGGATGGACGCGGCGCTAACCTGATTGTGGGATTTATGATCAGTCCTACACTCCAGATATGAGAAAGGTGTAGACAGTGCTGGATTTACATACATACAAGCTAAATAAGCTGTAGCTAAGGAGGCAAAAAAAAAATTTAAAAAAAAGAGAAATATTCGTAATTTTATTATTTACAAAAATACTTGAATTTCATATTATTTCTGTGAGCCTAAGCGGCTCATTATTATAAATAGGTATCAAATTGTAGTAGAGTGGGTTCGAACCTCTGACTCAAAAGTCCGCGACACTAATCACGGGACCACAACCTAGCACAAATAAAGAATTTTTAATAATAAAAAATATTACGGCCTTTAGGCAGTAAAATTGGTAGCTGTAATATTTTTCTCATTATTCAGATCATTAGGATATTTCACATATTAATGAATTGACAACCAGTGGGAAGATTTCTACATTTGATTCCTCTAGAAAGCCACGCGGGCGAAAATCTGGCAACAGTATAGTTGGAACACACAGCAAATGTTACAAATTAATAATAATAAATAAAACCCTTATCCGCACCCCAATGGTGCATAGGGCACTGTGTCATATTAACGCAGTGTTATCTTAATCGTTTACACATGAAGGAAAGGTGATCAGCCCTCCGCTTCAGGTACCAGTCCATGGTAATATTGAATAAATATTACAGTGAAAAAATCACTTATATTTATTTTACCCCCCTTGGGAATCGAACCCGGGACCTCCAGAACGGTAGCCGAGCGTGCTGACCATTACACTACGGAGGCGGACTAATTACGTTACGGACTCGTTACAAATTACCCCGATATAATTTATAAAATTCAAGATTTGTACAACATTATGATTCGTGATGAAATGGAATCTGCGTCTCCTAATCAATATGCAGTACTGAAACGTTTAAGTCTTTGATAACGAATTGCACGGGAGAAAGATCTTTCAGGCAGCTCAAGAGAATGAAAAATAAATGTGGATCCATATTAGGGCTACAAAAGCTTTCCGATTTAGCGGTGCTGTGCATCGATGCTGACAAAATGAGACAATTATCCTTTCAAGGATTATTCAATTTTGAAAGCGAAAATTTCAAATTTAATTTAGTTACTTTTGTACAGTTATGTGTGTATACAATAAATACGGCACTATTTCAAAATTACTTACGTTAAGAAACTTACTTACTTGTGTTAAGAGTACAGGACATACTGCTTTAATAATAATAAAATAAAATAAACCCTTATCCGCACCCCAATGGTGCATAGGGCACTGCTTCATATAAACGCAGTGTTATCTTGATCGTTTACACATGAAGGAAAGATGATCAGCCTTCCGCTTCAGGTATCAGTCCAGGGTAATATTGAATAAATATTACAGTGAAAAAATCACTAATATTTATTTGACCCCCCAGGGAATCGAACCCGGGACCTCCAGAACGGTAGCCAAGCGTGCTGACCATTACACTATGGAGGTGGACAACTGCTATATGGGAAATGAAATGGAGAAGGATGATACTATAGAGATATTCGAAAAGCAACAATGGCTAGTTCACTCGGGGTCGCATACCCGCACTCGTACTAGCCTTTGTCACTTGGACACTGCTTATATGCACAAGTCCTTCGAGAATAAATATCTACCAGCGAAACAAATCTATCAAAATCTAATATATTTCACCTTCCCCTTCCGGTTTTATGTATTTACTACAACTCGACTTTTAAAATGAGAATATCAACACAAAATATAATAAATACAGGCTCAGAATTTTTGTATTCCTCCGTAATATAATTATGAAAGTATTATAATATAAAGTTATTTATTTGCAGCAACGGAAATAAATACATTGTGAAAAAATCGGGGATAAAATCACCAATACACAAACGTTTCGTGTGGCGTGCTTTGCGTATACGCATATGTTGTTGCAAGTTTAGTAGTCATACACGGCGGTCATGTCACTACGTTAGTTATTGCAACTACTTGCGATGTATTTTTTTATCCTTTTCAGATACTTACCAGAGCTAACATTACAAAATTATTACATTTAAACTTCAACTATGGTCAATCAAAGTAACGTTTTTAAACCATATTTTCATTTGTTGTACGAAATACGTATCACCGGTGAATGTAGAAGTTTTTAGCACCGTTAGGGAAAGGTTAAACAGTCATTATTTATTGTTTCATTGATCAGATACTACTTTTCCTACTATCATATGGCGCTTATATAATCATTGTCGTCTAAAATCATGTGTGACTCGAACAAGGTATTTGCTAGTGTTCACTTTTAGTATAGCGGTGGGCCCGAATCACACAGAACTGCACCATAAACCCAAGTACCTAAAAGGGTCAAGATACCATCTAAATATACTCCTAAGGAACAAGCTTAAACTATACGGTGTCAGTGTCTAAACACACGAGCAAACTCGGGAACTTTTACAAAACTTCACTCGCAAAACGACTTCAAAGTTTACTTGCACTCAGAAACATCTCCGCAGTTATAAGCACTCTGCAGTCAAACAATTAATTATACTTTAAACACGTTGACTGTCAACTATGAGATAATTCGTAGATTACGTTCATTGCTAGGACGCCGACTAGGAGTTATCTTGTACTGTGTTTACTTGCCATATTTCTGCAGCTACGAAAAAAATCCTAGTTTATCAGTGCTAATATGGATAGATGTCGCATGGAAAGAGAACAAAAAATCAACGCTGGCTTACATGAACAGAAAATTTATTAATAAATGAACAGAAAATACTCGCATAATTATAAAAAAAATATTAAAAATCGGAATTCTGAAAATTGCAATGGCAATCAACGTGTTAAGATTTAAATAAGAGGAAACATTCAATTTGATATGTAATTGCTTCAAAATAAATCACTATGAGACAAAAGTTATAGACATTATAAAGAAAATGAAGCTAGAGCTTTGGCCATTTTATGGGGGGAGAGAAATACCGAGTAAAACGTATAATATTACCAAGCAAAGTGGAAGATAAACGCAGCAAAGGAAGAAGACATGTATCCTGGCTTGACAACTTGAGTGGTTTCACTGTAGCACTAAGTTACTGTTTTGAGCGACTGCAGGCAAATTGCCATGATGATTGCCAACCTTCAGCACGGAGTAGCACCACGAAAAGAAAAAGATAAATGTAAATAATTAACAAAGTAATGCGATTACGTAGTGCGAGCGAGATGCAGACATATTTTGTCTGATTACGGTGGCCGCCCAAATATTGACATAGCCCAATTTTGTCATGACTATATGAAAAGATTATTTGTGTTTTCAGTATTATTTCCACAGATGTCAGTAATATTAAAAATTAGCTACGTTTTGAGCTTGACATCAATACGATTTCAACTCTCAGTCCATAGAAATTGAGGTTTGAACGTTGAATCCTGCACTATGTGAACAGGTAATTTGAACAGTCTTGCGAGTAACTTTTGCTTGCATTTTTCGAGTTTGCTTGCGTACAAAATAAAGGGATTATATCTACACTACGGGACTAAACTAGACTAGCCAGGCCGGCGGGACAGAGTGGTGACTGACCGAGGCCGAAGCGAGAACTCTTCCTCTTGAGTATTGGCGCCGAGTACTGGCGGCTGTACACCTTCTCCTTGTCTGCCCGGAAACAGAAATGTCACCGCTAATATTCACACAATAAGTGGCTCGCAACTCATGTCTTACGACGCGTCTACATCGTTGCCAATTCTAACTAAATCTCTACAATATTTTGCCTCCTCGGTGACTGTACTCTGTATATCGAACTTCTAGGAATCGAGGCAATATGGATGTTCAATAAAGGGCAGAATGGTGAACGTTACACCGTGTCTGAAATGATAATTCAAGCCAGCCAGTGCCGGGTCAAGCCCTGTCCTCCATATTTCCTCCATACAAATAGATGCTTCGTCTGTGTTGAAGCATTTGATATACGGTTTCTAGTGTTTAAACGGAATCAAATAATAATAAAATATTAATAATTAGTGGTATAATTAGGATTATAAAAAAGTTTATTTGGTGTCTAAATTCAATAAATTGTGGAATGATTTTTTAGCAATTAAATCGGCATTCACTGTGTAAAATTACAAAATGTAGCATCATTAATATGAACCAAAACATAATTTTGACACTTTTTTTATGTACTTATTTTTGTGACAGTCATACTGTGCCGAAGACTGTGTCAAGCAGTTGCAAAATTTAAAACGGATTTATTTTTATTTTTAAAGCAGTCAATAAAGTTGTATTTTTTTTTATAACTAAACACTTGTATAATACAACTCAATGAGTTTTATTTCATCACACACGACTAATTTCGAAAATGATGTCGAAACAGATGTTTTAATCTACAGGTACATAGTAAAAAATATTTTTTAAATAATCAACATGTCATTCTACAAAGTTAATGCCGAATCAATAAATCATGTAAAGTTGGATTCGCTGTGATTTTTTAAAATTATTTAAATGAATTAATTGTTGCCTGAAAGATGTATCTTTTTAAGAATATATGAATAATATAATATGCAGTAATAAACGTTTTTTTTTTTCTATATTCCCACAATGTTGTCTTCGTGGATATTATCAGCGGCTCTGTCACTATCCTGAAAGGGGAAACAATATACAAGTTTGCACATTAACACCTCAACGACCGGCCCCGCATTTGCGCGGAAATTTGAACTGACCGCTAAGGACAGGTTCCGCATTATCGCTATTGTGTAAATCGAGACATTTGTTCATTCCAAAAGGTTTGTTTCATGGCTACGGGTTGACTTCACGAAGGTTTGTATCTCATTTCTAAAATTGTACGACTGAAATTTTAACGAGATTCGGCCACTTTCAAATCTTATCTTTAGTTTTGAATATTGAAAGCATTAATTAACATTGTGGATCATATTGATATATTATTTTGAGAAATAAAAAGACTTTGTTTTTGGATCCACTCACATTTTTACTAACCAACTAGTTTCGGCAACAACCTGTTGCCTTCTTCAGGGTTTAATTTATGACTCATAAATTAAACCCCGACTTATCTTTAGTGTCAGTGAAATTTTTATGGTTCGACCGAATTTGTTTGGATATTTTTTTAGAAGATTAGGATCTTATATTATATTATATTATATTATATTATATGATATTGAGAGAAGTGACAAAGAAGTGGAAAGTGATTCCGAGTGGTTCTGAAATAATTAGAGAAGCTATAAGAGGTCCTCGGGTTATGCGAATAGTTTTGAGTGATTCTGAAGATGATTCTGATGGGGATGTTGATGATATGGACCGGTCAGACACTGACACTCCACGAAACAATCAGAGCTTTTGCGGAACTCCAGGAGTTAAAAAAATTCCAGGAAACTCTAAAAATATACATGGTTTCGCCTCGATGTTTATTGCGGATGAATTTTTGGACAAAATTGACGATGCGTGCAGTTATAAGCGTATATTTACATGCGGTCGTTAAGGTGTTAATTCTTCTCCAGAGGTATTCTTCTGAGAATACCTTTTAAGTCTGCATTCCGTGTTTTCCATTAAAATACATAATTTATTTCCATGGCACACATGAGAAAATAAAGGTTAAAAGCCTCATGCGCCGACACACCGATACACAAAGGACACAAACATCACATTCTCAAAATAATACAATGTCACATTTATAAAAATTCTATTTTATGATTGAATCATTGATCAATTTTCCAAGTTTATTTATTTACACCGCTTTATTATACTTACAAAAAAATATGTAAAAAAAAAACTGTTCACCAACACCAGCCTTGAGTGATCAAAGATTTACCCTTCCTTTCCAGTGATGCGTAACTAGTCAAAATAATTTTCTTAAAAAAAAAATTAAAAAGTATAGAGAAATTTAATTTTTAAAAAATGTATATTGTCATTCGAAATTTCATCAAATAACAAATTAGGTTGCGTTTACATTTATTTTAAGCACATGGAGGCGATAGTAATATACTAGAAAAATCATGATTTTAAATGGACGAGGCAGAAAAACCGAATACTCCCAAAAGCGTAATTGACTTAAGATTGTATGAAATAAAAAACTTGGGCTACTTTTTTTTGTATCCTAAAGTGTTATTAGAGGTTCCAATGCTATAAGTTAAGATAGCAAAAATTAATATAAGTTAAGTTAAGATAGCAAAGATAGATAAACAAAAAATGGAAAATAGAACAGTGATTAATATTGATTATAAAAATTAATTTTCACTAAATAAGTGATGACACAACACAATACAACACCAAACAGCTTTTGTGTATTTAATAATATTGAGGTTATGTTTAAATTAATATACTTAGTACTCTAAATTTATTATTTGGGTATTGGCCAATATGGAAATGAACCTCGCAACTGTAGATTACAGCGCAGGTCAATTTACCTTTTAACTTTCTACGCGAGTAAGAGACAAAGTTATGCGACTGCTTTGAGCCAAAAGGTAATGCAAGTTTGACTTGGTATATTTAATTTTTTTTCAATTTTAAAATTAGCTCGAAACAATTTTAAAACGTTAAAAATAGCTAATAAATTGACCTGTGAACAGTGAAACTTGTCAACACACGGTATTGTTAAAACCAAATTCAGAAAGGTTAACTTTACTTTTGTTTTATGTATATACAGCACTTTTTTTCATGTGACGTGGTGGAACCGCACTTCGGCACCTTTTTTCGCAGATATAATACGTCGAAATGATATGAAAAGTTGTTTTACATTGTATTTCAATGATATTTTAATACAATTTGTTTTAGTAAAAAGTTTGACATTTAGTGTAGTATATATTTTATATTATTTGGAGAAATAAAATAACTTTGTTTTATAACAAACCCTGTTGTTGCCAAAACAAGTTGGTTTAAATAATAAAAGTGAGTGGATCAAAATACAAAGTAATTTTATTTTTCTAAATAATATGCATATTACAATGATCCACAAAGTTAGTGATTCAAATATTCAAAGGATATACAGTGAAACCTCTATCTATCGTTCCTCGAATAATCGTTTTCCCGGAGGTGTCGTTTATTTCTTCTACCCCGAATTCATTTCATACAAAAATAGATCGCATCGATCGTTTCTATCTACCATTTTACCGCATTCATCGTTTGAATTATGCTGCATAATTGATATAATTTGTCTGTTTTTTTACTTTACTTTTTTAATTTTCTGAATTTTGTTACATTCGAAGACAATATTTCAACGTGTGGGATACAGACTATCGAAAGCTTGTGTGATGGATACAGCAGAAGAGGTCTGAAGATCTTTGGGTTCTGTTCAATTTTGTATTTTTTTTTAAATAAATACATTTATTAACATCTAAAACTTGTATTATTGAAATTGCCACCTACTAATGGTAATGCAGATTGGGAGGATGGTATCTTTACTCGATCGTATCTCCTTTTGTATTGACTTCGTTGACATTGTTTTCCCGCATTCATAGTTTATTTCAATAGGTCTCTTTAAAAACGATAGATAGAGTTTCACTGTATTTGTTCCAATAACAAATGTGTGGATGAGTGCATGTTGATGGGGTATGAGTGAGGATACGTTACCTATCTTGGTGTCCTGGCGGGGCAGCATGGTGGCGGGCGCCGACATGGTGCGCTTGTAGGGCCACTTGGTGCCGAAGGAGGCGCTCAGGGTCTTCACGGAGGAGTCGGAGTGGGAGAGGGCCTCCTGGGCCCGCTTCAGCTTCTGTATGAACGCCTCGCTGTTGCTCTCGTTGTTCCTCAGATCTGTTCGGAAGACACGGACCATACCGCTAGGATACTCCACCAGTTGAGAAAAACCTCACATGGACAAAGTTTCCCATAACAATATGGGAAATTTTACTTTGTTAGTAGAATATTACTCGATTAGAAGTCATTCGATTGCTCGCATGTTTGGCTACTGTACACAGGTCCTTTTTTTAACAATTCTAATGGAGAGTCAGAAAACTCTGCACTGGATAACTCTGCACTCACTAACTGGTCGGCAAAAACAAATGTCTTTTGACAGTTTTCTAGTTAAAAAGTTTGATTATTTATCATAAATTCATATTTTTTTGTCCGCCTCCGTAGTGTAACGGTTAGCACGCTCACCTACCGTTCTGGAGGTCCCGGGTTTGATTCCCAAGGGGGGTAAAATAAATATAAGTGATATTTTCACTGTAATATTTATTCAATATTACCCTGGACTGGTACCTGAAGCGGAGGGCTGATCACCTTTCCTTCATGTGTAAACAATCAAGATAACAATGCGTTTATATGACGCAGTGCCCTATGTACCATTGGGGTGCGGATAAGGGTTTTTTTATGTTTGTTTTTTTTTTCAAATTAATTGTTTTCCAAGTTGTTACACACCTTCACAATTTAAAAGTAATTTTATTTGAATAAATGTTTATAATTTTTTTTAATAGAGTATTTTTTTGGCATGGAGCGCATTATCGTATTTTAAATTGATTTCTATGGGAAAAAATGTTTCGCTTTACGAGTAAGATGCTGGAATGAATTATGCTTGTCATAAGAAGTTCCACTGTATGTACATTTCCTTTGTGTAAGGGTATTTGAGCAATTTACTTTCTGTTGAATTCTTAAGCTAACAATATATGCAAGTACAGTATTGTATTTTCTAAGGAAACACTCATACTTATTATTTTTTAACCACATTCCCGATAAGCCAGCATTTTCACAAACTCACCCACCCTAAGTCCACATTAGACTAAGTTTTGGATACAGATAACAATGCTTCAATATGATGCAGTGCCGTATGGTACTGCATCATATTGAAGCATTGAGTAGTAATTATAAAGCATTGCACGGCCAGTTTGATGGCTATCCCACGAGACATTTCCCGCATGCGATACATCCCGATAAAAAAACAGCATAATTTACGGTAAACCCCCCCTTATAACGTTGAGATAGTTACCGCGTTTATCAATGGGAATGTTTTTAAATTGTATGCTCATTTTAAATGACCAGTTATAACACTCCTTCTGATAATGCGGTACCTAACTCAACGTTATAGGGGGTTTTGCTGTAATAAGAGGCGGTGAACTGACCTCTCAGATACGAGATATCCCCGTTTCTCTCCATGTGTATCTGGGACTCCAGAAACAAGGCGTCGAAGCGGTTCAAGAAGAAGTCCCAAGTCAGGATCTTCCTGTCGCTGAGGGAATTGTGAAGCTGGTACAGGGACTGCAGCACCATGGGCCGGTCCACAATCACCAAGTCGAACTGGCTCTCCAGGCACATTATCAGGGACTGGAACACATCCCACCATTGTTACCTTGCAAATTATCCATTTCGCTACAATACATTCCCGCCTGCCCATCTGGGGTACAAACTTGTATTTATTTAGATCGGCAGTGACAGGGATATTGAAAGCTTTTAAATGTAAATTCACAGTAAAAATGGGATACAATTTTGTTTACATTTTAAATAAATTTCACAATTTCAATGCAAGTTCAAAAAAAATTGCTTTGCAATAGAAGGTCTGTCGAGAAGCCTAGATGCTTCTGTACCAGATCTGGGAATGCGGTGGGACAGATTTCAATGCCCATCTAGGGTTTCGCAACAAAGAAATTTTCCTGAACAAAAGACATACGAAATAGAGCCGTAAGAATTATATTTAATCTACCATTCCTCGATGTATGTTGAGATGTTAAATTAAAAAGAAGATGGATGAAAATACCTTAATGGCGTGGTCGTGAATAGTTCCCAAGTACAGGGTGGCTCTCTGCGCCACGTACACGTTGGCATCGTCCATACTCGACACCAGGTAGCAGAAGGCCGTGGCCAGCGCGGTCTGCAGAGCCAGCACGTTCTTCAGCGGAGTGGAGTCCATGAACCTTGCAACGAGGAGGAAACTTGTTCACTAACTTAAAACAAATTGTAAAAGGATAACGCTTGTTTTTTACGACTTGCGTTTATTTTATTATACTGACAAGTTTCGGAAGCTATGCTTCTATCTTCAGGTGTAAATTCTAATAATAAATTAAGAAATAAAAACTGTTTTAAAAAATTCCACCTTTGCTTTAAAATTTTCCTTTATTTTCAAACTCCATCCCCTGACTAACCCCCGTCCTCCTAACTTACCCCCCCCCCCCCTCTTTATTCGTAGAACAGATAATTATTTATGGTTTCGTTTATATTTAAACCTAAAGATGGAAGCATAGCTTCCAAAACTAGTCGTTATAGTAAAATAAACTCAAATGGTAAAAAACGAGTGATTTTCTTTTACAATTTCATCATGTCTTACCACAAAGTGAATGCCGAAACAATGAATAAAATAACTTCCAACCAATTATGTCAATGACTAAACCGCTCGGTTTAGTTGATCCATGACCAA
The DNA here is from genome assembly GCF_059751285.1 of Brachycentrus maculatus. Classification (NCBI taxonomy): domain Eukaryota; kingdom Metazoa; phylum Arthropoda; class Insecta; order Trichoptera; family Brachycentridae; genus Brachycentrus; species Brachycentrus maculatus. Next base: position 180,429 of record NW_028281358.1, read on the forward strand.
TTTCATGCTACAACCTCAACAGTAGAACTGGACCGATCAGAATGGATGTTCCGACCGATCAGAATGGATGAAATGTTCTTCTTTTATTTAAACCGATCACCGTGTTTCAAATCCATAACTGCAGATTGACAACGTAATGCTCGCACACCGGCTTCTTATAAGGTGCTGTATCACTGTACGGATAATAAAAAAAGTGTCAGGCTGTGGTCCCGTGGTTAGTGTCGCGAACTCTTGAGTCAGAGTTTCTCGGTTCAATCCCACTCTACCATAATTTGATACCTATTTCTAATAATGAGCCACTTGGGCTCACAGGAACAATATGAAATTGAAGTATTTTTGTAAATAATGAAAAAAAAACACAAATATTTATGCTTTTGTAAAAAAAAAATTAAGATTAAGAAACACATCAAACAAAATCATATCTATACTGCGTTTGGTCAAAAAAATATTTTACTATTCTTAAATAAAGCTCCATAACCTACTACCATTATCCATAAAAAATATTAAATAACAGCTAGTAATAATTCAAAAGAGGTGGATAGACAAAAAATAGAAAGTGTTATTCGGTGATGAAAAAATTAACAAAATTTTACCAAACAAACATTGTAAAATATGCCCTCGGCACAGGGAAATCCAGTTGTATGAAATTAATAAATACTAGTAAATGAAAATAACTCGGGTCGAGGTGATGACGACACAGTGTGTGATAAGTACGCATACGAAGATGCGCTGTTCTCATTCCCTCACCTGGTGAGGATGGTGACCCTCTCCACGGCCGTGAAGCGGACCTTCCAGTCCGTGTGATGGAACTCCTCCTGGATCAGTCTCCAGAACACGTCGGAGCCTCCAGTCAGGGTGATGCAGTGCAGCAGGATGGGGACCGCCACCTCGCAGATGTGCGAGTACCGGGCGTTGCACACGCTCCACAAACTAGAAGCCAACGCGAGGGTGCGGAAGGTCAATCAACTAGGCGCAGTTCTGGCCGCAGCGGGGCAAGACAGAGAATATAGTATGAAGAAATCAAATGATTTCTCTGCAGCAAAATAAACAATATACCACATTAGGTGAAAGGTGCGTAAATGGATAGTCAAGGGTAGAAACGAGACGGATTGTGTCGTTCTGCCACGTCACAATTTGGCATAGTAACTAGGCAGCCATTGGTGCTATTCTCCGTTTCACAGTTACTATTCGCGATCTATTTCTTATAGCACATTGAATGCTGTCCCACCGCATGCCCAGATCTGATACAGAAGCATCTAGGCTTCCTGACAGATCTGCTCTTGCTAAGCAATTTTTTTTAACTAAGTTTTACATTTCAATCTAAATAAATACAAGATTGTAAGTCCATCTCCAAATTTTCTAGAAGTACCCCGGTGTAGGCAGTGAAAGGGATTAGTATTTAGTTCAATTAGTCAGCTAGATCTGATTTCGACGTCGGCCGGTACACAGACGCCCACAACCCCGATCAGCACAGCAGACAGACACGGAACAGTACAGAGAATGGTCAGTCATCGCATTTCCACTCAACCATTATTCATCAAAAGCACTTAGCAGCGATGTCCCTTATCCAGTCCTCCTTCTCTTAAGTCATTTGTATCCCATAAAATATATTCCCCACCTAGACCGGAGGATCAGCTGCGCAAAACTGGTCGCCTTTCCTTCATATTCGGTACTGTTATAATATCCTTCATATTCTCTTCTCCGTCTTAATCCTCATTGCTGAGGGCTGTGACCCTTGCAGAAGCAATGACTCTTCTCCAGTTATCCCTTGACTGCGCTGCACGTAGCGCTCCAACCACTGAGGTGCCTGCTGCTGCCTTAATTTGATCGGTCCATCGTGTGGGGGATCTTCCTCTCCCTCTCTTTCCCTCCAGGCTACCGATCACAACTAGTCGTTCCAGGCTATCCTCGTTGCCACGCGCAACGTGTCCAAAGAACTGGAGAATCCGTCGGGTACAGATTTTGGCCAGAGTCAAGCCATCCAAGCGTAGTTCCTGGCGAATGGACTCATTGGTGCGTCTAGCTGTCCATGGAATTCGGAGCATGCGCCTCCAACACCATATTTCGAAGGCATCAATTTTTCTCCTTTCTGCTGCTTTTATGGTCCATGTTTCAGCAGCATAGAGAAAAATGGAGTGGACCAAGCTCCTGACAAGCTTCATCTTGGTGTTGTTACTCACACCCCGGTCTTTCCAGATTTTGTCTAGCTTAGACATGGCACTTTTGGCGATGGCGATACGACGTCTAATCTCTCCTTCACAAGTTCCTTCATTGCTGATTTGAGATCCGAGGAACTGGAACTCGTTTATTATCTCTAAACCTTGGAGTGAGTTCCCGAGATCACCAAACTTCTTAGATCGATCTATGATCATGATCTCGGTCTTGCTTTGGTTAATCTCTAGTCCCAGTGCCTTGCTCTCAATCTCTACTCGTTTAAAATCAAACAAGAGATTAATTACAAAATGTTTTTTTCGGCACGGCATGTACGGCCATACTCAATACTCGGCGGGTTTGATTTTAATTTTATTTTATTTCTGATATCTATTGTATTCTTGCCAGTGCCATTAAAACCTAAAATAAAATGTATATCCACACACAAGCCATGCTTTTGTGGGATTTTTTGTGTATTAATATTATATTTTTTTGTACTTGTAATTATAATATATTGTTACGGCGTAATATTTGTAGCAAGATGAACTATGACCCCAAGCGCCCGCTAGGGGCAGGGCGGAGTGTACGCGGGGAATGTTTACGTTATCCCTTATGAGATTGAGGCAGGGAAGACTGGATACACTTGTCATTGTACTGTCATGGCGACCTGTTGAATAAACCGATTGCGTCCTAATTACGAGTTATTATTACCTATACCCGACCCACGTAATAATATTGTGAAATGCAAAAGAATTAAAAATAAAGAAAAAAAAACTCACTTCTTAATGAGCAAATTTTCTTGGCACCAGATGAAGAAGCCTCGGTGCTCCTTGGCAGCTTTGGTGAAGGCGTCTCCGTGAAGCACCAAGATATACAGGCATTGTAACATGTAATACAGCATATCCGGTTTGTCTGTGTCCGGCAACTCCTGCAAAACAACAACAAAATATACAAATCCATCGGTTAACATTTTATTTGACTACTTAAGAGCCTGTTTTCATTCATCAATAGGGTCATTTAATAAATTTCTTTTATTTAATGTAGAGAACAATGCAATTTAAAAACTAATAAATTAATCGGATGATTCTCTTCAAGATTTTATAAGAAACTTTCAATATTGTCAGTAAAATAACTTATTTATTATAACCGCAGATAGTTGGTAGAATTCCATATTGAATTGTTGGGTAATATATCCAAAATATTGGATTGAATATGTAGTGCGTTTCGTCTTATTAAGACATTATCACACAAATGTTTGATTACCCAATGCTAAAAATGTTTATTTACATAAACAAAAATACCTATATAAATATATATAAATTATATATATATATATAAATTATATATATATATATATATATATATATATATATATATATATATATATATATATATATATATATATATATATATATATATATATATATATATATATATATATATATATATATATATATATATATATATATATATATATATATATATATATATATATATATATACTCTTAATGCGCTCATAATTTCTAAAATGATTAAGCTAAACGCATTTAACTATGAATTTTTTTATTAATTGGTATTATTATTTTGTTTGTAATTAAAAATAAGACTCGACACTGGCAGAAACATCCTCTCACTGGGTAACTGCCAAATAAAAGAGAAATAGATAGATTAGAATGACCCATTAACCTCTTCAGACTTTTGAACGAGTCACGCTCGCGCGCTTAATGCGTTCAATGCTAAATGCCAATTTTTCATTTTTCATTTACTTTTTCGACGATGAATTTATACAAAATGTTGTAGACGTAATTGAAAATGAAATATGCTCAAAATTGTTATATTTTAGTTGAAAAGTGGATAAACTTTGAATGAAAATTTTAAGAATTTTTTTTTTGTGAACACTTAATATAAAAATAACCCTAGCATTAAGTGGTTAAATGCAAAAATGTAGAGAGAGGAATGGAGCTGAAGGCTACGCGTGTGTGTACCTTTTTATATATGAAGGCAAGGGATCTTGCATCCTTTATGTCACTGCGACCATATTAGGTCTATTGTGACCTCCCTTTGTATCCTAGCTCACTCTCAAGATCTACATGAGTCATGTAGCTCACGACCTGTCTCGGTGGTGAGAGCTTCACCTTCTCGGAGTCTAGTAGTGGTCCTCCGAAATTGTGTGTGTACCTGTAGGAGCTGGTGGATGTACTGGAGCTGCTGGGGCAGCTCCTGGATGGAGAAGCGGAACTTGCCCACGGAGGTGTGCCAGAAGTGGGAGGGGTCGTCGTCGGGGCCCGGCTCCGTGGGCTGGTCGTAGGGCTTGTCCCCCTCGCTCTCCTGCAGCGACTGCGGCGCCTTCTCGGCCGGCAAGATGGCCGCCAGCTCCAGCTGTTCAGATACCGTCTCAACCGTGGCAGTCATTATCTGTCATAAATACGCCTAGTGAGTACGTGCGCTACGCATACCATCCGGCGCCCACAGCCACTAGCTCTATCCATTCCCAGGGATCTATTTCCATAGCGCAATCTCAACAATTCAACTCAATCAAATAAATGTGACGACAAGCCTTCTCTTATTCTTGTATATCAAAAACAAGCCTTACTCTTATTCTGGTATTTCAAAAAACAAGCAGTACTCTTAATCTTGTATTGCAAAAAACAAGCCTTACTCTTATTCTCGTATTTCAAAAAACAACCAGTACTCTTAATCTTGTATTGCAAAAAACAAGCCTTACTCTTATTCTAGTATTTCAAAAACAAGCTTTACTCTCATTCTTGTATTTCAAAAATTAATCTTATTCTCGTTTTCCAAAAAACAAGCCTTACTCTTATTCTGGTATTTCAAAAAACAAGCAGTACTCTTAATCTTGTATTGCAAAAAACAAGCCTTACTCTTATTCTCGTATTTCAAAAAACAAGCAGTACTCTTAATCTTGTATTGCAAAAAACAAGCCTTACTCTTATTCTCGTATTTCAAAAACAAGCTTTACTCTCATTCTTGTATTTCAAAAAACAAGCCTTACTCTTATTCTCGTATTTCAAAAAACAAGCAGTACTCTTAATCTTGTATTGCAAAAAACAAGCCTTACTCTTATTCTCGTATTTCAAAAACAAGCTTTACTCTCATTCTTGTATTTCAAAAATTACTCTTATTCTTGTTTTCCAAAAAACAAGCCTTACTCTTATTCTCGTATTTCAGAAACAAGCCTTAGTGTTATCCTCGTATTTCAAAAACAAGCCTTAGTGTTATTCTCGTATTTCAAAAACAAGCTTTACTCTCATTCTTGTATTTCAAAAAACAAGCCTTACTCTTATTCTGGTATTTCAAAAAACAAGCAGTACTCTTAATCTTGTATTGCAAAAAACAAGCCTTACTCTTATTCTCGTATTTCAAAAAACAAGCAGTACTCTTAATCTTGTATTGCAAAAAACAAGCCTTACTCTTATTCTCGTATTTCAAAAACAAGCTTTACTCTCATTCTTGTATTTCAAAAATTACTCTTATTCTTGTTTTCCAAAAAACAAGCCTTACTCTTATTCTCGTATTTCAGAAACAAGCCTTAGTGTTATCCTCGTATTTCAAAAACAAGCCTTAGTGTTATTCTCGTATTTCAAAAACAATCCTTAGTCCTCAATAGTAAAATCTCACCCATTCTTCTGACCCCTATCTGCACAAAATGGTGCATAGGGCACTGCATCGTATTGATGCAATGCTATCTTGATCGTGAATTACACAAAGGCAAGGCAACCAGTCCTTCATGTATTAATCCAGGGTGATAAATCACTCTAAATAAACATTAGAGTGATTTGTCACTTATATTTACTTAGAGGCCCGGGGAATCGAAGCAGGGGCCTCCAAAACGGTAGCCAGACGTGCTAACCACTACACTACGGAGGCGAACATCACTATGACAATTACTGGGTATTAGTGCTAGGTCAATATAATTTTAACATCCAAACATTACGCACACAAAGTTATATATTAGTGTAAACATATTATTTTTAATATTATTTGTCCGCCTCCGTAGTGTAATGGTCAGCACGCTCGGCTTCCGTTCTTGAGATCCCGAGTTCGATTCCCAGGGGAAGGGGGTCAAATAAATATAAGTGGTTTTTTCAATCAAATATTTATTTATTTAATATTACCCTGGACTGGTACCTGAAGCGGAGGGCTGATCACCGTTCCTTCGTGTGTTGAGGATCAAGATAACACTGTGTCAATACAATGCAGTGCCCTATACACCATTTATGTATTTATATGATGCAGTGCTCTTTGCACCATTGGGGTGCGGATAAGGGTTTGAACGAATGAATGAATATTATTTTGGGAACTGCTTGTGGCTGTCACAAATATTTGATACTGGGGTGTCACTTGACTTGATAATTGTTGAGTCATTGCACTATCCGAATTGTCAACCGTTTGCTAAGCGAGGCGGACAACTTGCAGTGAGGAGTAATGAATACAATGTATGGAACAGTTTTCTTACCTCCGAGCTTCACAAACTCACCTCAGCTTTCGAGTAAAGTTGCTAATAATGAACCAAACAGGAAATTGTCAAGACCTAATGGTGGAGACTGACCGGAGCCATTTCGTCGTAACATAACACGTTACGATGCGAGCATTCAGGCAGTCAGTACACCGAGCCGAGCGCTCCATCCATAGTTTCGGATGCTCGGTGATGCTCGCCTCGTAACGTGTTACATTACGATGTTACGATGTTACGTTACAACGAAATGCTCCGGTCAGTCTCCACCTTAATGTTACCATGCTGCCAACAAGTCCTTACAAAACCAAATGGATTACTCGCTAAAGCGGATTTTAGCCAAATATTTTTCAAATAAATCTTATAAAAGATGGCTCGCAATTTTAACAATGACAAATTCCAAATTAAAACGAACCCGGCTGCAATAAAAGTAGTCAAACAAATTCCATGGCAAATTCTTCATAAAAAAAATATATAAAAATGAGTAATTTTACGATCGTCAGTTGCTAGTCATTTTGCAATTCTCGTAAAAACTAGAACAAAAATTCAAGCCAATACACTCAGTGATCTGTTGTTATCTGAGTTACATAGTATAACCTTTTTTTTACAAAATTTATATTTATATTTTTCTTCTTTTAACTCTTATTGCACCCATTGATGCATAGGGCAGCGCAACGTATCAAAGCAGTATTATTTTAATCGTTAATAATACGAATGCAAGGTGATCAGGCCTGCGCTTTAGGTACCAGTTATGGGTGACATTCAATAATATTTGAGTGAAAAATCACTAGTATTTATTCAGTCTCTCCTAGGAATCGAACTCGGGACCTCCAGTATAGAAGCCAAACGCGCTAACCACTACACTACAAAGGCAGGCAAATTAATTATAATTCACTCCAATATTGAAGAATCTGGAGAGCAGGACTGATCACCTTGTCGCCGTATAATTTTAACGGTCGAGTAAACCGTCTATCTATTAGATGCGGTGCCCTATGCACCATTTGGGTACAGATAGGAGCTAAAGAAAAAAATATGACGATTATAAGAGTCACAATCGTGGTTGGTATACATTGTTTCAGCATCAATTGCTAGCACAGAGCGATCATGTAATTTTATCACTTTCTTGCATAGCAAGCTCCTAAAACTAGAGGTGTAATTTACACATTCCGCGCACTTGAGATATTTGGCAACTCTGCGTGCACTGGGGCGATGCACTCGACATTCGGAGTATGCATTCATAAACGGGTAACGCAGGGCTGCCAAATCTCACCGCATGACTTGACTATATGGACACGTTCAATGAATAATGTTGGATCGTCAGAAACAAGGCTTTGCAGAAATTATTTGAAGATTTATTTATATATTGTATATTCATTTATTTTTTTAAAGCGATAATTAAAAAGGGTATAAAACATAGAATTTCTGGGTAAAACTACATTTTACTATTATGAATTCAAAAAGCATTTGAATTAAGTTTTTTTGTAAATATTTCTATTACCATAAACCAAATGGTGTATTTGTCAAACTACTTAGATTTACAACATTTTGAGTGTGTCCAAATACTTGTTCACAAAATCTGGATTATCTCCAATTACAGGAGTTATTTTCATATTATTTTTTGACATCTCATCAAAGATGAAGAAGAATATGGAAGTCTGGGCATTTACGGGGCTGAAGACCGTCATCGGCTGGTTTAAGCGATCACTTTGCACAATAACATTCACCAATTCTACCCATTATTGACAACCACACTACTCAAATCCTTGTAAGTTCTATATATATATGAACCAATTTAGAAACCTTGTTCTTGAATCACTAGAACTTCACTAATATAAGAGTTTCTGCTTAATAAAAAGCTTCTTTACATCTCACCAATAGATGTCTCTAGTGATTCAAGAACAAGGTTTCTAAATTGGTTCATATATATGGAACTTCCAAGAATTTGAGTAGTGTGGTTGTCAATAATGGGTAGAATTGGTGAATGTTACACGTGTGTAAAGTGATCACTTAAACCAGCCTATGACGGTCGTCAGCCCCGTAAATGCCCAGACTTCCATATTCTTCTTCATCTTTGATGAGATGTCAAAAAATAATACTTAGATTTAAATAGTTAATAAACTGTTGTGACATTCCATTTTATAATATTCCATAAAAATGACTTTAACATCTTAAATAACGTAATTATGACGCCGGTTTAAAAGCAAACAGCTTCTTCCTCAAGACAAATTATGTGAATAATTTGTTTGTATTAATTCATTAATATAGTATCAATTAATAAGTTGTTCTTGCACGTTCTGTACTTATTCTAACATTATTCAATGAATATAACATACGTAAATCCTATGTGACACATTTTTTTATAGAACAATACAAAGCATACGGTTTGAACGACGTAAGTTTGAAAATAAAATGATATAGTTTTTTTTACATTAAAAAATATTTTTTTTAGTTAGTACAGTGGTGTCTCAGTACACGTCCATTTAGGAAAAATTCCAACACAATATATCACCTGTTTATTTTTTGAATATATATTCAGCTTTCAGAATTGCAAATGTATGAAATCCTTACAAAAATTCCACATTTTAAATGTTTTTAATTTGGAAAATAAAATGTGTGTGTGGAAAATAGTTTTAGAATGGGTTTCGTACATTCGGAATTGAGAAAGCCAAAAATGCCTTTTTTCTGGTGGGGAATGCCATATAAACCCGTGTTTTACATACGTCAAAAGGCGCATTATTCCCTTTGATGCTTTTGGAAAAAATTAGTCGCGCATACATCCTGGAAAAAGTAGGACGTAAACCTAGAAACCACTGTATTTTATTTTTAGTTAGTGTCATGTATTAGCTGAATGAAGTGTGTAATTTATAATGGGAAAATGTAGTTTTATTTTGCAGAAGACTCCATTGTTGTATGAACAAAAAAGACTACTTATTTCATACATTATCATGCAAATTACAATAATACAAGACATCTGGGCTATTTCAACATTTGACATGTCGCTCACTCCTTTCAAGAACGTCATAAATCAAAAAAACTTGATTTTTCAGGAGAACGTTTTTAAAGTTTAAAAATATAATACAATGTATTAAAAATAAATATCAAGCCACTTATTGAACTTTTTACTGTGCAAGAGATCTTTTTAGGTAAAACCTGAAGGTTTTTGAAAAATATTCAGTATATTTAAAAAATCATAAAACAATACATTTTCTTCAAAATGCAAAAACAATACTTTCTGCCCTGTAGCAGGTAAATACAATATTAAGTTAAAAATATGCCTCTTTTGCTGGGATAAAGTACATTTTCTGGGCATTCCGAAAACATGCATAACTGAAAATTGTCAATTTTTTATTTATGACGTTCTTGAAAGGAGTGAGCGATGTGTGAAATTTTCTAGTAGAGAATTACTGACAACTGCAAAATGACAAAAGATGACATATCTCGGTCACTGGGCAATACAGCCAATTGTCAGGGGTAACACGGAATGAAAATGCGGCATTGGCAGAGGACACAAAACATCTCGGCTTAGGAATGTGCGTGACAGGACTCGCTTTATCGAATTATTTGAAATTCTGCATAAGTAGGAAATAGAAATAATGTATTTGAGCCATCGTTTCATTAAGGTAAGCAGAAAAATATGAGAAGCTTAATACAAGTGTATAATCAAATATAATTTTAAAAAAACGTATACATTTTTTTATATAATTTATATTTGAAGCACTAACTTTATAATTTTCCATTTTAATTATAAGTTTTTTTAAAACATTTTTTCTTGTTACATTTAATTTTTATAATATATAAATATTGAGCAAGCTTATTAGAGGAGATATTTTGTGTTTATATACTAAATATATAAACACAAAATTCAAACAACTATGTATTCTACAACTCTTAAAACTCCTGATCGCTAACACGCTCGTATATTTCGCCTTTGCTCCATATTTCGGTTTTCCATGTGGTATATACCCGACAATATGCAACAATAGAAAGATGCAAAGGATTACCAGTAGAGGCCTCCCGCAAGAAACTATTATATGCCTAGCCTAGCGATACCTACTCGGCTGTCCAAACTTAAAACACAGTAAGGGACATTTTTTTGTAGTACGTTTTTTTTGCATTTTTGGACTAAGTAGAATCTACTTAGTCCAAAAATGCAAAAAAAAAGTACTACAAAAAAATGTCCCTTACTGTGATTTGAATTTGGACAGCTGTACTTCCTTCATGTGGATTTCTAAGCTACATTATAGTTTTTTTTAATGCCATTGTCATCAAATTTAGTATAACATGTCATGAATCTGTCGAAAGGTAAGGTTATGATGTCCACAAATCATTTTTAAAATAAATGTTTTCAAACTTTTTTTATCAAATAATTGTTCTGATAATATGTTAGAATGATCATCCACGCATTACTATACACGTATATCACTTTTTTTCAATTCTGAACCAATATTTAATGGAAAAAATAAACAAAGCAAAAAGTGACATACAACATTTATACACAGTATGCTGTGCTTTGCTTAGTATTCGACTTTAACGCATCTTTTGCGGGAGTCGAGTTTTAGAGCCCTCAGTCCGCCAATTGTCATTTGCCGTTTGGGAGACTGTCATCACAATTACAAAAAAATTTACCCCTATAGTGGGAGACTGTTTTTGCTTATCTATTGCGATATTTAAAGTTTATAGTGATATCTGTTGAATTTTCGGTAAAGCTTTATTATAAGAGTATAACTCGGGACTGTCCCACTCTTACCACTGATACCACTCTTTAGTTCAAAGTTGATTTTTATTATGTATTATTATTGTTTATTTAGTTTAACTTTATATTTGAAAATAATTAAGCACACATAAGACACTGATTCATTAAAAATCATAATATTGTAGGTTAGTGTTCAAATTTTTCTTTGTTGATGGGAAAGATATAAAATGTTTTTATGATTTATATGTTGTCGCGATTAATACGTCACACAAGCGGAATATGCCTGGGTCACTCATTAACTTACGCTTGATCAGCCCCGCACGAGATATGTAAACGCCGTTTGAATGGAGTACTGGGTACTGAAGTATAGTTACCACTAAAATGTTGATTCTAAATTAAAGTCAAATGTTGAAATAGCTCAGTTAGAGAGGGGGAAGGGGTAGGTTGGGAAGAAAACATACTTCTAGTAGGAATACATATACAAACACTACTCTGGATACATAGAACGTATTACAGACATACTTGAAGTATCTGTGGAAGCATGAAATAGAAATAGAAATATATAAAAACAACATTACGGTTAACATTTCAGAAAAGACTCCAATCATTGCCAAGGAAAAAACTAGTTTCAATTGCACAAGAAGTGTAATAATTACATAGCGAGTTAGTGACATTTATAAAGTTGGTCAATTCAAAGCACACTCAGTTTCAAAGCATGCTTCAATCTTAGTAGACATTTCATTTAGTCGACACGTTTATTAATGAACAATCCAAAAATAATGCTTCTTTAATTTCCCATTATGGAATGCGTCATAATAAACTGTTACAATACAATTAAATACTAAACACAATTCTTCCTTTTGTGAAGAGTAAATATAGGGTGCTCCGGTGCAACTATTGTTATTAACAACTGCTATTTTAATAATACAACATAACACTATTACCCCTATTCAGAAATCTGGTTAATATTTGGCCTTGGAACCAAAAACCCACATACAAAGAGTTTAAGGCTATTTCCATGTCTTATATCCTACCCTTATCCAGTCAAACTATCATTTATCTATAAAATTACCATCGCTCCGTATCCCGTGTGCTGAAAATTTACACAACCGCAGCACAATACCTATCGTTAAACTCGATTAAATTTCCAGACAATTTAATTCAATTCAATTTAAAAGACAAACAGTAGATATTTAGGATACTTCTATATTTCTTGCACTTTCTCTATGCCTTCGTTCATTCAAATTCAAAAGTGTTAGTTTGACTATATAAAATAGTTAGTCTGTGGTTTGACAGCTGGTTTTGTAATTAGTGCAGGTAATTTAAATTTATCAAAGTTTTATTTTAAATTCCTGACCAATCTTAGATGCTAGACCGTTTTACTCGCTAAAATTGCGAACACGCATGATACCCTGTTCAAAGAATATACAATTTGCAGGTACAATAATCGATCTAAGATGAGAGATAAAACAGAGTTAATTTATTTTACTATCTATCGCTGTGTTACAAAGAATTGTTACTAACTTTTAAAGAACAGATCTTTTTATCTCACTTCGCTAAAAATATTTTTATTTTTCAAAGAATACCAAGAACAAAAATCAAACATAAGATAAATATTTAAAAAATTTAAAGATAAAAATAAATACTTTTTAAACAACAAATTTCAAAGATAAGATAATTAACTTTTAAATGAAAGAAAAGATTAATAACTTTAGAATAACAAATTTCAAAGATAAGATAATAAACAACTTTTATAAAATAAATCTCAAAGATAAAATAAATAACTTTTAAATAACAACTTTCATTTCTTTTTTTACAAAAGATGTTTACTCGATAAAAGATCTGTACACAATAATACCTTTAAGGTGTAATATAACTGATATTTTCCTAAACTTCAGGTCACTTATTGAAATAACTCATCCACACTCGGATCAGGTACTAATTGAAAATAGTACAATAAATGAATGAAAACATCAAGAGGGGGAAAAAAATAGAGTTTCGACTAAACATTAATTATGAATTGTTCATTATTTTATTTTAATCTTCTTTTATTTACATTAATTTACTGATGCTGTGTAAAATAACAGTTAGACATACAAAATGATTACTAGGAGTCTCGTTTTTTTGCATTTTGACTGGGTGTTGTGTTCATAATATTGTATTTACAGCATTTCATTTTGTAAACGGGGAGAAAAGTGATGAAAAATAGTTGAAAACTACCCCACATCACAAGATGAAGGCAACATCTATGATCTGTCATTGTCTGGCTTAAATTATCTCTTTACACTTGTAACATTCACAACAAAATGTTTTATTTTGTTAGTTTTTTGTATTTATATGTATATTCCATTTGACAGGAATGTTCAGTGCTGCCATATATTGAAATATTTGTGTAAAGAACTAAAAACTGAAACCCTTACATGGGATTTAAGTTTTGTACTAACATTTCTTAGTGGAACTGCATTTTATATAATAAAAAAACAACTTTTAAGTTTTTTTCCACTTTTGATTAACCCGGTCTCTGGTAAATTAAAATAAAAGTAGAAAAAAACTTTATAGTTGTTGTTTATATGAGATTTTTCGGTATTATTTCGCATATTAGAAAAAAACTCATTGTTTCATTCCTATACTAGTTATTTTATAAACATTTATTAGTGTGTTCATATTACGAGAGCAGTTTCAACTAATTTTCATCATTGTATCATATGAATTTCTTGAATTATTGTGAAAAAAGTGTAGTTTTGAAAAATTTACTACAGAGTTAGTACTTACATACATTTAAACTGTCAGAATTTAATAAAATTACTGCGGAGATAGAGAAAAATTTAAATGTAGTATGTAGGTATATATTAATTTTTTATATGATAACCTTTTTTAAAATTATATATTAGATATGATTAATTATTATCATAATGTATTGTCAAGTACGTATTAGATGCATAAATAGTCTGCCGGAAAAGTGTTGTGTGTTAAGTTACATAAATTTGATTATTTTTACACAATACCATAATTAAAACTAAAACAGCCGACATGTATTGCATAAGTAGAAACAAATGAAAACTGGGAAGATTTACGTTTTTTTAATTTTCAAATGTTTTATAAATAAATATATAATCACAAATAAAAGCGTCGGGACGTACCTTAAACCTTATGCTCTTTTTCAACAGTTATACTCATTAAGAAGTTAAATAAACCAAATTAATAAAAGATCAGTTTTAAAAAAATGGCTTAAACAACACCATACACCGTGTTTTGCCAGTACCCAAAATTCTAACCTATATTTCTCAAAATATTAGAATTTCAATGATTTATTGCTTACAGTGCAGCTTTTTCTTTATACTACCGATATCTGTATAATAATCTCAAATAAAAATATTCTTTGATTTAGTTCAAATTATAAAAAAAAACAATACTTGTTATTTTTTTAAAGAAAATAGCTTTGAACATTTGTAACACTTTTCCCGCCAACCATTTACATTGTGGAAAACTATCTGTATCTCGGGTAAATGCAGCAGTCCTCACGACTCGGGGTGCCTAGAATGGGGACAAAGTCTAGCAGCTAATGGGGTATATTGAACCGTAATGGTGGACATCGGACATTCCTAGCTTCAAAGCTTTACTCGGTTGCTGATTAAGGGAAGGTGCACATCTACAAACTGAATAATTATTTCATTTCCCTACAGGAGCACAAAATTACAATATCTGAAAAGGTTGAAACATTATCCTAACCTAGTCAAATGTGTTTATTCACGGCGGTAATCTTCGGGGTTTATGTTAGCCAAACTTCAATTCCAGATAATCTTTTAAAACATCCTAAATTTTATTTCTTAATGAAATAGTAATTGTCACGTTGTGTGAAATGTCATAATATACTCATGCTTATGGTGGTAACATTGAAATACACTCTCAAAAATAAACATATGCACCTTGAAAGAGTAACACAAATAAGAAAGTACTTTAAAACATTGGAATTGGCGATTTTAAGAAATTTAGAAAGCAGCTTAGTACTGTTTGTGTTTTGTGATAGTCGTGTTTGTGAACACGGTTTTGTGTGTGTATCCTTATGCAAAAATACTGGATGTAGCGTGTGGGAAATTGTCGTCGAGATATTATAAATATCAACTCTTTCTACATATAATATTGTTACCCAAAAAATCCTTTTTAAAGGAAAAGGATTTAAACATTTGTGCTGAGTTGCCTAAGTTTAGTGAGAAATAAAAAAAATTTAACTATACAAATCGAGTCATATGTCTTTTATTATTTATTTTTTATTTTAATTTATTAGTTACTTGTCTGTCTTGAGTCCTGCAATCATGGATGACGAAGCTGAATGACACAATCACTATAGTTTCTACCTACCTTCACTACCCATTTATTGATAGCTCTATTATGCATAGCTTTAGACTTTATGGACAGTGGCAAATCAGTTTTGAAGTTTTATTGCATAATACTCCAAAATACGTGAACTCATAATTATTTACTTGTGGCTTGCGATACTATACGTAGGAAAGATCAATATCTCGAGAATATTATTTTTTTAAGAAAGAAAAATTGAATTCTGGGCGCTTACTGAACGTATATGTCATTAGTCGGCTTAAGTGATCGCTTTACAAACATTTTCAAAAATTAATTTAATTTTTGAAAATCTTTATCGGTATTCACATTCCAGAATGATAGTCCATTATTGAGGCATCGTAAGTTTCTATGTCGGTGGGTCTTTAAGACAGTAAGAAGAAAGGAGTAGGTGTTACTGTATAAGTAAAGACAAGGACAGCATCAAAACTGAGTCTGTGTAATTTATTAACGCTCACACTCCTCTGTCTGTGGTGTAATGGTGTAGGCAGTGTGGTGGTCGATAGGAAAGAAGAAGGAGGTCGGAACATACGTGCGGCATGTGAACAAGCACGCCGCCCACCGAGTGGATCTCGGGGACGGGCAGGGGCAGCGGCAGGGTCACGCTGAGCAGCGAGTCGGCCGTGGGGCGCGCTTCCGGGCTGCGGCGCGCGGCCGCCGCGGCCTCCGCCGGGCCCGCCTCGCTAGGGGGCTGCCCCCGCACACAGAACACGCACACACTAACACCACATCCAATGGCTACCCACGTCACGTCTCCGCGCAGTGCGCACAATATTGCACCGACTCCCATTACCGAATTTCAATGGGACACATTGCACAGTCTAGTTTCTAACCTAACCCTTACGTTACTCTTATAAATCCATCTAAATCAAATGGTTTGGTACATTGTGCGAGGTCTCCTCAGTTTTCAGAACTCAGTTCCTATCTAAAAAATATGTGTGTTAAAGATTTCACCCTCAAACATTATACAAATCTTTTCATTAATTGATTCGGCAGTCACTTTATGGTAAAATCTTTCCATTTTTATTTTAAGTTTTACTTAAACTAAATACCATTTTTTTTATTATTTTAAGTTACACTTAAACTAAAGACTGTTTTTGTCCCGAAACTTAAACCTTGAACTTCGGAAACGTATGTTGAAGTGCTATGTCTTCCCATTGCTCTCTATGGAATGAAGGGATGGACACTCACACAGGCACTAGAAAACCGAATAGAAGCATTTGAAATGGGTCTCTATCGCAAGATCCTGCGAGTTGCATGGCGTGATGGGGTCACCAACCTAGAGGTCCTCCGATGGACGAATACCAATAAGGAACTCCTACCAACCATCAAGCGGAGAAAGCTGATGTACTTCGGACACGTCATGAGAAATGAAAAATATCGTCTTCTCCACCTTATCATACAAGTAAAAAATTGAGGGACGAAAAACTCAAGGACGCTGAAGGACATCATGGCCGAAAAACCTACGACAATGGTTTGGCAGAAGCACCAAATCTCTGTTCCGAGCTGCAGCATCAAAAGTGAAGATAGCCATGATGATCGCCGATCTTCGTTGGAAGTGGCACAGAAAGAAGAAGAAGAAATACCACTATTTCTTAAAATGTACTGACACATGTTTCGATGCATTCCGCATCATTTTCTCCGCACGGTGTTTGCAAATGGTATTTACAAAGTAAAACTTAAATTGAAAATTATACAAATCCACTAAAACAAGGGATTTCAAGTGACAGTGTACAAAGTACTTAGTTTCTAAAGTGACTTCGTTCCTTCTTTAATTTAACTGTCAACCATTCACAATTTGGATAGTTAGACAGCCTGCATCATCTTACTAAGATTGTAATCTAACTTAAATTTATTCTTTCAATTGAAGAACTGAATGACGGATTATAATAAAAATATAGATGATTCAGAACACGTCGTATTTTTTACTAAAGCGTGCAATAGTGTTCTTACTTTAAAGCAGTATTCATCCGACAAGATAAAATTTACTGTGAAAATGAAGACAACATGAACACTTGGAATTGAAGACATTTAAAAAAATGGTTGGACATTTGTATGGTGTATGATAAACCATGTTTATTCTAACTTCAATTTCTTATTAATATAATAAAAAGTGTATTCATAAACACTTATCCTTAAATATTATATATTTCACTACACATTAACTACAGTTTAATAAATCATTTTCAGAATTTAATACGTGACACGTTGTGCGATTCTGCCTTATAAAATCTCGGGCAATATTGGGCGCATGGCGTAGAACTGGCATAATATAAAGCCTGCGTGTGTATATTTAACAATTATTAAACCTAATAACTCTGTAAACTCTTCCCAATTAAACATGAAATAGATAGGAACTTAACATGCTCCTAAAATGACTAAAATTAAACAATTCAATTCAATTTCCAACTTTGTTAGAATTTGTTAGATCAGAAAAAGTTTACAGTCAGTTAGTAAAGTAGAATCTGTATACCCATTAGGGAAACCTTTACTTATTTACAATTGAATTGTGATGTAATATTTTTTTAAATACAATGAGCCCATTTTAATGTATATTACATGATTCAGAGCATCAATAATGAATACAAAATTGCGCATAGTCAGATTTCTTTACATTTTTAAAGATACAATACCTAACTTTAAAAATGTATGTATTTTTACAAACAATCTATAATAAAAACCATAGAAATCATCAAGATGTAGAAGAGAATGGTATGGTTACATCATAAATCCTCTTCTGTAAAGTGTTAATTTCTATGGATATGAATAGATATTTATATATTTTTTGAGGTTAGGTATCAGACTTTTAAAATGCTTAAAATGGTATGTTTAGACATTGCATTAGCCTCAATATTTGACATACCTGATATTATGGCCATACAGACTCTAAGACATTAATTTTCAGATACATTTGAAAACATTATAGATAGACACTACATAGAATATATTTTAACGGAAATGCGATCAAATCATTATTATTATTTGATTCGCAAAATCATGCTCAAGAATAAATGTTATTTATTGCTGTGGCACAAACAAGTTATTTTCCTTTATACAAAAGTTTTATTATGCGGTGACAACTTGACCATTAATTATTTGAAGGCAAGATGATCAGTCCTGTTCTAGAATATAGGATTGTTATATATTTTACGATATGCAGAGATGTAAACCGAGTATTATAAAAGGGCATATTGCAAGACAGGACCCCACAAGATGGACCCCAAGAATTTTACGATTGAGACCTTGGGAGAACAAAAGAGGTGTCGGAAGACCCCAAAAAGAGATGGTCCGACGACATAGTCGCTGTGGGGGGTAAAAACTGGCTACAAGCAGCAACCAACCGGAAGAAATGGAAAGAAGGGGAAGAAGCTTATATCTAGCAGTGGAGGTCAGAGGGGTCATGAAGAAGTAGAAGAGATGTTAATGAAGAAGGTAGAGTGAAGTATATTATTGCCATATGGGAAAGAGAATGGAGGAGGAATAGTTGATAGGAAAGGGAGAATACTAGCAATGGCTAAGGCACCCAATGTTGTGTATCTATACTCAAACAAACCACCTGGGTATTTTTCCCTTATGGAAAAAGTCCCCCTTCATAGCGTGGTGGTTAGCGCGTTTGGCTACCTTGCTGCAGGTCCTGAGTTCGATTTCCAAGAGAATCATAACAAATATCAGCGATCTTTAATAACATTCAAGAAAAGATTATAATGACACAATGCAGCACCCTATGGGTGCGGATAATGTTTGAAGAAGAGAAAGAGAGAGAGAGAGTGAATAAAAAATAAATTGTCAAATTATGCCAAAACAACAAATAAAAGGTTTCCGTTAAAATATATTCGGATAAACATTAAAAATTGTGTGATAGGATGACACAAGTGTTCACTGGACACCAAACACTGGGAAAAGGCTAACATCCATATTTATAAAACCAGCAAAACGCACAAACATAAACACAGTCGGACATTTCATAATTTTATCTACAATTTGAAGATTGTGCCAACAGATTGAGATACATCCCGTAACAGTGGAACGTCTGTATTCGTCTATAATCAGCTTCCCATTTTCTATGGACAAAATTATCCATTCGAATAATCTGACAACTGGCTTTACTTAACCAACCCCATTTATTAGAATTTATTTATTCTAAAAAAATGTGACGATTACAGGGGCCGATGAATATAAAGGTTCCACAATTTTATATTTCTGAGTTTAAGATTGTAAAACAAATATAAATACTATCCAATAAAATGGTGGATAGTGTACACATATTTGTAGTAGAATTATGGTCCATTACATCTACATGCGTGTGGTATCCCATCATACATATACATGCTCACACTCGATCCACATCAAGTCGACATTCTCCATCAACCATTTATAGATACAAACACCAATATCTCATATTTTCGACCAAAATTTTACACCGTATGTTGTACGCAAGTAATTCGCAGAAGAAGATAATTAAATCATCAAGAATTGAAGCCATTTTAAAGCAGATATTTTTCAAACATTGCTTACGAACAATTGGTCATTGATTATATTGACCACCCATTACTTAGATATAAGTGTATATATATTATTCATATCTGGTTCTCAAATTTATAAACTTTTTATACAATTGTTTAAAAATGACAAAACAAAACACACTGTATATTTTGGAATGACAAATATGATATATTAGTGTAAACACATCATTTATATATACTTATAAATACATAGTAACGTTGTGTAGGTATGTATTTGGGTTATTATCAAAATAATCACGGTATATACAGTCGAACTTCCATATGTATTATGATGTTGGTAAATTGCAACAAAAAAGTTATTTATATAGAAAACACCTCATATAGAAAATAAATAATATCGGAGTTTTACCTACCATTAAAACTCTTATTATGTTTCTATTGATTTCTGGAGTCCATCATGAGAGAAGCGTTCATTTTCTTTCCCGTTATCGCGGTTTCTACTGTCTATTCCTGGGTCAGTGTCCTACTCTATGGTCGCTTTGTCCGTTTCCGCTGATTTGGTATCCGGTCATCCATGGATTTGGGTTGTTCATAAAGCTCATGATGCACCAGGTAGGTCTTACCTGGACTCCAGAAATCAATAGAAACATAATAAGAGTTTTAATGGTAGGTAAAACTCCGATATTATGTGTTCTGAATTGATTTCTGGAGTCCATCATGAGAGATCTGTCTGTTATCTCCTGGTGACCGGGTGACGCCTTTATTTGATGTTAACTGGTTGAAACAGGCTTGCTAGAGAGGAGTCTTTTGAGACGGTGTGATTAAGCAACTCTCTTTGGTAATATTTCCTGAAGGTATTTTCACTTTTCCAATTTCCTCTCTCTAAGATATTATCAATTGGGTAGTTTTCTAACCAATTGAGGGATGCGACCGCTGAGCGTGTACTGCCGGGGGTAGCTTCCACTCCTGCCATTTTCAGCGTGCTCTTTACCCATCCTCCTATTATGGTTCTTGTAGCCGCTTTTACGGGGCCCCTCGTACTTATAAATAGGTTATTAAGGTTATCCACTTCCGACCTTCGATCCTTGGACAATTCTACTAGTTTTCTTGTCCAAAAGACTGGGTTTATATTAAGCTCCGGTGATTCTAAAAGTTTCCAGCTGGATTGCTGGTGTAACCGGGTGTCAGTCTTTGATCCAAAAGACGGATGTAATATAATAGAAGTGCCTTCATCCTGCAGGTTTCCATCCGAGATGTTTAGTAACGTCAGGTCGTGTACTCTTCGTCCTGACGAGAGCAGCAATAGTGTTGCCACTCTACACGATATCTCGTATAAGGAGTTTAGTTTAGGGCTATTTTTACAGAGCCAATCTTTAACAATCTGTGGATTCCAGATTGGAGATTTTGGAAGAGTAGGCTTTGCCATGGCTATTGCTTTAAGGGTATGTTTTACCAAAAAATTAGAGCTGAGACTTTCCTCAGCTGTTGGGTTACAGAATGTTGCTATCGCTGACTTATGTACTAGTATAGTATTGTATGACAATTTCTCTTCGATAAACAACTGCGCCAGGTATCTGGCCACCTGGTTTGCAGACGGTTTGTTAGGATGGAAATTGTTATTTGATGCCCAGCGGCACCATCTATCCCAAGCTGGCTTGTAGGTATTTAGCGTCGAAGCTCGCCACCCTGATAAAAGCAAATTCTTTTCCTCAGGATTCCATCTACTCAAAACGCCGTCCCACCCCCAATTTTCCAAACTTCTATTTCCAGTTCTTGGATTTTGGGCGGAGGTTTGCCGGTGGATGTGTCGATTAGTACCGATTCCAGGTTTGCTATTTTGAGTGGTGGTGCTAATGATCGGCGTATTAGGTCTGGTCGCCAGAACGCCCTCGGCCACCTCGGGACTGCGAGAAGGTAAGTTCCGGTCGCCTTGTTCAGGTGTGCTAGGATTCTTGGTATTAAATTTGGCGGAGGAAATATCCAGGCCAGATTGAAGTCCCAACATTGACTGAAAGCGTTTTGAAAGATTGCGCACGAGTCCGTGCAATCTCTTGACACGTATGTCGAAGTCACGTGTGCCGTTACGGAAGCAAATAGGTCTATATCGGGTTGCCCGAAGAGATTGAAAATCGGTTGGGTTGCTGCCGGTAAAAGGTGCCACTCCGGAGGTGTTTTTCTCCGAGATAGGTGATCCGCGTCTCCGTTGTATTTTCCGGGAAGAAACTGAGCTGTCAACGAGATATCCCACTTGTCTGCAAGGATCAGGAGGTCTTGGGTCAGATTTAAAAGTGTTAAGGATCTGGTGCCCCCTTCCTTGGAGATATACGCAACCACTGATTTGTTGTCCGATTGCACTAAGACTTCTGAACCGGAGAGGTTGTGAGCTGAGTGTTGAAGGGTTGCAAGCACTGCGAACAACTCTTTTCGGTTTGAATGCCACTTTTTCTGTTGGACGGTCCACTGACCTGATAAGGTTAAATCGTCTAAAGTTGCTCCCCAAGCCAGGTCTGAGGCATCTGTTGTCAGGAAATGACTGAACATTTCCTTGTGAATGGTGCTTGACGAGTTCAAGTTCTCTAACCACCATTCCACCTCCTGCAAGCACTCCTCGGTCATTGGAACTAACCTTCTGGGTGGAAGTTGCTTCAGCGGTTTGCTCGCTATCTGCAATTGTCGGCAGTGCAGCCGTCCTCTTCTCACCACGAAGTTGGCAAAGTTTAACCTTCCCAGGAGACTTTCCGCTTGCTTTCGTGACCATCGGCGAGAAGACAGTATCGCTCGAAGTGATTGGTGGAATGCCGCACACTTCCGTTCTGACAGGGACTTGCGATTGTTGCGCATGTCCCATACGACCCCCAGGTATTCGCACTTTTGTGTTGGGGAGAGCACTGACTTTTGGAAATTTACATTCCATCCCAGATATTGTAGAGTGTTTACTGCTAGCCGCGTTTGTCGGCCTAGATCTTCCTTGGATTGGCTCGCAAGGAGGAAGTCGTCGAGATACACGATTGTCCGCATACCTTTCTGACGCAGTAACTCGGCTACCCAATTTGTAAGGGTCGCGAACATTCTGGGAGCAGATGAAAGGCCAAAGGGCAGACTTGTCATCTGAAGCAAGTTTCCTCGGTAGACCAAGCGCAAGAATCTCCGATGCTTTGATGCGATCGGGAGATGGTAGTATGCTTGTGAGAGGTCTATCTTTGTCAACCAATCGTTTGGTTGCAAAAATTCTGGAACCTTGCAGTGGCTTATGAGTTTGAATGGAGCAGGGTTTAAAAACAGGTTTAGGGACTTCAAGTTGAAGATTACCCGTGAGGAGCCGTCCGATTTTGGTGTTAGGAACATTTTTGATAAGAAGCTGGGAGTGAGATCCGCGGCTTCCAGAACACCGCTCTCGGTGAGTTCCTTTATTTGGGAGTCCATCTCGGCAGAAGGGGGTGTGCTGAAGTGATTTAAAGTATTCTTGTGTGGCATTATCAAAGGAGGTTTTGACACAAATGGTATTCGTGTCCCCCTTATCATTTTTAGCATAAATGTTGGTGCTCCCAGTGTCGCCCATGCTGCCTGGAATAACTTTAAGCATCCCCCGCGAAATGGATTCCTTCTGGCGTCAATTTCGAGTGTGCCTTCCTCTAAACTTTCCTTTTGAACTACCAGAAGTAGACTTGCCTCCCCCCTTTTTCTTGGTGGAAAATTTGCTGGGGCCAGCTTCTCCTCTGGGAGGACCGTTATTTTTGTTAGCGAGAGGCCTTCGCTGTTCACGAAAAAACTGGTTATCTGGCTTTTTTCTGGTAGGAACCTGGGGTCTTGATAAAGGATGGGTTGTTGCAGGTTTTATCGTAAGCTTGTCAGAGGTACCTACCCTAGAGAGGAAGGCCGTCAGATTCCCCTTTTCAAAGAGATATTCTGAGCAAGGAGGGATTTTGCAAAGTCCCTCTCTGACATGCTCGTCTCTGACTTCCCCGAGGATGGATTTTCTGCGGAATTGTACCGCCTCTGTGCGCCTGCCACATACCATCTGAAGAATATCTTCGGAAACCTTCTGGTATGCGGAGTCAGGAGCAAACAAAACTTTTACTTTATCGAATACGTTTCTTTTATTAAGAATTGTGTTCTTATCAGCGGCCCAATTGACCAGTTCTTGGAGCCCTGATTGAAACTCCTCTTTTTGTATGAGGAGGGCATGAGATAGAGCGGCGAAAGACCTTTCCAGCGAAGCTTGGGCAGGGGAGCTGACATCGCAGCGTCTGAGCTCGTCGTTGACTTTCAATTCAACAAACGATGGCTCTGCCAGAAATTTCTTCTGGACATCAGCATATCGCACGCCTGCCCAGTTTTCACTACCAAAGTGTTGCAGCTTTTCTAAGGCTCGAATCCTGATGGGATTTGCTGTTGGATGGATAGGTTCCTTGACTACTGTGCTGGGTTCCTGGAAATCCAGCTGCAGCTCTTCTTGGATATCCTGAGGATCCTCGTGTTCCTCTAGTCCAGGGGGCTGCTGTAGAAAACCGTCGTCGTCTTCTTGCGATCCCGAGTCTACGGGAGAAGTGTCGCCTGGCGCCGCGACCTTAGCCCCGGTTTGACTTTGGAACACGGCGTCAGTCAAAAGTCCTATCTGCTGAACTAGATAGTCTATCCGTGGGTCCATTAACACTTTAAGGCGCTTTTGCTGACGCGGTTCAGGAGACTCTGAATCTGACGATAAAACGGATGGATCGCGGGATCTTTTCCGAGATTCACTGCGCTGAGAAGGCCCAGCTACCGGCGATAATGGCGAAACATTTTCTGTATCACTCATTTTCTATAAAGATCGGTGTTTTCGGACAGATGTGAAAATTTATATGAAATTAGGCACAAAGCATAAAGTTCTATAAAAATTTAATTAACTATCCGTCGCCCTTGAAAATCTTGACTCGCACGATGTTTGTAAACAACAAACACGTGTTTCAAGATGGCGTCGTTTTGTTTATAAAATATTCGAAATGAAAAGTTTTTTCGGTAAATGCGCGACAATGCCGTTTGGATTGAAGCGAAAGTTTATAATACGAGCACTTTTTTAGTTTTGTTTTTATAGAAGACGAGACACTTAATAATAATAAGATTCACACACTTCTCACGGTGTTTGTAAACAATTACCGCGCACTCAAAATGGCGGCGGCGTCTCGCAATCAAAATAAACACGATAATTATCCGTTATACACAAGAACTTGACGTTTTAATGACGTAAATTAAAAGAACTAAATATGTTTTCAAAGTTTATAACACTATCTACGATATACTGCCCAGGAATGAATACGATTTTTTCGAATTGATCGGACAAAATCAACGAACGTCGTTACACGATGGGAAAATGACGCTTTATGAACAACCCAAATCCATGGATGACCGGATACCAAATCAGCGGAAACGGACAAAGCGACCATAGAGTAGGACACTGACCCAGGAATAGACAGTAGAAACCGCGATAACGGGAAAGAAAATGAACGCTTCTCTCATGATGGACTCCAGAAATCAATTCAGAACACATAATTACCATATTAAAAATAATTAAATACATTTGTAAATATCAGAAACCCATTACTTGATAGTTTATTAACTGCATGCTTAAATTATTCAAGTTTTTGCAAAAAAAAAATCACTGGAAATCAAAATGTTTATGAAAGGTTTGCTTAGACTTGGAAACAAAAATCTCAAATCAAAATCGTGTTTTAGTTTTTGACGTTGTATTGGATATGAAATAATTCATTGCATCCTGCAAGGTAAAATTTTACATTATAAGAGATGAAAAAAACTAGAAACTAGTGTTTGTTTTAAAGAAGCCAAATGAAAAACATGGCGAATATCTTTAGAAGTCAATAAAAATATGAATTATAGGGAGAAGATTGTTGTACGGAAGTTCAACTGTATTAATCTGCAAATTTAAAACATGATATTTTTACTTGTAAATAAGATTAGAAGGAGAATATAGAAAAAGTATAAAAATTTAACTCGGCGTATGATTTTCAATACTGTAATAATATTTAAGTAATAAAAGCAATCTTTATTGAAAATAATAAAATCCTTTGGAATGAGTTGCATTTGTGTCGGGTTGTGGTCCCGTGGTTAGTGTCGCGGACTCTTGAGTCAGAGTTTCTGGATTTAAATCCACTCTACCACAATTTGATACCTATTTCTAATAATGAGCCGCTTAGGCTCACAGAAATATGTAGTATGAAATAGAAGTATTTTTGTATTTTGTAATAAAAACAAAAATATTTATCTTTTTTTTTAATTAAAAAAAATTTGGAGACTCACATCGGGCGGATGAGCGGGCTTGTCGGGCGCCATCATCTTGACGATGCGCACGGCGAGCTGGTGCCACATGACGCTGGCCTCGCAGGCGCTGCAGCCGGGCGCGGGGCAGCGGCAGGGCCCCGCCCGAGGCCGCAGCGCCGCCAGCATGCGCCCCAGCAGGCGCGTGGCCGCCGCGGCCGCTGCGCCTGTCACGCCGCCCGGACTCCACTGCAGCTCCATCTACCCAATCGACGGGAGAGGACCACATGTATGAGTGTAATGCAAGATGGGCCCCATGTATGAGTGTAAGTGCTAAGAAATGTATGTATCACTTTAGGACAGAACCTAGAAAACCTAGAACCTAGAAAAACTAGAAGCTACCTTTTTTTTAGATGGGAATTGCATTTATTATTTACTGTGCTTATTATGTGATTACAAGGTTTATAGATCATTAAGTGGATTTTTATTTCTTCCAACTAAATAAAGATGT
Organism: Brachycentrus maculatus; assembly: GCF_059751285.1. Taxonomy (NCBI): domain Eukaryota; kingdom Metazoa; phylum Arthropoda; class Insecta; order Trichoptera; family Brachycentridae; genus Brachycentrus; species Brachycentrus maculatus. The sequence goes on from NW_028281358.1 coordinate 207,326, forward strand.
TTTATTTGAATCTGTGTTGGGAATAGGAGGGATAATCTATTGTGGGCCAATCAGGAACTTCTCACCATTTGGTCATTGCTGGGAGTTAACCACGTTGCACTCCTCAGGAGAAGCCAGACTGATGACTGTCATCAGCAGACCTTTCGTTCCCGTTTAGAAAAAGTAGAATAACAGCAATGGCTAGATCACTAGGGGTTGCACACCTATACTTACTAGTTTGTATAACTTAACGCATTTCAGACGGTTATTTTTTACTCTTGCAAACCTCTGGCAATGGGATTTGATAATTGTGTACATATAGTTAAGATGTTAACAATGAGATTGGTACTTAATATTTAAAAAAAAAAACATTAAATAATTCCTTCTTTTCTGACTTTGAAATGAAGCCAGCGCAGAAGGTAACAATACCCTTCCCATCCTTAAGCATCAATCGAACGGGTAGAAATACCTTTCCCGTCCGAAGTGTGTCAATCTATCATAATTTTGTTTGCAGGGTGAATTGTCTATGATTGTTTTCATTATAGCTATCAAATCATTTTCAAAGATCATCAAAGAATTTGGAAAAGAAAACCGTGTATGTAAGTAGTCTATTTATGTAAGGCTGAGCAAGAAATCTATGGAATGAGAGTAAACCACGAGGTGGTGTCATGGGCAAGTTGACAGGTTCTGCCTCAAGGAGAGCACAAGACAGTCCTCGCACCATACAGACAAACGCTTGACAAAGAATACAAATAAGTTATATTGTGCGGATGTACCTGCTTGAGTAGAACATCCAGCATGAGGATGCAGCAGGACAGGTTATGTTCTCCGTCCGTTTCAAAATCAGACGTATTCTGTCGCGATGTGGGGGCTTCGTTGTCTGACAAACCCGACGTGTTAGGGGACTCATCTTCTACCACAGGAGCTAACAAAATAGGCACACTTGTTAGTACAGTCGGAAAAACCGGAATATCTTTTTTTTCCTTTTTTTACGGCCGCAGCCAATTAGTACATAATAAATATAGTACATATCATAATTGTTGTATAAAATAATAAAATTATTTTTTGACATCTCATCAAAGATGAAGAAGAATATGGGAGTCTGGGCATTTACGGGGCTGACGACCGTCATAGGCTGGTTTAAGTGATCACTTTACACACGTGTAACATTCACCAATTCTACCCATCATTGACAACCACACTACTCACATTCTTGGAAGTTCTATATATATATATATATGAACCAATTTTGAAACATTATTTTTTAATCACAAGAACTAGAGACATCTATTGGTTAGATGAAAAGAAGCTTTTTATTGAGCAGAAACTCTTATATCAGTATGTGAGGTCCGAATCCTGGATTATAATCACACACATGAGAAACACCAGAAAATATCATTTTCATTTTTAATATTTAAGCTTATAATTTGACCAGATGAACAAGTATTTGGACACACTCAAAATGTTGTAAAGAAATAAGTACATTGGCGGGCTTATTGCTAAAAAGCAATTTCTTCCAACCGACCACTCAAATTCTTGGTAGTTCTATATATATGAACCAATTTAGAAACTTGTTCTTGAATCACTAGAACTTCACTAGAGACATCTATTGGTGAGATGTAAAGAAGCTCTTTATTAAGCAGAAACTCTTATATATACACGTGTATAAAGTGATCACTTAAACCAGCCTATTACGGTCGTCAGCCCCGTAAATGCCCAGACTTCCATATTCTTCTTCATCTTTGATGAGACGTCAAAAAATAATACGAAAATAACTCCTGTAAGTATTTGGACACACTCAAAATGTTGTAAAATAATAATCCCTTTTCTAGTAAATTAAGCAAGGATGAACATATTAGACAAGGAATTATACATCAGCCTGAAATATTGTAATTATTGTTGCTTTATAGTTAGCAAGTAACATGTTCCAAATATCGGTATGGTCCGCCAAATCATTGCCGAGGTATTGCATTCGGTGAATGGGAGTATTAAATCCAGATACTGTCCGGCTGTTATTACAGTAATAAAAATCAACAATCAACCAACCAATCAATCAACTTTTGTAATAAATCACTAAATAGCTTTGAACTAAATTTGCTTCTGCAAGGGTCACAACCCTCAGCAATGAGGATTAAGACGGAGAAGAAATGTCGTAGCGCATTACTAATAGCCGGTTGCGATTTTCCAGCCAAACACAAAGTTATCATACTGTTGCATTTGAATTCCATTTCGATAATTCATTTATAAAATGATTTTGGTAAAACGATAAGGTTCTGTAGGCTTGTAAACAACATAATAGACTGATGCATGAGAAAACTGTCATTAGCCGTTTGGTAGATACAGCAGGGTGAAGTTGGTAACACTTCGAGCCCCGATCCCTGTATACAAACAAGACAGGGATTGAGAAATTGGATTTTATATGAATTTAGATTTTTGTAACCGAATTTAAATAATGGACAAATCGCTCACTCCTTTCAAGAACGTCATATATCAAAAATCGTAAATTTTCAGTTGTGCTTGTTTTCAGAATGCCCAAAAAATGTACTATATCCCAGCAAAAGAGGCATATTTTTAACTTTATATTTACCCGCTTCAGGGCAGAAAGTGTTGTTTTTGCATTTGAAGAAAAGGTAGTGTTTAATTATTTTTTTTAATATACTAAATATTTTTCAACTGGAGAAAAGACCTTCAGGTTTTACCTAAAAAGATCTGTTGCACTGTAAAAAGTTCAATAAGTGGCTTGATATTTATTTTTAATACATTGTATTATATTTTTAAACTTTAAAAACATTCTCCTGAAAAATCAAGTTTTTTGATTTATGACGTTCTTGAAAGGAGTGAGCGAAATGCATCTACAACCACTGGTTGACAGCTTTTTCTACCGCGCTGTACACATCCAATTTTCAAAAAATTGTGTAGCCCATAGCTTATTCTATCTGCCAACCAAAGTATACTACATGATTTCTTTGTACTTATATTCAGGAAAAATCTTAGCAAGAAAAACACATGGTATTTTCGACGCTCTTTTTAAAATTTGGATTAGATATAAATTCAGTACATCATTTCTTTTTCTTCAAACCGTCATCTTCAGGTACCAGTCCAGAGTAATATTGAACAAAAAAGTGTGAAAAAAATTACTGATATTTATTTTTTCCCCCTGGGAATCGAACCCAGGACCTCCAGTACAGTAGCCGAGCGTGCTGACAATTACACTACGGAGGCAGAAAATCATTTAGGAATAATGTACGGATTTTCCAACATAGAGATCGAGATTCTCGCTGTGTCAGAATCACGTAAAATATGAGCACATCTACAAAAGGCCGAATCAAACAGACATACAGATGGATCCCCCGCGGTGCGTTTCTGTGCCATTCTTATTAGCGTGCTTGCCCGATCTGCGATCTTCACCGCCTCCGGCCTTCATCATGCGGACTCCATCGCTGAACATGTCAAATAGCTGCGATTGGGGAATCAGAATCTCCAGCATTGACAAGATCTGCAATGAAATTTTAACTTATTCGCTTTAATTCTGCGCAATTTAATTTCATTATTTCAAATGTAAAATATTGTACTTTAACTCATTAAACCTCGATTTAAAAGGCTTATCTGCAGGTAAGTAAACAAAGATGGAAGTCCAGTGCCTCAGACTGAGTGCTGAGGATAGAATGAAAATAATCTAATTTACTTTTCCTCACTAGGAATCAAACCTTGGACATGGTAACAAAAAAACGTAAACCACCACACAAATTTAAAAGACATTATATTTATATAGATAATTTTTGAAATCATCATGTCAGAAAAGTTCAGAAGACATTTATCCAAAACCCAAAATATACAAATTAGTAATGCTTGGTGGACAACATTGTATACCCTACATTGAATTTTTATAAGCTGGTGAGATAAAGATATCGGGAGCTTGCGAACATGTGATCCCTGGCCACTTTAATATGGGTTAAGGAACAGTAAAAGTCATAATATTCAGTTTATATGTATATATGTACTAGTATTTATGAAATTGTGGATTTATTTTTACTATCCATCCCGGTAAATCGAGAGTCTGCTGCGATATCAAAATTACTTTAACTGTAAAATAACAGCATATCTACTAATTTCCTGTTGGTAGATCAATTAGGCAGCCACATATAGCATAGAGACCAGAGCAAACACACTAACTCTTCCAAGAACTTTGGAAATGAAGATATGGTGCATAGCCGGAAGAAACAGAAATTGGAAAAGTGTATAGTCAGATGGGTAAGACAGTGAAGACTATTCGGGAATGCCCATATTAATAGAATGCGAGAAAATAGAACTAACTAACTAACTTACCATCATGCCGCTTCTCTGCAAGAGTAGGCAGAGAGAATAGAACGCCACACCACTCTGTCTTTGCAAACATTCTTCGCTTCTTCCACGTTCATGCATCTCCCCTCATACATACCCGCCAATTGTTACGACTCCTAACCTGACCGCTTTCAAGTAAAGAAAAAAGACTAGCCCGAATTGCTCTTCAAGATAACCCAGACGGAAGAAGACCACATGGAAGATCTCCAAAGCTATAGCGTGACAGGTGACTGTCCACATAACAATAGACAGATAATAGAAGAGACAGATCCTCCGATCTATAAGAAGGAAGAAGAATTAGACAGCCTTACCTGCAACCAGTGCAAAGCCTGCAGTTGGACTCTGGCCGTGGTCTTTTCAAACCTCATGGCTACAAAGTTGTACATCTTCTTCACGTCGAATCCGAGGGGACTCATGTCCGGATCGAGAATCTTGCTCAAGATGATTTTCAACTCGGGCAACTCCTTCTCGGGCACGTCGTTGGTGATGGCCTCCATCCAGTGAGGCATTATGTAGTCCCAAATTTCGGGAGTGATTATCTCATATGGCACGAGGCAAAACAACCTGAATGGAAAACGTGTTGCATTATTTAGAAATCAATACAGCTACTAAAATATATCTCATTTGTGTTAGCAGTTCAGGATTACATAGTTTAATCTGACTTATATTCCGATTAATACAATTAACTTATATCGCCCACTCCTTTCAAGAACGTCATAAATCAAAATACTTGATTTTTCAGGAGATCGTTTTTAAAGTTTAAAAAAATAATAAAACATATTAAAAATAAATACCAAGTCACTTAGTAATTTTTTTATTATGCAACAGATCGTTTTAGGTAAAACCTGTAGGTTTTTTCTCAATTTGAAAAATATTTAGTATATTTAAAAAAATATTTAAACATTACCTTTTGATTTATGACGTTCTTGCTCAAAATTTCAGTAATTGTGCCTGAAGTATGTCAAAATATGTCATTATTATCACTAAAACAAATAGAATTTGGAAGTCTGAAATTGAAGCATCTTGAGATAATTTCATTCCAAATAAGCAGTTATACCTAAAAATAATCATGGAGTTCAAATAAAAAATATGGGTTTGGGATTTTTGTGGTTTTAAGGATAAAACACAGATAGAGGGAATAAAATTTTATTTTCTCAAAAATTTCTAAAAAGTTAATGGTAACAATTACAATGCTCGTAGATATATAATACAACATACAACAGATAATAATATTGAAGTTTAAAAAAATATAAGCTACTGTATAAAACAGTTTTTTGATAACACTAAAGGCACAGTTGCTTTTTTAATTTAAAAAGTTTTATAAACCTTTGGTATTCATTTTTTTTTCAATAAGTTGCATAAGGTCATTCTTTTTACCGTCAGAAATCTTAGGCTTTTGGACGAAGGCAGACTTTAGCGGTATATTTTTACATGGCTTAGGTTTTCTTATAATGATGGCCTCCGTAAATTCTATTTGCCCATAAGATTCCCCATTATAAAATAACGAACTAGGGGAATCTCTTTAAATTCGCATCACTTTAATCTGTTTAAATTGAACAAGTTCATTTGGCTTATTTTTGAGGACACGGAGATGACCAACGTCAGAGGCCAAAAGCTTTAAATCAAAGAAGTCTTCAAATGAAAGTTCATTTATAGAAAATGGTGTTGTTCTTTTTGCTGTTCTAATTAATGAAATAAGACCTTCAGGCGTATAAATTGGCCCACTTTTTAGTGCTTGTTTTATTTTTCTTTCAATTAAAGAGTGAACGGAATCCCCTTCGTTCTGGGTATGGCCCTTTATCAAAAATGTATGTGTGATTGAATCGATAATGTATTTGCGGGCAGCAAAAATGTATGCAGCTAACATAAATTGGTTCTTCTGCTGTCCACTGCAATTATCAGAATAGAAAATAACATCTTTAGATGTTTTTCTTTGATCGGTTTTCTGCTTTTTGTTGCCGGCTGAAGAATATCATCATTGACACCACTGAAATCGAGTTTGCTTTTAACTCGGTAAATCGGTTTTCCTGAAACAATCACAAAATATAATAAAGACATTAACGAACTTCATTGACTGCATATTTAGTATACGTACAATTTTTTTTACCTTTACTGTCGGATGTATTTCTACATAAAGCATCTTTTTGGCATTGTTTTACATCTTTTATTACTAATTTTATCATCATTTTTCCCTCGAAAAGTCATAATGATGAATGTAGAAAGGACAAACGTAAATTACCAATTTAAGAAGTGCAGAAAGACGCATGCTGCAATTTGTAGCAACTTGCAAATAGTAGTAATAATTGCATTGCTTCTGCAAGGGTCACAACCCTCAGCAATGAGGATTAAGACGGAGAAGAAGCAAATAGTAGATTGTTTTACTGGCAATAATGACACAATCCTAAATAAACTGCACATTTTATTATAATGGACGAATTTTTCTTTGGAAAAGTGTCATAAAACAAATTAGTTCAAATCCGCTTTGTAAAAGGAAGAAAGTTTTATTGACAATAGTGTCATAAGTTAAAATAGTACAGTCGATGTCACGCTTTTACTGTGCAAGAACGTCATAAATCAATATAAACCAAACAGGACGCTATTTGTTTTCTTTGCAATACTGACACAAAACAAAATAATACATTCTTGATACAAAACTATTAATTAAAAATGGTCTTACCTTTTGCGCAACACTGTTTTATGCCGAAATAATACACTATTGCACTAATCGACAAGAACGTTCCTGCTCGATGGGTCAGTCACAACTAACTTATGACGGTCTTGAAAAGAAAAATAAATAATTTCTTCAAAATGCAAAAACAACACTTTCTGCCCTGTAGCGGGTAAATATTATGTTAAAAATATGCCGCTTTTGCTGGGATATAGTATATTTTCTAGGCATTCCGAAATCACGCATAACTCAAAATTGACGAATTTTGATTTATGACGTTCTTGAAAGGAGTGAGCGATATAGCACCATTTTCATAAAATACTACCTCAGGGACTCTTATAAGGACTTGTACAATCATATGATGATGATAATGATCGCTAAATCCATGAAGGAAAGGTGATCAGCCTGCGCTTTGGGTATCAGTTCAGGGTTAATTTAAATAAATCAATTTAAATAAACATCAGAGTGAAAAATCACTTCTATTTATTTTAACCCCCGGAAATTGAACCCGGGACCTCCAACATGGTAGCCAAATGCGCTAACCACTTCGCTACGAAGACAAGCGAATAAAATTTATTCCACTCCTATACTAAAGAATCCGGAGTGCAGGACTTAAGTCGGAAGAACACTTGGAAATTGATAATACGAATTTTTTTACAGTTTTTTTTTCTTGATAGGAATGGCATTTATTATTTATCTTGCTTATTATGTACAAGGTTTATAGATCATTAAGCGGATTTTTGTTTCTTCTAACTTAAAAAAAAAAAATTTTTAGAAAAAAGATAAATATTTGTGTTTTTATTATTTACACAAGTATTTCAATTTCATACTATTTCTGTGAGCCTATGCGGCTCATTATTAGAAATAGAGGTAGAGTGGGTTCGAACAGAGAAACCCTTACTTAAAGAGTCCGCGACACTAACCACGAGACCACAACCTGACACAAATATATATATAATACTCTCCTTATTATTCATCTTTCACTTTGTGTAATATGTAACACTTTTTTTACTTGAGCACAGTGCTGCGTTTGACAGCGAGCTAATGTTCATATGCATCTCTCCAAATTTTCTTTTTTTTTTCTTGCACCGTTTCCTTTCATTATTTTTATTTTTATTTGTTTATTATTGTAAATTTTGTTTTATAAAAAAAAAAATGTTGAAAAACATATATGGCTGACTAAGTATTGCACCCACCACTAGTCAAGCTGGAATAAAGATTTATTATTATTATTATAAAAGTGGTATTACATAAAGTGAATGATGAATGATAAGGAGTGTTTTATTACCATACCACAAAGCAAACAATGTTTTTAATATACAAAATATTCAAACATATGTTTTATTTTAATCTGTGTTGGGAATAGGAGGGATAATCTAGTGTGGACCAATCAGGAACTCCTCAGCATTTGCTCATTGCTATAATTAGAGTTTGAGACGTACAATATGTTTTATTTATATAATTAAAAGTTGAAATTGTGTACATATATTGGTATGAGTTTACCTGTTCAGACCATCCTTGAGGTGGGAAGTCCTGGAAGCAAGCGTGTCCCAGTGGCCGCCCACGCGCGCGTACTCCGGGGGGTGCGGCAGCAGACACGACACCAGCACCTTGTAGTGGGTCTTGCATATCTCGCCGAGCCAAGTGCACACGTGCTCCGTCTTCAGCTTCTCAATCGTGCTCTCTATCTGACCTGCGACCGACAACACATTAGCCTTGCAGTCACCGTGAAAACTTAAAAGTGGGCAGGTAAGGAGTCGGAATAATCACCCAGTCACGTTTTATACTGATTTAATATGAATTATTTGGTTGTTTGGTACACCCAAACAAAATTAAAAAATATGTTCTATATTTAAAGCATTGATAACCTATGGTAATAAAACATTCTCCTTATCATCCGGAATGTTCGAATTTTAGGCGTGCGGTGGTTTGACTTTGTGAGGAATGAAGAGATAAGGCGTAGGACGCAGCAAATCTTGGTCACAACTGTCAAGAAAAGGCGATTCAGTTGGCTTGGCCATGTACTCCGCATACCTCCCGAGAGCCGCCATCAAGCTTGCCTCTTTTACAAGGCATCAGGTTCGCGCCGCCTGGGACGATCACTGCCGAAAATTCGTAGGCAGTTCTCGTCAGAATTTCGGGACGCAGATCTGACTTGGGAGGATGCAAGGGAGCTGGCAGCCGATAGAAAAGCCTGGAGACAGTTTGTGGACTCCATATGCTCCACCTAGGGAGCGAATATGGTTTTAATAATATCATCCATTGTTCACATTGTGTAATACCACTTTTATAAACACTAATTCGTGACTACCAGTTTAGGAAAATCATTCCATCATCAGGTCATTAAAATAAAATTATTACAATGTGACATTTGTATAAAAAACCATATCATGAGGTGGAGACCATACCACAAAGTTATCATTGCTTTTAATAAACAAAATAAAAAATATTTATTTCTACTCGCTTCTCATGTCAAATTTACCATCCAGGGAATAAGCGGTGACATGGAACCAGTGGAACAGCATGGAGATGAGCCGGGCGAGGATGTCCACGGGCGTGTCCTGCGTGGGGGTGCACAGTCCCACCAGCAGCCAGACGCCGTAGCGGCCCAGCAGCTGCCGCTCCTCCACCGAGATGTGGTCGGAGCTCGCCAGGGGCGCCGGGCGCGGCGACTCCCCCGCATCGCGCACACCTGTCTCCGCATTCAGTGGCTTGGCCTCCTTCAGGAGACTGCGCACAATCGGCTTACGTTAGGTCTAGCTCAGGGGCCAAAGAGGCCAAGAGCTAAACGTGAGTTTTAAAATGGTTTGGAAATGTTTGGGGAGCCAATTCTTAATTTACAATAATTTAAATTGTAAAAGATTGGTTTTTTAGCACTTGAGTTTATTATATTATTACGACTTGTTTCGGAAGCTTTGCTTCTATCTTCAGGTCTAAATATATTTATATTTAGAACTGAAGATGGAAGCATAGCTTCCGAAACTAGTCTTCATAATAAAATAAACTCAAGTGATAAAAAACAAATGTTTTGCTTTTACAATTTCATCATGTCTTATCACAAAGTGAATGCATAACAATAAATAAAATACAGTAATTGAATCAAATTTATTAAATGATCAAAGGAACATTAAAAAATTCAATTGAAGTATTTTTTAGGCAACAGATTTTTAATCGGAGATGCTATCTATCAGAGATCTATCTCGCTGTCCATCTGCTACGCGGGCGGCAGGCTGCGGTGCACCACGTGGTCGCCTGTTGTGCCGGTTGGTGGGCTGTGTACGGGGGAATATAGATAAGAGGTCACCTGACCACCGCTTCCACGAGGTGGGTCTGCATCTCGCTGTCCATCTGCCATGCGGGCGGCAGGCTGCGGTGCACCACGTGGTCGCCGCCGCGCCGACTGTTGTGCCGGTTAGCGTGACACTGCTGGCAGTACCGGATGGGGTGGTTCCCGTTGTAGCTAGCACACTCGTTGGAGAAGCAAATGGAGAACGCCGACTTGTCGGTGGCCCTGCAATTCTGAACACGTATTCTCCATTGAGTCGCCAGGTATTGTCCATTTTAGGGTAGGCATGAGTAGGGTACGGACCCAGATGCTCAGATTACAGCCATCCAGAAGAATGTGCCTGAATTTCCATATTTATCTTCATTCATGTTGAGATTTCTTCACCGTCTTACTCCTCATTACTGAGGATTATGAACCTTGTGGAAGCAATGACTCTTGAATGAGCAATAAGCAATAAATTCAGTTATCTCTTGACTACGCTGCACGTAGCGCTCCAATAAGTGCCTGCTGCTGTCTTTACCTCTCGAGTAGTAAAATATTAATGAAAAGGTTTGTACCCTTAAGAGTAAGTTTTTTTTTTATACAAATTTTGTAATTTTAAAACTAGTTTAAGCTAAGTTAAATTTCAGCATTTTAAACGTATCCCACGCATATTATTAATAAATATTGTCAATCTGAAATAATCACTGCACCCCAGACGTGGGGCCATACGCTATCTGACCTGATATTTCATGACCCAAGGTTGGGGCGGTACGCACAAAGAGGTTAACTTCATCGGTCCGTCGTATGGGGATCTTCATCTCCCACTCTTCCCCTCCAGGCTACCAATCACAACCAGTCGTTCCAGGCTATCCTCATCGCCAGAGAAGTAAAGAATCTATCATTTACAGAGACTGGCCAGAGTCAAGCCATTTATGAGATATCAATATACAAAAAAAAATAACTTGCCATATAGGCGATTTCATCCATGAAAATAGGATACTCTTAATTTCAAGATATTCACATATGACATGGGTAGAGTGGAATAACCCACCTTGTTCTCGCAGACCATGGAGATCTGCTGCATGGGATGGAGGATGTCGAAGAACCGCTGGTTGGGGTGCTCGCGGTGTATCTCATTGGCGCACTCGATGCACAGGTAGAGCGGGGGCGGGGAGTCGGAGGCGAAGGTCACGCTGATGCAGTGGTCGTAGCACACCTTGGCGGCCTCCGCGTTCCCCGCATTGGGACACATGTCGCGCTGGCACACAAACGGCATCAAGTCATCTGAAACAATACATTGTTTTCATTTATATCACACTGCCATTTTAAGAAGGCACTAAGTTTTCAAAAATCGCCATACAATTATTAAATCAAATTTTTTTGACTACCGATAAGTACTGATTTCAAACAAAATAAGAACTTTGATTATTCATATTACAAAATTGACACAACAAGAAAAATAATTGAAAAACATAATTTTCAGGGGTCCAAGATGGATGAATCCATTTTATTCACTATTTTGAGTGTGTCAAAATCTTTGTTCACAAATCTGTGTTTTGTATACTAAGAAGTTGTTTGTATTGACATATCAACATAGATGAAGAACAATATGGGAATATTAGATTATAATAGAACAATATAAGAACAAGTCTGGGTTTACGACAACAGGGCTTACGACCTGCTATAGGCTGGTCTAAGTGATTATTTTATACAAATATAACATTCACCATTTTACCCTATGATGGACAACTACACTAATCGAATTTCGGAAATTGAACATATATCTTTTAATTGACACTTTCATGTGCGAATTCTACGAATGCGTTAAGTTTATTTTATTAAGCAGAGACCTTTACGAAATGTATGTAAGATTACTTGCGAATTATTTTACATGCAAGGAGACACCTAAGAATGTGATTTCATTTCTTTTTATATTTCTATTTTATATTGTTTTTTCAGGATTACAAGATTTTTCAGGTTACAAATTGAATAAATTATTAATAAAATACTTGTTTTTTGCCACTTGAGTATTAAATTTTGTTTTGTTAATGACTAGTTTCGGATGTTACAGATGCTTCCATCTAAGGGTTTGAATATAAACTAAAGCATGGATATTCAAACCCGTAGATGGAAGCATATGTAGCTTTCGAAACTAGTCGTTAAAAAAAAATATATAATTCTCAAGAGGTAAAAAAACAAGTGTTTTATTTATAATTTAATCATGTCTTACCATATAGTGAATGCTGAAATCATAAATAACATAAAATTCAACAGAATGATGGTTCTCTGTTATGATTTTTGGAAAAGAAAGTGTGCTCACTAGAAAACTTGCAGAGTAATCCTTTCCTATCGAAGAGGTTCTGGTTGAAGGCGGGCCAGTGGTAGAAGAGCAGCTTGGCGGCGGAGGCGCGCGCCCCGGCCGTGCCGTACGCTATCACGCACAACACGTCCTTCACCACCGTCTGCTTCATGGTCATCAGGCACTCCAGCAGCTGGCAGTGGTGCGCTGGAACCAACACAAACCAATCACACTGCAGCTCCCTGAACTGACTTACGAAAACACTTGGCTCAAATAAAGCTTGGCGTGCGTTGGAGAGTAGTAGGCAAAAATCTCCATTTGCTAAATCCTTACACAAGGCAAATTATGCCATGTTCTCTCCGATTCCGCGGCTTCACGTGCTAGCCAATGCTTTTGAGGGTATAGATTTACTCAATACATTGTTATCCACCTTGAAGTCTGTACTTCCTCAGCATTTTCTCTCCATGTTATAATGGATAAATTTAAATATTGTGTTTCTTTCGCTGATCACTGATAGTTATGATTTTTATAAGTGTATTTTTTATTGATATTGTACATTATACTGTACAATAATACTGTACAATAATGTACATTATACTGATATTGTACATTATTGTACATTATTATACAAGTGTATTTTTTATTGATTTTATATTAATTTTGTTAAAGGCATTGGCCGTAATATGACCCGGTGCATACGACCATCTTGAAATACTCAATGTATAGAATATTAAAAACATATTTTACATGGCATAGACGAAAGAAGAATGATAGTAGAGCGAATGCCATTCAAAGCAACCCCTTAGACGAATGTGTGGAAAACCTTTGTACAACAATCAACCCTTTCAGTGCAGAGATTTTTTCTTTTATGTATGCTAAAATTTAAGACTTTTTTGAAAAAATGGTGCATTTCAAATTTAGTTAATATTGTAAAGGCGAAAACGATAGGTTCTTACAAAAAAAAAATATTTCTATTTTATACCTTGCTCAGTATTGGAAAGTCAGATAACTAGGATGCGAGATTTGTGTTCCGTTTAGAAAAGCTCCGGAACTCCCGAGAAATTATAGTTACACGGGCACCCTGTCACAGCATTCGACTTGTACACTCATGCCCTGCAGCTTCCTTCTAACCAAAGAGATATGGTTTGGTAAACAGAACACCTACCCGGGTTGTTGGAGTACTGAAACACCATCATGATGACAGCAGCCACGGAATGCGAGGCTTGGCTGTCCTCCTCTTCCCCTTCGTAACGACGTGCTGAAATATCAATTACACAATTAGATGTAATGAAGATTTATTATATTTACTTTCTAGGGATGGAATTATTATAAATACTTTCTAGGGAGGAACTACGCTTGGATGGCTTGACTCTGGCCAATGTCTGTACCCGACGGATTCTCCAGTTCTTTGGACACGTTGCGCGTGGCAACGAGGATAGCCTAGAACGTCTGGTTGTGATCGGTAGCCTGGAGGGGACGAGAGGAAAATCCTCCACACTATGGACCGATCAAATCAAGGCAGCAGTAGGCACCTCGGTGGTTGGAGCGCTATGTGCAGCGCAGTCAAGGTATAGCTGGAAAAGAGTCATTGCTTCCACAAGGATCACAACCCTCAGTTATGAGGAATAAGACGGAGAAGAAGGGATGGAAAGACTAATAAGACTAATAATAGATATAGAAAGATATTATATATGAAGATATAAAAGATATATGCCGGGAACAGAGTGAATGGCTGAAAAATTAAACTTGGAACAAAAACATGAACAGTGCCCACTCTGATTAGCTTGTAAGGTAAATTGCACTAGCTCTCCTTACCACACAATGTATTTCAACAGTAACAGACGAGAATTCAATACTCCGCACATATCTTCATTTATTATACACATAAAAAACGTCAAAACAGATCATTTGCAATGACTTACTTATCGTAAAGGGTAAGATGTAAAAACAGAGGAGGTTGATAATTTCCTGATGCAGAGATACGGGAAACACTCCCACACAGGAAGCAGCCAGATAAGGCAAGTTGTCGATCATATCATACTCCAGAAAGGGGAGCAGGCATCCCAAACACTGCAAGATTGACTGCCCGAATGCTGAAAGAAAATCATATAATTTAATATACAACATATATATAAAAGCCTTAAATTGGATAGGTTAATAACACAAAAACGTATCTCCAATTGAGGTTCAACAATACCAAGACCAATGCAAAAGAACTCAGTTTTCATCAGCCCAGATTCATTTATTTATAATTTTTTAGAAAATGGTATCAAATGATAGATAAATTAGGTAAATGATGGAATCCAAGGTGAAGAACATTACTGTTATATGGGAAAGGAAATGGAGAAGGAATAATATAAACTAATAATTAGAAAGAGGAAAAGGAGAATGACAACAATGGCTAGGGCCAGAATCAAACAAACAGTTGGAGACCATGAGCACCAAACAATTAGAGACATTCGCAAACACTCAGTATCACATCTAAATATGATAGATGGAAATAGACCTTTAATCAGTTGCCAGTTTATCCCTCGCGTGACTCAGGCAAGGAGTTTGTGTTGCATTGATGAGCCCGAGTGCTGCTCGGGCAAATCTTGTTCCAACTTGGTGGTATCGATTTACCCGAACCAAACATATTTATGTATTTGTTTTTATTGACTAACCCGAGCAGTGTTCGGGTAGTCCTGTTTCCAGTTGTTTGGTGATGATTTTCTCTCCAAAATTTGACTGTTAAGTGGTTAATAATAGTTAGAGGAAATACCTTGAACGCCATATTGAACCAAAGAAGCAACGTCGACCAGCTGCGATATAGCATTGTACAGCCCTTTGTAATCCAAGTTAGGATATAGGTTCATCCTGACTTGGTCGTTCTCCGGGTCCCTGAGCATTTCCAGCGGGGAGCTCGGCACATCCTTCAGGACGGCTGAAAGAAGCAGTAAAGTTATTTATTACACATACCGGTACCTCCAGACCAAAATACCTTAAATGCATGATCCAAAAATATTTTTATATCGAGAAAAAATAATAACGATAACAGAATACAGCACCATCAAAAGCTCAAATGACTTTAGGAAGATAAAATAATTTTAACACCTTAATGACTGCATGCAAATGTATAAGATATAAGCCTATAACTGCACGCATTGGTAATTTTGTCCAAAAATTACCAATGCGTGCGGTTATTAACATAGAGGCAAAATCATCTACATTTTTAGAGTTTTCTGGAATTTTTTTAACTCCTGGAGTTCCACAAAAGGTCTGATCGTTTCGTGGAGTGTCAGTGTCTGACCAGTCCATATCATCAACATCCCTATCAGAATCATCTTCAGAATCACTCGAAACCATTCGCATAACCCGAGGACCTCTTATACTTTGTCTAATTATTTCAGGACCACTATCGAAATCCCTATCCACTTCACTGTCACTTCTCTCAATATCACTAGAATCTTCTGAAAAAAATATCCAAACAAATTTGGTCGGACCATAAAAAATATCACAGACACTCAAGATAAGATTTGAAAAGGGCCGAACCCAGGTAAAATTTCACAGTCGTAACATTTTACAAATGAGATACAAGCCTTCATGAAATCAACTCGTAGCCACGACACGAACTTTTTTAAGTAGCGTAAATTTATTTTCGAACAAACAAATGTTTTGATTTACTCAATAGTTGTCATTGAGTTAGACTACTAACCGGCATTAACTTACTGACCGGTTACTATCACTATCACTGTATTGAGAAAAGACAAATCAAGCACTTTGTAGGGAAAGTGGCAAATTAAAAACCCTACGTGAAATCTAAGGGAAAAGCACTACGCGCGAAGTTAAGTATTTCACACTTCACTGTCACTGTTATAATGCACTGCACTACACTACACACTGCACTGCACTGCACTGCACCTATAATATCACACACTGCACTGCATTACACACTGCACTGCACTACACTTATGACATCACACACTGCACTGCATTACACCATACACTGCACTGCACTACACTACACTGCTAGAAGAAATACATTTGTTAAGGGATATTATAAAACATGCTAAATAAGTTATTTAAGAACATGCTAAGTTAATTTATAATATATCTTAACATTAGTTAAATAGTAATTAATTTACTTATCCGCAGTAATTTGAACTGACCGGTCTTTGGCGGTCAGTTCAAATTACCGCGCAAACACGAGACAGGTAGTTAAGAGGTTAAGGTACACTATAGAAACAGGTGATAAGAAAGATGATTGGACATATTACTGCAGTGTACTTACTCAGCAATGTCTGGGAAAAGTATTTGACAGTGTTGGCAATGTCAATCCCAGAAGGTAGCGGCTGGATTCCATGAAGAAGTCTCAGTTGGCAATCGTGAAGGCTCCTTATTTTTGCAGTAACTTAAAAAAATATGAACAAAAAAGACATTTAACATAATTTGAAGAAAATAATCATTTTCCAAAAAAAAGTAACAACCTTATTCACTTATAGAACATGTCCGCCTCCATAGTTTAGTGATAAGGGTATTTAGTTACGATCCCGAGTTCGATTCCCAGGAAGTTCAAAATGAATATTGAGAATACAAAAATATGTTTACTATTAATTTAATATTACCCTGAACTGGTGCCTAAAGCACAAAACTAATTGATTACCTTGCTTTCATATAATTACCAATCAAGTAAACATTGTGACAGCCTTATGCACCATTGTGTGTGGATAAGGTTCAGAAAAGGAAGAAGAAAACACATCCTTGTTACAAGCGCCATTGACATAAATTTTGTATCTATGATACTACAACAGGCGAAAACCAGTGTTTCTCAGAAAAGAACCTGATTGATCGTCTTTGTCTTCTTTGTCAGCAGTCTCTCCACTGCTGGATGCAGGCCTCGTATATTTTTTTACAGACTTTATGTTTGATACTTTTCTTTAAATATTAAAAATGTAGTTGTTCATTTTTAAAACCAAAAAATAAGACACGACATACATGGTCTCCCTAGGTTTTATAGGGAATCTTCAAATTTCACTCTTCATTTTAATTTAACATTACAAAAGACAAAAACGGACGGAATTAATTAAGTTGGAGAATCAATTATGTTTTGGAGTAATTTTAAATTTATTTTGACCCCTTGGGAATCTCCAGCATGGTAGCCAAACGTGCTAACCACTAGACAACGGTGGTGGATATTATATAAGTAGATACATGCAGTCACCCTAGAATAGTACCTAAGCACAGAAGTGCCTTCATTAAATAACTATTAAAAAAATATTGCTTTCATATGATGCAATGCACCAAGGGTTAGAAGATTTTTTAAAAACTGTTATTCTTATTAGAATCTACTAGTTAAACAATACAAAGATTTTATAATAAAAAATAACAACTAAATAGCTTTTACCGCTTTTATTTGTTTAACAAAAATATATTTTTTTAAATATTAAGTTCCACTAAGAAGTTTTTGCAACAAAAAAACTGATGAGAAAAAACTGTTCAAATCAAATCCATGGAAATAAACTTAAGAAAATAAAGTATTATGTCATTTCAAATACATTAATACGATGAGTCTCGATATTTTTAACCTTATTAATTGTGTATACAATGGTACAGTTTGAAACAAAATATTTTAAAATAGGATTAAAATGTTATTTAAGTTGATTTAAAAGATTTCGAAGCCAAAGAGCAGTCGAATTGTCGAAAATAATATATCGGGGTGGTGTTGTATGATGAGGAAGGTACTTACAGGCGGCCGCTCTAGTGCCCATGTTGATGAGCTGAATCTTGAAACTCCCCTGCATTTATGTAACAGCCGACCGGCACCGGACAAATAGAATAAATCGAGTTTCCAGAACACCCACACCGCCGCACGGTAGCACTGCTGTACTTCCTACCGCCCCCCTTCCGTCGTGCAGACGGCAACACAGTCCATCCCGCGCGATTTAGTTCCTCTTCACGCCGAGAGAAACGAGAAAACCGACCATGCGACGAGACAAAACCCCAAGCGATGTTTCGTTATCAAATTGTTTTGGCACCTTAATCATTAGTTACGTAACTCGCATCAGGGTGTCTTCCGACTAACCTATAATATGAGCGGATTGGATCGAGTACGCAGCATCCGTTGGGTTGGGCTCAAACCACCCTTCGAGACAAAAATCAATACGCCCCACGTGCTTTCTGTTTTGTATACGAGTACGTATAACCTGTTGAATATACGGGCTGAAGGAGGTGCTGGGTGCGTAACTGAAAGCGAAACATCTCGATCTAAACCAGTGCTGGGTGTATAAAACACTAGCTATAAATTTACATTGTTCATTGATCTGTTAAGCAAACATCTCGATCTAAACCGGCGCTTGGCGAATAGAACACTAGTAATAAATTTCCATTGTTAATTCTGCAACATACATAGCAACAAGAAAATCCGCACATTATACAAAAATTGAAAATTACCCGCATCCCGCATGACATGGACCACAGATTTCCCTCTTTTTTTCTTTAGGGATTTTTTCTTAAACACACAGTGGGAATAACCTCCCAATTATTTATGTTTTGAATGTACCCTCATCTTGTCATTTGATAGTCAACTGGAACCGGTTGTTGATATGCAATGATGTTCGATGCTCGATAAGCGGAGGGATTCAGCCGGTTCGCACCGGTTTGCTAGAACCGGTGATTAACATTTTTAGAATTCGCCGAACCGGTCCTCAACCCTTTGTTGTCACACAATATTCCGATTGAGATCATGTATCGGAGCACGCTCGGTTTATTTGGTCTACCACGTTGTAAAATATTTGAACCTCGCGAAGAGAATTTTTTTGGAATGGTGAAAAAAATTAGTGGAAAAATTCAGTTGAGTGATTGCACTTAGTAAAAATAATATCGTAAAAGATAAACGCTTCAAAAATGTACAGGCAAACAATGTTTTCCTTTCTATAACTTGCCGGTCTTCCACAGGGCCAGAAGGAGATAGAAACATTTAATACTTAAAAAACTAAAAAAAAACAGAAGGGGGGAGAGGGGTAGTACCTGAAGGGCGAACCAGTTCTTGAAAATTTAATTTTGATGTAAAAATTAAATGTTTTTTATTGAATTATAACAGGACTATTTAAAAAATATCACTGAGTGTATTTATACATGTTTGTAGATTTTGTACTCTTTAATTTTATTTACATAAATTGTTTACAACAACTATAAAAATATTTCAAATATTTTTTGCAGAGCCACCTTGAGTGCCTTGTTGGTGGAGTTCTTTTTACATTTTTACTGTTTTTATCAAATTTAACCTAATATACACACAAAAAAGAGAGAGAAAAAATTAAGGATATAAATTGTTTTACAATTTTCATAGAATTAACTCTTGATCATTTACCCATTCCTTTATTTTGCCTCTGTTCCATATTTTATTTTTAACCTCTAATCTCCGTCGGCAACAATTTAAAAATGTTTGGAACGATATATTGCTGTGTTCGACTCCCATATTTATTGTCAATTCTAGGGACTATCGAACCTTCGTTGTGTGGAAATCGTGTATCAAGCTTTCTAATGATAATCTACCTAAGCAATACTTTATTTGTTGTAATATTTGCTTTTCTATTGATAAATGCAACCTTTTGATTCTAAAATTAGAATTTTAGCAAAACCATGATTTTATTTAAGATTATTTTAGCTAATTTTATGTATGTATAATGCAGTGCCCTATGCACCATTGGGGTGCGGATAAGGGTTTGAATTAGAATTATTTTAGCTAAAGGTTGTCATTTTATTTTCTGAATATAAACTGCCAGCAATTCGGCAAGACATAAAAAAAGTTGTCAGCTTACATTTGTTGAGTATTGAATAACAGGACAAGATTACGTTATAAAGAATTTTAATGGGTCAATAATAAATCCTAGTATGTAATCTTGGAGTGAATATGTTGAAATTCAATATTCTCTTTGTTGGTACCTACTTGGGTATGATGGTTCAATATATGAAAAATCTATGGTCTTGAGGCAAAGAACAAGTGGAAAAAATAAACAACTGTCAAACGCTGTCAAACAGCTTTCGTAAGTCGGATGTCGATTGAAAATGGGTTTTATAATATTGTAACAAGGTAAAAGATGTGGAAATATGTGTCATGTTGTGTTAGAGAAACAGTTCAACGAGGTGTCAACTACTTCGACGTAAGATGCGGGGCTGGCCTCGCTTCCAACCAGAGCTCCTCTGTCGTCCCCAGGAAGGACTACGCCGTCAAGCCTTTCCAGGAGAAGCACCGATGTAGCGATCATGCGGGCAGCAAAAACACCAAGGAGAAACACAGCAACTGGTATCATGACCACATTTCCAAGTCTTGGTTGAACGCAGTCAGTTGGGTAAGAGATTTCAAGGTCTTACGGCTGTTAACACATAAAAAATGATAACCCTACTTTGCATTTTGTAACTTCTTCTTAAAACATGTTATTGTTGTCTCAAAAATTCATCTTTTATCGTTGGAATCCTTCCAATGGAATAAAATACTATATTCTGATATACAGTGAAACCTCTATCTATCGTTTTTAAAGGGACCTAGTGAAATAATCTATGAATGCGGGAAAACAATGAATGCGGGATAAAGAAGTCAATACACAAGGATATACGATCGAGTAAAGATACCATCCTCCCAATTGCATAACCATTGGTAGGTTGAAATTGAAAGAATACAAGTTGTGGATGTAAATAAATGTATTAATAAAAAAAAATACAAAGTTAAACAGAACCCAAAGATCTTCAGACATCTTCTGCTGTATCCATCACACAAGCTTTTGATATTCTGTATCCCATACGTTGAAATATTGTCGTTGAATAAAACAAAATTGAGAAAATGTAAAAAAAAAACAGATAAATTATATCAAATATGTAGCGTAATTCAAACGATGAATGCGGTAAAATGTTGGATAGAAACGATCAATGCGATCTATTTTTGTATGAAATGAATTCGGGGTAGAAGAAATAAACGACACATCCGGGAAAACGATTATTTGAGGAACGATAGATAGAGGTTTCACTGTATATATATAAATATATGTATACACATATACACATATATATATATATATATATATATATATATATATATATATATATATATATATATATATATATATATATATATATATTTTTTTTTTTTTTAATTTTTTTTTTAAGAGAATCCTGTAAAATCAATTATTTTAAAGTATGAAGTGAATTTACTTTTTTTTTTAACACTTTGATTGATGTTGAATGTAAATTCTTACAATGATATTTCAAAAATAAAACAAGGGTGTAAGCTGATACATAATTTATTATTTATAGCATATTTCATATAAATTTTGCACATTTTTGACTAAATGCACTAAGCTGTCACGCAGTCGTCGTTACGATTTTCGTTTTGTTATTTCAGAGCGGGGCCATTGTGCTGGGATGGTACGCGAGCCAGCTGGTGTGCCTCAGTCGGAAAAGGCACCTCTGGTTGGAGAATGAGCAGAAAGGGCGCACCCACAACGTCTTCCTCTCCAACACCCGGGCCCTGCACTCTGCCCTCCTGTCCTGCGCGCTCGCGCAGCCGACGCGGCCGGCGCGGCCGGCGCTGGTGGGCAACTCTGCCTTCCTGCAGGAGGCGCCCGGCGCGAGCGCCCCGCGCGCCGCGGGGGGGGAGGGGCTCGAGGAGGCCGTGGGGGAGCTGGGCGGCGTGCTGAGCTCCGTGGAGAACCGGCTGGGGCTGGCGGCGCTGGAGGGCGGGGACACGAGGCAGGGGCTGGCCATGCTGCACTCGGCCGCGCAGAGGAACCACGCCCCCGCGCTCTACAACTTGGCCATCTGCTACGAGAAAGGGCTGGGAGTGGAGCCCGATGACAAAATGGTTGGCATTACCTTCCAATCTTTCAAAGCTAATCCTGACACTCAAACAGAAATGAAAAACCAATCATTTTTTAGGCCCTACATACATTAAATAGCCACTTAACTTTATTTAAACCCAGGTAACATTTGACGTAATCAATTTTTTTCTCATAACATGGATTTGTTTTGATTAAATAAGTTTTTCTTCACTCGGCTACCATACTGGAGGTCCCGGGTTCGATTCCCAGGTGGGTCAAATAAAGTTAACTTTTTTTTTCACTCTTATATTTATTCAATATTACCCCTGACAGGTACCTAAAGCGCTGGGCTGATCACAATTCCTTCAAGCGTTAACGATCAAGATACCACTGCGTTTATATGATGCAGTGCCCTACGCACCATCCGGTGCGGATGAGGGCTTAAAAAAAGTAAATCCAGTGTTTATGTAGAAGGATTTAGAGATATTGGTGATATTCTCAGTCGGTTTATGGATGAATGTGTTTATTGGCAGGCGGTGGAGCTGTACAAGGCGGCGGCCAGCCTGGAGCACCCGGGCGCGCTGTACAACCTAGCGGTGTGCCACGGGCAGGGCCGCGCCGGGCTGCCCCGCGACCCCGCGCTAGCCGCCCGCCTGCTGCGCCTCGCCGCCGCGCGCGGCCAGCCCGACGCCCTGCGCCTGCTGCACCCCGCCGGCCCCCACGGCCCCCACCCTCGCGCCCACCTCCCGCCCACGCCCACGCCCGCGCACCAAACCGTGCTCACCTACTGATACCATGCTTCTATTAATAAACCAATTAGATGATTCTTTTCAACATTTTATAAGAAACTTTAAATATTGTCAGTAAAATAACTCGCAGAATCTCAAGGTTTCTGCTGATGTAATAATTTCAAACAAAAATGTCGCGCACATAGTTATCACTTCCATCATACTTGTTCTTCTAACCCTTATCCGCACCCAACGGTGCATAGGGCACTGCATCGTATTAACGCAGTGTCATCTTGATTGTTACTTACATGAAGGCAAGGCATCACTCCTGCGCTTCAGGGACCAGTCCAGGGTAATGTGAAATAAATATTGGAGTGTAAAATCACTAATATTTGTTTTCAACCCCCCCTGGGAATGGAACCCGGGACCTCCAGCATGGTAGCTAAACACGATAACTATTACACCACAGAGGCAGACAAAATCTATAATTCGAACCCCCGCTAATCTAATCCCCTGCTCATGCCAAGAATGGGCTGACCACGAGGATATTCCTGTGGCAGAGAGGATGATTTTGAAGCTCCACTCGTCCGAACAGAGGGTAGATTTTCGGCGTTTACAGAGGTCCTGCTGTATTATTCAGACACTAAACTGTATGGTACTCACCGGAAATACAAAAAAAAATGTATCTATAAATCAATCAGCCAACATCACACAGTACAACCATTCTGTGATGTGATATAATTTTTATATTTTTGTAAAAAATAAAATTGCCACTGTTTCTCCCCCCGCCCCTAACCCCCCCCCCCCTCATATGATGTTAACTTGAGGCTATTATAGTTAAACACAGTCACAAAGTGAAGAATTTCAGAAAACCATAGATTTTTTAAAATAAGTTAAATGAATGAGGAATTGGTCTATAAGCAATCATTGCAGTCATAGACAAAGTGAAGAATTTCAGAAAACCACAGATTTTTCAAAATATTATAAGAACAAGGAATTGATCTTACGAAAAATTAAAAAAAACATGTGGGGTCATTTTATTTGTTTCCTACACATACTCTCCGTTTTTCAATCAACACACCGTATTTGCCATACGTAGTAACTCTTTTTTTTCAAATATATAATGTGAATTATTTTTAAATGATTGAGTTTATTAACGATAATACTAGTTTCGGAAGCTAAACTAGTAGTCATTAATAAACTCAAGTGGTATAAAAACAAGTGTTTCCGTAATAATTTTAACATGTCTTACCACAAAGCAAATGCCGAAACAATAAATAAAATAAATTATTTAATATGCCAGAATGGCTTTTCCAACATAATTTTCTGGATATAATATTTTTTATTTGCAGAAATGCGATCTCTCAGAAGAATGTGCGACAAAACGATGTATGATAGATGTGCGAATAGTGAAATAAGGAAGGAATGCAAAGCTGAGATAAGCATTATCGATAAAATTAAGAAAGGTGTGTTGAGATGGTTTGGACAAGTGGAACGAATGAGTGAGGAAAGAACGGTAAAACGGATTTATGGGGCGAATGTTAGTGGGAAAAGAAGCAGAGGAAGACCGAGAAAAACATGGCACGATCAGGTATGCCAAATATTTGAAAGTGGTCAGGTTAGGAGTCGTAACAATCGGCGGGTATGTATGAGGAGATGCATGAACGTGGAAGAGGCGAAGAATGTTTGCAAGGACAGAGTGGTGTGGCGCTCTATTCTCTCTGCCTACCCCTGCGAGAAGCGGCGTGATGCTTAGTTAGTTTAGTTTATTTGCAGTAATCTATCTCAAGTCCCAGTATATGAGAAGTGACTCTTTTGCAACTAAAATAAAGTGGGTTTCTATACAAATTTGTCGCTTGTTATGCGTAATTTTGACTTTTTTTTTCTTCTCATCTGATATAGAATGAATAAAAATACAATGTCAAATAGTTTAGAAGTTATTAATCAAATGAGAGGATAATGTGTTATGATGATCTTATATATTATTATATTTTAAGATATATAAACTATTTTTTTATTTGTTAAAAATAAATAAAAAATAAAACTGAACTTAAAAATGTAATATGCAAGAAACAATTATTAATTTAATTTTTAACTGATTTTATTGCTACAGAAATTAAGAGAGAGCTGAAACTCATTTTTTCATCCAAAACTTCATTAAAAAAAATCCTTTTCAGCATACCTCACATTTTTGTCGCGGAGGATTTTGACACAGAACAGTGTTAATAGTAAGGAAAAATTTTAAAATTGCATTGCAACCAAATTTTGCATTAAAAAGTCCGCATATAGTAGGTGCCTTAATGATAATAAAATAAAAAATAATAAAACCCTTACCGCACCCCAATGGTGCATAGGGCACTGCTTCATATAAACGCAGTGTTATCTCGATCGTTTACACATGAAGGAAAGGTGATCAGCCCTCCGCTTCAGGTACCAGTCCAGGGTAATATTGAATAAATATGACAGTGAAAAAATCACTTATATTTATTTTACCCCCCTTGGGAACCGAACCCGGGACCTCCAGAACGGTAGCCGAGCGTGCTGTCCATTACACTACGGAGGCGGGAGGCCTTAATGATACACACCGATAATATGAATATCTAACTTTTGCATTTTCTGCACATCCAACATTATTCTTGACATATTGTCAACTCTCTGTAAATAAATCAGTAGGTACTCTGTTTTTTTTTTTTTAAATCAGTCAAGAAATGAGGAAAGATTTTTTTTTAAGAAGTTTGCAATTTTATTGTATTGGTAAAGTTGATTATTTATATTTGATCAACATTTAACATGTTATAACTTACAAAATAACTTTTTGAAAAGTGACTTTATACACCAAAATGATTATCTAACTATAACTTAATTTAATTTAAGTTATAATAAGATACCAAAAGTTATTTCGTAAGTTATAAAAAGGAAAATCACAAATAAAGTGGTTCAAATATTGATTATAATCCAATACATGTGTATAAATATTTAATCATTTTAGTATTTAGTTGTTTGTACTTACGTGTCTGTTAATTTTTATTTGGTTTTATTTTTTGGAATAGATTAAGTATATATAGTATACATATATATAGAATTTGGAAGGAGTAATAAAAAACTGTTGACCTTTCCTTGTGTTTAATTATAAAAATCAATTGACAAACCTACCACAAAATAAAAACTAATCGGCGATCTCCAAAACAAATCTTAACTTAAAATATCAAATAAAAAAAGTATTCTGGTACAAGATCATCATAAAATTATATAATACGATTGTATAAAACATATATTTCAAATTACTTGCTCAATATTTTTAAACAATCCTTTTTTGTATAAACGTAACATTGCAAAACCCACAATTGCGTTACCAGTCAAAACCCATGAAAAATAAACTATCAATCTTAAAATTTTATAATACAATTGTATAAAGGCGGAGACTGACGATGACAAAGTTACAATGCGAACATTCAGGCAGTCAGTACACCGAGCCGAGCTGCTCGCCGCTCCTTCCGAATGCTCCATCCGAAGTCGGATGCAATTTTATGTTAGTACAGGGTTGCCAAGCTGTGGGAAATTCCCCAAACTGTGGGGAATTTGTGGGGATTGGCGCTGCATATTTTTTTTCTTCATTTGGAGTGAGCAGTAATTTATTAAAATCACAGAACCAAGAATCACGTCTTTGTCGTCCGACATTTTAACTATAGTACGAATGCAATGTTGCAAAGGTTCATACAGATTTTGGGTTATTGATTCAGATTTTCAGACTTTTTGGTGTGATATATGGCAACACTGAGCACAAGGCGAGCACTAATCGCGGTCAATCAGCAATGCCGTAACGTCATAACGTTACATGCTCGCCGCGAGCGATGTTAAGACGAAATGCTCCGGTCAGTCTCCGCCTTAACATACATATTTCAATTTTCTTGAATGTTTTTCGCAGATACTCTGAGGCACATTTTATAAACTTTATAAAATAAAACAACTTTGTTTTAACCACTTTTTTTTCATACACTTTTTCCAACCAGTTTCAACAAAAACCTTATCATCCTCAGGGTTTATGAATTAATTCTAAAACATTAACCTAACATTATAAACATTATAACCTAACTATGAGTATTTCAATGTTTTAGAATCAGTACATAAACCCTGAGGATGACAAGGTTCTTGTCGAAACAGGTTGGAAAAAGTGTACCAATAAAAAATGGTTAAAAGAAAGTTGTTTTATTTTATAGAGTTTACATATTTTAAATTACTTTCTTTATGTATGTAATAGTGCAAATCAAAATTAGTCAAATTAAAAAACCAATGAATAATAAATGGGGGCTTTTAAGATTTTTTCCTCAAAATATGAATCCAGATTCAAAAATTTAAAAAAAATCTAAAGTAAACATCCATTTTAAAATGCAAAAGCCAATATCAACGTATAATCAATATAACGAATGGGCTTTTACAACCACTATTATTATTATCTATAGTTAATGTCACATGAGATGTCTTCTTTCAATTTGCTCCCCTGATTTGAAGGATATGATTCACACAGATTAATTTAATTTCAGGATTTTCTAGGAACAGAAAATAAAATATGTAATGGTGTTTTCAATCAAATTCAATATTAAGTACAAAAAAATACAATTTACAATTTTTAAATTGAATACTAGTTTGAATAAAAAAATTAAAATAAATCAATCATATTACTGAAAAGCATAATCGATACAAGAAACAAAATAAAGAAAAAAAAAATATTTATGTTAAGTACAATTAATCTGGGTAAATTTGAACACTTTTTCCATTAGTTTTGAAAGTACATACATGTAAAGTAAAATCCCCTATAATGTTGAGATAGATATCGCATTATCAGAGGGAATGTTATAAGTGGTTCATTTTTCAAATTGTACTTTTACGTTTTAACCAGCAGAAAATACTGAAACGAGTCATTTAAAATTCAAATATAATTTTAAAACATTAACCTCCTACAACGTTCCCATTGATAAACGCGGTACCTATCTCAATGTTACAGGGGAGTTTACTGTACACACATATATATATATATATATATATATATATATATATATATATTTTTTTTTTTTTACTGTACACACACATATATATATATATATATATATATATATATATATATATATATATATATATATATATATACACCGCAGGACAAAAAAATTTACGAGTTTACTTGCTACCGCACGCCTTGACTTTACTGAACTCTTTTTCTAAGAAATCCTTTATCGATACCTCTTTCTTTTGTTCAATAAATTAAAGACACTTTGTGTCACCTTTCTACAATATTTACATTTTAAAATGTCTCAACAATTTTGTTTTACCCGCGTTTGAGTGGAACATAACACAACAATCATGGAAAGTGCAAAGCAAATGTCGATAGCGATAAAATCCAAAATAATCACACTGTCGCAACAAAACATATGTAATTGTAAAATATCTCGTCGAGTTGGGTATTCAGAAGGTGCAGTGAGGTTTTTATTTAAAAAATTCCAACAAACTGAATCCATAGAACGGAAAAAAGGAAGCGGATGGGGGCGCGCGACATCTGCCCGAGATGATCGCTTAATAAAAAAAATTGTTATGCGCGATCGATTTTTAACGGCACTTAAAATACACGCAGAGGTGCAGTCTACTAGCTAATCAACATTTTCAGTAAAAACAGTGTTCAGGCGGCAGTTGGAGCATGGTTTCCAAGCACGAAGTCCCGCAAAGAAACCATTACTGACGAACAAAATGCAGAAGGCTAGACTGGATAGGGCGAAAGAGCACCAGAATTGGACCTTGGAGGATTGGCAAAATGTTATTTTCTCCGATGAATTAAAATTCAACCTTTTTGGTCCAGACGGCATAAAGATAGTTCGACGAAAACTTGGGGAAAAATACCATCCGTCGTGCGTCCCTCGAACCGTTAAACATTCACCCTACGTCATGATTTGGGGGTGCATGACAGCGTACGGTTTGGGACCTCTAAATTTTATACAGGGTACGATGAATGCCATCCAGTACAAAAAAGTGCTGAAAAACCATCTTATTCCAACAATCGAGGACATTACGCAGTATACCGCGGACCCGATTTTTCAGGACGATTTGGCGCCGTGCCATAGAGCCCGCACTGTGAGTACAAATATTTATTTTTTAATGCACTTTGTAGACCACTTGATAAATAATTTATTGTTTTTCTTACAGATCATTAAATACAAGGATAAAATTGGCTTAAAATCGTTGACGTGGCCCGGGAATAGTCCTGATTTGAACCCGATAGAAAATTTATGGGCGATTATGAAAAAAAAAGTTGGGAAAAAAAAATAAAAAAACATTGAGGAATTAAAAAAAACTTGATTCAAGTTTAGGAAGAAGAAATAACATCAGAAATTTAAGATTCGCTTTACGCTTCGTTAAATAATAGAATTTTACATGTTATAAAAAATAAAGGTGAATTCACTAAGTATTAAATATTTTTAAATGTTATAAATATGTTTAAATGTAAAATACCTTAATTTAAAATAAAGCGATTAGAACCTTCTTCTTAAATATGAATAAAAAAATTACATGTCTTTTATTACTCCATCACAAACACTCGACCATAAATGAACCGTCATGGGTCTCTAAGGTTCGGATAATCTGATACCTGGTATATAATGGCAATTTCTAAGTACAATTCATGAGTAAGATCTTTCATTTTAACCTTGAAGTAACGAGTAGTCATCACATATGTTAAACAATACAAAAAAAACTAATTAAATATCAAGAATAATTCATTATGTGTCAATTTTAGTTTTTTTGAGGACTCGTAAATTTTTTTGTCCAGGGGTGTATATATATATATATATATACATATGTATATACAAATACATAAATGAAGACAGCTCTACTGAGGAGAGGTTATTATGAATTATACATCAAATGCGATTATAAAAAATTCTAACATGAGTGAAAATTCATCGTCCGGTAAGTCAGAATAACACTGAAAACCATTGTTAACATAGAATAACATTGAACACCTTAAGAAATTGTATACTTTTAATAATATAAGGGTATCGTTGGATCAAAAAAAAACCTAAATTATTTTTTTGACATCTCAACATAGATGAAGAAGAATATGGAAGTCTGGACATTAACTTGTAGACTTCCGTATTCTTATTTTGAATATTGAAAGCATTAACTTTATGGATCATTGTGATATATTATTTTGAGAAATAAAACGATTTATAATGCGGGTTAACAGAAATTAAATATAATCAACGATCAAATAAACTTAAGTCAAAGTCCCATTTTAAATATTTTTCCCTTAAAATCAAACCCAACCTAAACACAGTTATCCCCTTCCTTGCTCCTACCCTACCTCAAAACACAATTACCCCCACCTCTATCCTTATCCAAACGCAATCATTTGTTCGCTGTTTCTTTTATAAATCATGGATGTATGTTTAGTCATAAAATAAACCCTGAAGAGGGCAACAGGTTGTTGGCCAAACTAGTTGGTTTTTAGTAAATATGCGAGTAACTAACTAACCATCACGCCGCTTCCCCGCAGGGGTAGGCAGAGAGAATAGAGCGCCACACCACTCTGTCCTTGCAAACATTCTTCCCCTCTTCCACGTTCATGCATCTCCTCATACATACCCGCCGATTGTAACGACTCCTAACCTGACCACTTTCAAGTATTTGGCATACTTGATCAAGCCATGTTTTTCTCGGTCTTCCTCTGCTTCTTTTCCCACTAACATTCGCCTCATAAATCTGTTTTACCGTTCTTTTGTCACTCATTCTTCCACATGTCCAAACCATCTCAACACACCTTTCTTAATTTTATCGATAATGCTTATCTCAGCTTTGCATTCCTTCCTTATTTCACTATTCGCACATCTATCATACATCGTTTTGTCGCACATTCTTCTGAGAGATCGCATTTCGACTGCATTCAGTCTACTTTCATCCTTCTTTTGCCCACTCCATGTTTCACTTCCATACATTAGAGTTGGAACCAGGACTCTGTTGTGCACTGCTAGTTTAGCTTCCGCTGATAGGTTTTTATTTGCTATAACTGATAAAAAACAAAGTCTTATTATTTCTCAAAATAATATTCCATATTCTTCTTCATGTATGTTTAGATGACAAAAAATAATTTTAAAATAACTCCTGTAATTGGAGATAATCCAGATTTGTGAACAAGTATTTGGACACACTCAAAATTTTACGTAAAAAATTAAACCTGTTTGTGTTTTGTTTTTGCTTAAACAAAAGAATCAATAAAATCGGGACCATAAATCAAATTACGAACACCTCAACCAACCTCAAGGCTGATTTTTGACTTTTTTGTTGTTAATCTCTTTTCATTCAAAATGTGTGTTATTTTCTGCATTTATCAAAGTCGCTAATAATAAATGATATTCCCAACAAACATAAACAGTAAATATTAAGCACAAGTCCTTCTCCAAGCACAAGAGCTTAATCTCTTTATTGGAGAGAACTTCATTATTAATTTTAGCTTGTAAAAGTCTACAAAATTATTAAATTTATAAAAAAAAACTTTTGAAACCACACGAAATAATAGAAATAAACATTTTACATCTCATAAACCGCACCGGCTGTCATTAGGGAGAAAAATTGGCAAACTAAACATTTCGTTTCATACAAAGTTACCCTGGTTTTGGTAATTACTTAATAATAAAGTCAGTCTGTATTTAGATTAAGAAAAAAATCAATAACATCGTCTTCTCAGAAGAGTTGTATGGATATTTTTTTTTTCATAAATATTCATAATTTCCAGTTAATATTTATCTAAAAATAGTATATAATGGATCTTTGTCAGACGGGAGGAATATCTAATTTACCATACTCAACCTATAAAGGATTGTGTAAGACTTGTTTTGTGTTTATAACAGCCGATATAATCAATATTTTCATTCATCATTTTCTTTTGGAAAATTCGCCTTCGAAAAAACGTTATTTTCGTAAGTTGGCAATGAATGACGTCACAGAAAAGATGGAATTATTTTAATGTCGGTGTCATTGCTAAATTATTGGCGGCTCTATTTGTTGATGTCTATGGTCCACCCTCCCACTACTTCCTCTCCTCATATTTGTAACACAAATGGTAGTGTAGTGGCAAACAAACAATCCACACTACTACTATTACAGCTCTATAAACCATATGACGTCATAAAACGTTAGATGATGGAAATTTGATGACGTATGCGAACGCATGTTTTTCGTTTTATTCAAATATCTAAAGTTTAAACCTTAATATCTTCCTTAGTTCTCTACAGATTTCAGTAAGAATGTCACCGATAGTCTTGTGATTTTTCGTATTTATTTATTAGCCAATAATCACGCATAATGATATTTATCCATTGAATTACAAATTCAAGTATCTCGGAGTTGACATCAGTAGCTACGGTGATCTATATGGTGAGACTCAGAAACAAATAAACGAGGCTGCAGTTATATCAGGATGTCTCAGAAACTCGGTGCGGAGGAACAAACACATGAGAATAGAAAGTAAAATGAAAATATACAAAGCATGTGTTCGACCAATAGCCACTTATGGGATTGAGGCAAGAGCAGATACTTCCAGAGCAAAATCTCGACTTCGAACCTCCGAGATGAAGACTCTCCGATCCATAACCGGAAACACATTGCGAGACCGAGTAAGAAATACCGACATCCGGAGCATGTGTAAGACGGAGGATATTGTGAGGTGGGGACGACAACGAAGGCGATACTGGAAGGAACATATAAACAGAATGTCAGAAGACAGACTTCCACGTATCGCCCTCCAAGGCGACCCTGAAGAACGCAGACCCCCAGGCAGAACTCCGAAAAGACAGCTGGGAGTCAACATCCCGAGAGCGACATGCGGAGGCACAAACAGATCCCTAGGATCTACAAAAACGAGAAGAATTACTACCAGTTTCCACTTTTTAATTTCACATCACTGCTGTAATTAGTTGGGATTTAATATTTGGATGGTGAACGAATGTACCGCCTTCATTTGTCTAAATATGTACTTAAATAACTAAAAAGTAAAAAAAAAACTGTCATGAAATAAAATCCGTATTGGGTGGCTTCACTGCAAACTGTTGCAGAACTTATTAATACTATCCATGACCAAGTCTTGTCCAGCTCGACTCCACAGGTAGAAGAGGACACCATTTTGTCTTATGGGAAATCTGGAAAAACAAAACCATTTTATACATAACCTCTTTATTTTTTTATCTATCCACTTTTAACCTCTCCGGGAGTACAATAATTAATGTCCTACTGGGGAGTGGGTTCTTTTTACATGATTTTTTTTCTCCAAAAACTATGTACTAAGAATTTAGAAATTATGTAAAAAAAAAACAAGCCGGTAACTTTTATTATTTTTAACCTTTTCATAGCCGCAAATAAATTACGCCGCAGTGCTCAACAGGCCAAGTATTTTTTTGAAAAAAAAAAGTTGTCTAAAGATTTTTTTTTTGTTGTTTTTATTGAATTATAATTTACTTACCAAATATTATATCCCGCATCGATTGTTAGAGTTTTATTCTTGAAGTTAAACCAGTTTCAAATTTTCAGGGTTGTCACACTAAGTCGCACACGCAAGTTTTTATTAAATTTAATATTAACACACAACTATTATTTATCAATGGAATATTTTAAAATAATAAGAAAAACACAAAAAAATTGAGCAAAATAAAAACCCCTGGCGTTCAAAACAATCGATTAAAATAATCAATATTTCAAGTAGTTTGAGTGGTAGCCCTAATGACATCTGTCAACTGTCAGCTGAAAGTGATACCGATAAATCACTTAAAAGTATTTAAAAACTTTATAAAATATTTTGTGACAACTTCAACTGATGGCAATGTATGTTCCGTTTTTGACAGATTGTCAATATGAATTAAAACTGCGGAGTAATACGTCATCAAAAGTACTGACGAGATATCTCGTCTCTGGCCATACGGGCACTCCGCCATTTGCCGAGATATCTCGTCTCTGGCAACCATCGGGTTAACATCATTTGGTTCTCTATGTTTTACTTTATGACAAAATTACATACAAATATCCACAGATGTCATTGCTATACAAGTTACATCATACCAACTGACAGACCGACTTGGAAGTTCATTAACGTTGATACTCCTTTGAGGAAAATTTCGCATCGACGTTCATTTACGTCCATACTCCCGGAAAGGTTAAATTAAATTTCACTTAAATAAATACCACTTTTTCTTAAAATCTATTGTTACACATGTTTTGATGCATTTCGCATCATTTTCATTTACAAGCGAAGTCTAAATTTTAGGGTCAAATCCTCGGGACGTTGAGTGTTTCTTTACACATACGGTATTTGACAATGATGCAGAATACATCTAATTTTGTGTCAAGAAATAGTGGTTTTACCAAATTAAATTTGATATAAAAATAACATTTTTTATCTAGGAATGGGTATGAAATTTCATCTTAATATAACATTATTTGATTGATTCATAATAATTTAGGATAGTTTATACAGCGCCATTTTCGTAAAATACTACCTCAAGGGCGCTTATACAGATGTGGATTATGATATGAAAATGATAAAATTGTAAAAGAAAAAAACTTGTTTTTTTACCAGAGTTAATTTTATTATGATGACTAGTTTCGTCCGCCTCCGTAGTGTAATAATGGTCAGCACGCTCGGCTACCGTTCTGGAGGTCCCGGGTTCGATCCCCAGAGGAGGTCAAATAAATATAAGTGATTTTTTTCACTCTAATATTTATTCAATATTACCCTGGACTGGTACTTGAAGCGGAAGGCTGATCACCTTTCCTTCGTGTGTTGACGATCAAGATAACACTGTGTTTATAATGCAGTGCCCTATGCACCATTGGGGTGCGGATAAGGGTTAGAAGAAGAAGTTTCGGAAGCTATGCTTCCATCTTCAGGTCTAAATATAAACTAAAACATTATAAAAAATTATCTGTTCTATAAATGAGGAGAGTATAAAAAAGAACAAGTGTTTTTCTTTTACAATTTCATCATGTCTTACCGCAAAGTAAATGCCTGAACTGATAATGTTAACACATTGTCGTCGGGACACGGCCGACATTTGCCGTTTTAGTTGACTGTCGGCTTTCGGCGGGAAACGGCAATATACAGGTTTGTTACCAGCGTGAAATAAAACGCCTTAAAGGGTAATTTGGTACCTGGGTGCTAGGCGATAGTCTGTCCACGTTATTTGAGATGTCTTACTTGAGTTATTTGTCCGGATTGGCTAGTGTGCCGCGTGTAAAGGCATCGCAAGAAATCTAGAGTTTTTATGCAATCTCAATCTCCAGTTTAGTTTGAGTCATTTCACGTATTGGACTATTTTTCATACCATTCTCACTGTTTTGTTTACTGTTTGGTATTTTATCATTTGAATATATTAGCATTGTATAGGGAATGATAGCTCGGAGGGGAAGACTATTTTTTAGAGTATACAATGCTTCTAAAATTGCGAAATACGGAATTAAAAATTATGATGTAATCAAAGCAATTATAATTTATTTTTGATGATCAAATGTCATATATGATTTCTTTGAAAATTTCAATTGAAAATATTATTTGGTTAAGAAATTGTGCTGTGTATTTTTGTGCGAATCGCGAAAAACATCCCTATAGGCTATTCGAGTCTATTCTTCGAAGCGCCCGACTACAATGTGTTAAAAAAAAATCAATTATAATGCAGTGAAACCTCTATCTATCGTTTTTAAAGGGACCTATTAAAATAAACTATGAATGCGGGAAAACAATGAATGCGAGAATAAGAAGTCAATATGCAAATAGATACGACCGAGTAAAGATACCGTCCTCCCAATCTGCATAACCATTCGTAGGCTAAAATTCTAAGAGGAATACATGTTTCAGATGCAAATGTATTTATTTAAAAAAAATACAAACCTGAATACAATTTAAAAAAATACTTTTGTTTTTAAACTGTTTTATTTTCGTAAGTCAATAGTATATTTTCGGCTTTGCAAATAGTATTTTTTTCAGCATCGGTTATTGAATGTGCGTTGTAGAAAGTTTTCTTTCAAAGAGTGTTCACGCTTCTGGAAATGCAGGTACAGGCAGCGGCTCCTTTTCATCAATATCGACCTCTCTTGCTATCGGTTACACGAGCTTTCGATAGTTTCTATCCCATACGTTGCCGTCGAATGTAAGAAAATTGGAAATAATGTAAAAAAACAGACATGCAGCTGTATTCATGTAATGTATCAAATATGCAGCTTAATTCGAACGATAAATGGTGATAGAGAAACGATCGATGCGGTTTAGTTTAGTATGAAATTAAGTCGGGATAGAAGAAATAAACGACACATCCGGGAAAACGATTATTCGAGGAACGATAGATAGAGGTTTCACTCTAATAATAATTAGTTAATACTGAGTTGATGTGACCATATGGCCGACGCGTCATTCGGTCGCATAAAGGTCCCCTCGGTCGGGTTACCTCTGGAACAGGGCCCGCACGGGCAGGGTCCCGTCGGGGCGCAGGAAGGGGGAGTAGAGGTCCAGCACGGGTGTGCAGGGCGGCAGGGTGCGCAGCCAGGCGTTGTACGCGGCCACGGGCGCCGCCAGCCAAGGCAGCGGCGAGGGCGGCAGGGCGCACAGCGCGCAGCGCTGCCCCCGCACCAGGCACTGCAGCACCAGCTCCTGCGTGGTGCCAATCACCTCCCCCACCGGCATGCCCTGCACCAGGAAACACATCCGCCGATATAGACCAGAGTCAAGTTCAACAGGGTCTTTTTTCCCCGCTGATTTTCCCAAGCCCGTTCCATCCAATACTACGACGAGTGTTATTTACGCCTGTGGACCGCTGGCTTTGATAATTGCGTACATACAGTTGGGCTGTCCAAACTTAAAACACAGTAAGGGACATTTTTTTTGCATTTTTGGACTAAGTAGATTCTACTATAAGGGACATTTAGGACTAGTAAGGGACATTTTTTTGTAGTACGTTTATTTTTGCATTTTTGGACTAAGTAAAATCTACTTAGTCCAAAAATGCAAAAAAAATGTACTACAAAAAAAATGACCCTTACTGTGTTTTGAGTTTGGAGAGCCGAGTTTAGACCTTAACAAAGAGATTGGGACATAATACTTATATATGATAT
The DNA here is from genome assembly GCF_059751285.1 of Brachycentrus maculatus. Lineage (NCBI taxonomy): Eukaryota > Metazoa > Arthropoda > Insecta > Trichoptera > Brachycentridae > Brachycentrus > Brachycentrus maculatus. The sequence continues at coordinate 244,530 of NW_028281358.1, forward strand.
TTTTTGTATTAATGTTTTTTTTTGTACTTGTTATTGTAATAAATTGTGAAATGCAAGAGAATTTAAAATAAAGAGAAGAAAATATGTAAACATAAAATAATTCCTTCATTTCTAACAGTCAAATGAGGCTGGCGCATAAGGAAAAAATACCCTTAAGCATCAATCGGCCAAACGGGTAGAAATACCTTTCCCGTCCGTAGTGTGTTAAGTGCGGCACCTACTCTTAATCACAAGAAACGGGAAGTATTTATAATATAATGTAATGTAAGTAAGCAGTACAACGCTGCAGCCTTATACGAAGACTTAAGACCAATATTTTAGTTGAAAAATACATGCGAGAATCATGCAGCAACTGCATGCTTATATTAGCAGATAATGAACTACATTTCCATATTTCAAATTTGCTTTTATTATCTTTCTATTAGCCTGCCTCCGTAGTCCAATGGTCGGTACGCTCAATTACCATACAAAAGGTCCCGGGTTCGATTCCCGGGAGGAGGGTCAAATAAATATAAGTGATTTTTAACTCTAATAGTTATTCAATACATATTACCCTGGACTGGTACCTGCAGCAGAGGACTGATCACCTTTTCTTCATGTGCTAACGATCGAGATAACACTGCGCTTATATGATGTAGTGCCCTATGCACCATCGGGTGTGGATAAGGGGCTCAAGAAAAATCTTTCTATCAGTATTTAGGCCACTTCTGCGAATGAAATTCTCAAGGTGCTTGCAAATAAATTGTATCAGCATATTTGAAAGCGCAGTATACCGCACAGCGTACCGTGGATATGTCCAGCAGCCCCAGGCAGAGCAGGAGGCGCGGGGCGGGGGGTGCGCGGTGCAGCAGCAGGCGGGCGGCGCGCAGCGTCAGGCCCGGGCGGCACAGGCCCCCGGCGGGGCGCCAACCCAGCCGCTCCCGGCCCAGAGCCGCCATGCAGGCGTCCCCCACCACCTGCAGCCCGCCCAGCACCAGCTCACCAGGCCCAGGAGGCCTGCACACACGCGGAGAACGAGGCAGATTTAACCTTTTCATATTTATTTATTTTTATTTATTTATTCATTGAACGGCTGAAGCCTTTAAGATAATACATATATACAGTATCTAATATAAAAATTAAAAATACACTAATAAAGAAACAAAAAGTCTTATAACATAAAATCATAATAAAATAACAAGTAGTACTGGTAAATATACGTCTCCTTTAAACACTATCGGCGAGCAGTAAGAGAGAGTGAAACACAACGTTTTAATTTTTATTTATTACAACATGGAGAAGAAATGCTGAGAAAGTACAGATTTCAAGGATCTATACTTTCAAAAGCATTGGCTAACATGTGAAGCCGCGGAATCGGAGAGAACATGGCATAGTTTGCATTATGCACAAATACTGCGAATACAGATTTTTGCCTAGTACCTCTTTGGCGCACGCTAAGCTTTATTTGATTTAGGAGATGAGGGCTGTCCAAAAAATTGTTTTATATGAATTTTATAGAATTTTGTATGACAGAACCAGATCAGTAATTACCCTTCTATCACTAAGATTCTTGTGATACACATAACCAGTACACGTTGCTTGTAATAACTTATACCAGAGTTTATTTTTATATATTTCAATCATATTTTTTCACAAAGCTAATTTCAAAGCAATAAATAATACAAGAGAAAAGCTGTTTGTAAAAAATTCATACTGTTTGAACATTTTTATAAATTTTTAGAGACAGTTTTTAACCCTTCCTTTCTGGTGATGTGTAACTAGTACATATGGCTTGTAATAATATCTCAATAAATGTAATAAATAATATGTTCAGATTTTATGTATTCCTCCATAACACATTCATGCCAAAAATTGTGTATTTTTTATAACAATTTGTTTATTAAAATTGTAGGCATAAATGTATTCGAGAAGAACAAAGACACGCAGTTCGGCTGTCCAAATTTAAAACATAGTAAGGGACATTTTTTTTGTAGTAGGTTTTTTTTGTATTTTTGGACTAAGTAGAGTCTACTTAGTACATAAATGCAAAAAAAACTACTACAAAAAAAATGTCCCTTACTGTGTTTTAAATTTGGACAGCCGAGTTCATTAAGCTTTAAATGTTAACAATATTGTCCCCACCACATGCAACGCCTTTAAATTCGTATATAAGGGGTGGAGGACCAATATTTTCGGGCTCAGATTAAATAATATTCAAACGTGTAAACGTCCCGCTCGCTCTGTTTCTATTGGTGTCGCGTTGGTCTTCTCGCCTTATAAGTTTTGTAATTTTCGATATATTAGTGTCCCTTTGTTCTTGTAATTTTTTTATAAATAAATAATTGTCTTCATTAGCGCGTTTCCGTCTTCCTCGTCACAAGTGTTTTAGTACCGTTAGCAGTACCGTTAACATTTACACATTGAATGAAAAAAAATATATAACAATTACCACTTATCGGGCACATTATCGAGATATTTTGTGAGAATTCGGAAAAAATTCAATTAAATGTAGGTATATTCATCAGAAAAATGATTAAATGTAGGTATATTCATCATAAAAACGATTAAATGTAGGTATATTCATCAGAAAAATGATTAAATGTAGGTATATTCATCATAAAAACGATTAAATGTAGGTATATTCATCAGAAAAATGATTAAATGTAGGTATATTCATCATAAAAACGATTAAATGTAGGTATATTCATCAGAAAAATGATTAAATGTAGGTATAGTCATCATAAAAACGATTAAATGTAGGTATATTCATCAGAAAAATGATTAAATGTAGGTATATTCATCATAAAAACGATTAAATGTAGGTATATTCATCAGAAAAATGATTAAATGTAGGTATATTCATCATAAAAACGATTAAATGTAGGTATATTCATCAGAAAAATGATTAAATGTAGGTATATTCATCATAAAAACGATTAAATGTAGGTATATTCATCAGAAAAATGATTAAATGTAGGTATATTCATCATAAAAACGATTAAATGTAGGTATATTCATCATAAAAACGATTAAATGTAGGTATATTCATCAGAAAAATGATTAAATGTAGGTATATTCATCAGAAAAATGATTAAATGTAGGTGTATTCATCATAAAAACGATTAAATGTAGGTATATTCATCAGAAAAATGATTAAATGTAGGTGTATTCATCATAAAAACGATTAAATGTAGGTATATTCATCAGAAAAATGATTAAATGTAGGTATATTCATCATAAAAACGATTAAATGTAGGTATATTCATCAGAAAAATGATTAAATGTAGGTATATTCATCATAAAAACGATTAAATGTAGGTATATTCATCAGAAAAATGATTAAATGTAGGTATATTCATCATAAAAACGATTAAATGTAGGTATATTCATCAGAAAAATGATTAAATGTAGGTATATTCATCATAAAAACGATTAAATGTAGGTATATTCATCAGAAAAATGATTAAATGTAGGTATATTCATCATAAAAACGATTAAATGTAGGTATATTCATCATAAAAACGATTAAATGTAGGTATATTCATCAGAAAAATGATTAAATGTAGGTGTATTCATCATAAAAACGATTAAATGTAGGTATATTCATCAGAAAAATGATTAAATGTAGGTGTATTCATCATAAAAACGATTAAATGTAGGTATATTCATCAGAAAAATGATTAAATGTAGGTATATTCATCATAAAAACGATTAAATGTAGGTATATTCATCAGAAAAATGATTAAATGTAGGTATATTCATCATAAAAACGATTAAATGTAGATTTATATTATCCACTGACACTTCGTGATGGAATTGCATTTTTAATTTATTATTAGATTAAAACCAATATTTTTAGCTTTTCCACTTTTTTATTTGACCAGCGACCGGGTTTCGTCGTTACCGACATCATCAGACTGGACCAGTCTGATGATGTCGGTAACGACGAAACCCGGTCGCTGGTCAAATAAAAAAGTGGAAAAGCTAAAAATATTGGTTTTAATCTAATAATAGATTAAATGTAGGTATATTCATCATAAAAACGATTAAATGTAGGTATATTCATCATAAAAATGATTAAATGTAGGTGTATTCATCATAAAAACGATTAAATGTAGGTATATTCATCAGAAAAATGATTAAATGTAGGTATATTCATCATAAAAACGATTAAATGTAGGTATATTCATCAGAAAAATGATTAAATGTAGGTATATTCATCATAAAAACGATTAAATGTAGGTATATTCATCAGAAAAATGATTAAATGTAGGTATATTCATCATAAAAACGATTAAATGTAGGTATATTCATCAGAAAAATGATTAAATGTAGGTATATTCATCAGAAAAATGATTAAATGCAGGTATATTCATCATAAAAACGATTAAATGTAGGTATATTCATCATAAAAACGATTAAATGTAGGTATATTCATCATAAAAACGATTAAATGTAGGTATATTCATCATAAAAACGATTAAATGTAGGTATATTCATCTTAAAAACGATTAAATGTAGGTATATTCATCAGAAAAACGATTAAATGTAGGTATATTCATCATAAAAACGATTAAATGTAGTTATATTCATCATTTAAAAAAAACTGCTATGTGACACTATTCACATCTCACTCTTATATCGGAATGTAAGATGTGCCATCTCAGTTCTCAGCTGTGTTTCTAGTAACTAGGCAGGCTGTCCAAAAGCTACTGCTGACTACACAAAATAACTGTCTGTTTTTCTCTTTGCTTTACATTTCTACCGCATGTCCAGATCTGATACAGAAGCATCTAGGCTTCCTGACAGATCTGCTCTTGCTAAGCAATTTTTTTTTTTTTTAACTAAGTTGCGAAATTTATTGAAAATGTGAAACAACATAAAATTGTATGCCGATTTTACTGTGAATTTACATTTAAAAGCTTTCAATATACCTGTCACTGCCAATCTAAATAAATACAAGATTGTAAGTCCATCACCAAATTTTCTAGAAGTACCCCAGTGTAGGCAGTGAAAGGGATTAGTGTTTAGTTCAATTAGTCAGATCCGATTCCGACTCGACGTTGGCCGGTACACAGACGCCCACAACCCCGACCAGCACAGCAGACAGACACGGAAAAGTGCAAAGACATTTACAGAGAATGGTCAGTCATCGCATTTCCACTCAACCTCTTTCAAATGATCGATTTACGCTTACAGTAAAAAAAACACTTACGTGTAAGAGATTCCAAAATCGGGGTCGACCAGCTCCGCTGCCCACCCACAGCCTCCGTAGAGTTCTTCGTATAGAGAGCCCAGAGGGACTCTGTTGGCAGTCAGCAACGTGCACAAGCCATACACCAGATTGAAGATGTCGTTCTTACGGTTGTACACGTAGTTGTAATCCGGATGGCTCATGTTCATCTGCAGACACCAGTCCAGGAAGTGGGAGGTGTCCGGCCCCCCGCGCTCGCCGGTATGGGGGCGCTTCGCCGCCCTCTGTTCCGACGACGCGTAATCTTGATTCAGTTTACGCTTCTGCCGATGTTCATTTTGCTGCTAATAATACAAAAATGGACATTCGCCAATTAACAACAAACGAGGAGAATAATTTCAACCTGCGTTTTGTTTTAAACAAAGCCAGCTCGACTTCCGTATTCTCATTTCGATAGACGTTTTCATCTTTGTTGTGAATACAATAAAAATCTCAATTTCTAAGTGGACAAATCCAGCATTTGTGAGCAAAAATATGGACACATTCAAAACATCGCAAATAAAAAGAACAGGTCTTAAAATATTGCTAAAACCTTCAAATTTCAACTACATATCGCCTATGAAATTGATTCTGGAAAAAAATTGAGTAACATGGTTGTCGTCGGTACGATGGTGAATGTTACAGTCTATAAAATGATCACTAAAAATAGCCAATGTAAGCCCTGTTAATACCCAGCCTTTGCCGAGACGCCCGTACATTCATTAAGTCACTGTTTGATGTGCTTTATGGGCAGGTGAAATCATTAGCCCATTTTTTTTTTTTATTAGACGATGTCGGCCAGAATGTTACGGTCAATGGAGAGCGCTACAGAACCATGACAACTGACTCTTCATGATTCTTCATACCTCAGTTGAATGGCATTGATGTGACAGATGGCGCAACATGCCACACGGCGGTGCCACCATCAATTCATTGCGTGTAATTTGAATTTGTTTGCCTCTAAAAAATACATCTTTTTAAGAATTTAAAATATGCAACCAAATTTGTGTACAGTTTAGCGTAATTAAGGTTGAACGACTTTTCGGATTCGTTCTACGCGATTCCTCGAGAAGCCGGTTGTTACGGGGACAGATGAGGAAAATCTCGCAAGAGGAAGGACTCTTATAAGTAAAGGAGTGATCGATGTGCCAGTCGCAGAAGACCACTGCTGAGGTTTTTTTTTTAAAAGGAATAACCCGCAAAGTCTCTATTTTAGAGGCTTGTCTGTAGGTAGGATAGTGCGGATAGGGAAGGTAAATGTGAAAAATACTTCACAAACACCCACACCAATTGAAAATAAATATATTTTGTATTTACTTATTTATTTTTTTACAAATATGTTAATAATAATAGTATATAACCACTCACCGATCGGTGAGTGGTTATATACTATTATTATTAACATTTTTGTAAAAAAATAAATAAGTAAAAATGACTAACCACAAAGTAAATGCTTTAAATATTTACAATATTGAGAATAATATTTGGTATTCTTTTTTCAATTGGCGGGAATCTAAACCGCGACGCCAGTTTCGCAGTCGAGCGTCTACCCAACTATGCCACAGCGCCTGTCTCATGAAAAGACTCACAAATTTATATGGCGCGTTCCGTTTTCGGGCCTTGGTAGTAGATTTCTGCTTGCCGATCATGTCTTGTATGTGCTTGGTCTCCTGGCACACGCAGGTGACCACCCCACTCTGCACCCGCACGCCCGGTATGGACACCAGGAACTTTTCCAGGGACGCGTGGTCCTTCTTGTCAAACTCTATGTCCATTCCGGCCAAGTTCTTGTAGTCTCCTGAACATGAAATAAAGTAATTAACCGCTTCGTGCTTTTGAACGAGCGGCGTTGGCGGATAGTGCATGTATCTAAAAACTGTAAACTGTGTTTGATTTTAACATTTAATATATAAAATGAAACTTTATAATATATTCTTATAAAGATAATAATTACAAATAAAGGTTTTGTAATACACTCCTTGTAATACACTGTATCACTTTGCGTTTTTTAGAAGTTGCGTCGTTACTGAATTAAGACTCATTTTAGCTGTGCGTCGTTTTCTTTAAATTATTATTCAGATAATTTTTTTTTTAAATTCTGATAGGTAATTTCCCGTTTTGTATATTTAAATTTTGTTTGGATTTCGGGGAATCGACATAGGGGAAATTGTCATAAATGAATTGTTAGCTTCTCATAACCAAGAAATGTCTAATGAGGAATTGATGCAACTGGATTTGGAAATCGCTAACGAAGAAGACAGTTCGCTAGATATAAGTAAACGTCAAAATTTTACTTCACAGCAAATTTCTAAAGCAATGAATCTAATTGAAGAAGCAAAGGAGATTTTTATAAAAATCGATTCTGATAGCAAAAGAAGTGCAAAAGTTTCTCGTGCGGTAGCAAAGGATGTTAATTGTTACAAGGAACTTTACCTCAACATAAAAAACAAGCTGTTCAGCAAGCTTGGGACAATTTGTTTTAAAAAAAAAGATACGTATTCAATGGCCGCAAGCTCGTCTTCAGAATCTGAACACATAATTTTATAATTTATTCATTTTTTGTTTATATTTTTAATTTTTGATTGAATTTCTAGTCTTTTTTATGTTTTTAAATGAATTTATAAAGTTTTACTTTTGTTTTGTTATGTAAGTATTCTTTTTTTTACATTTAAGGACTTAATGAAAAATATGGTACCATACCATATTGCTATGGAAAATAGCACAATTGCACAAAGTCAATACTTTGCGTCGCGATATTTTGGAATGTATCTACAACGCAAAGTGAGGTCTTAGTGTATTAAGTGCATTTAAATAATTTTAAAGTACATCAATCCAGATAAACATACAACTGGAAAGAGTTCCGAGTAATGTTGAAAAAATAATCACCTGCCTAATAACTAGTGGTGTGTCCTAGATATAAAAATTTTAAGGGATATTGATAAATGTTATACACTACAAATGTGAAAAAATCTACATCTATCTAAAAAATATATATACAGTACATATAAAATTACCAAATAATGTATTACTAGTAAATCTTTTTTTATACAGAAAAGTCTTATTTTGTCAAAAATGTTTTTGTACAATATATTTCGAAAATTAACTAATAAATTCAATTTATATTAAAAAGTATTTATTACGTCCCCTTTATTTTTTACTGGGATGAAGAACAAAATGCGCACGCATTTATGGAAGAAATCAAATCCATTATAAGGTATATTTATGTTCATGGCTTGTGATATAACCTGGCCTCCTGAGATATCAATACAAACAAAATTACAAGAGTAACGTATTGCAGTATTAATATTCTGACTAGAATCAAACACCACATTCATTTTTTCGTGTTCTTCATGTATCTACAAGTTATGAAACTGAGTAGATAAGTAAAGATTCAGAATGCAGATTTGTCGAAGCATGGCGCGAACTGAAATTATAGCCACACAAATCTTCAAATTAACTCACTGTTCAATTCATTAATTGGTACTCCGCCCTTCTGAGACATGATACAAGCTTTAAGCATTGATTCATCCATGATGAAATAGTAAAATATGCACTTGTTATGTTTACTACACTACAAAATGTATTAACACCAATGTCGAAAGATTTTTGAAACCCACGTTTACAGTTTATTCGTATTGAAACGAGGGTTTTATTTTCCAAATCTATTAAAGATAATATGACGATCATATATATAAAGTCATTAAACTTTTACTGCGATATCTCGAAAGTTATTGTGAAATAAAACTTCTACAAACGGTGCTACCCCCGGCCATTTAACGATAAAAGTCAATTTTTCAATATTCCCGCTGCATACTTTTAATTGTTCTTCTGGCTAAAAATTGTAATATTATCTAGCATATTAAAAATTGTCTATGAATATTGCCAACGTTTTTTTTTTACTTTAGGCAGCATAACAAAAGAAGAGGTAAAAAGAAGAAATAGGTATTCCTTTCCCCCGATCAGCGTCTATAGTTCATTGAATACTAGGCCGGGCCGTTTTCACTTTTTTTATTATTTCTTAATGGGCACAACCCTCAAAAGGTGCCAAATGGTCCTTAAATAACATGTGTAAAATATCAACTCATTATGATAACTCTCTCTCTGTCTCCGGATTGATGTCAAAGTTTAATTTTTTCGTGATTTTCGAGGTAAATTCCAGTTTGGATTCCAACCAATACGTATTTTTTTTACATACGTCATGATTTCAGACAAGTATTAGGGTGTTTAAGGGGTGGGTAGGTCAAGTTGAGGAACATATTGAGGAGCATATTTGCGAGCACTTCCTGCACACGTTTACAGAAGAGCTCAGACCAATAAAACGAGAAATTATGTTGCACTCGTTTTCAACATTTTTGCCATGGATCCAATTCGTACAAAGTGAAAATGCCGGTTGTTTGGTGATTAAAGTAATATTAAATACAATAGATATATTACAAAACTCCGAAGATATAATGAAATTACTTGTATGGAACCGGTATAAGGTAAAACTTTAGAAAAATGTTTTAAAAAATAGAAAATGTGTACATGTCTAAATTAAAAAAAAATAGTCCAAAGCTTCTAAACCTACTATACAACATAAACAAGTAAAAAAATAATCTAATATAATACAAAATACTCTAAAAATTATACCTTAAAATACTTTAGAAGAAGTTAGGAGAGTTTTGCCATATCAGTAAATTATTGTTTGACATTTTATACATTAAACACCAAATTATTTGCCTATTGCATGTAAAAATGCCCTTTTCGACACTTGTTTTTTTTAAATTGATGTCAGAATCTATCAACACCCTTCATATTTTTGGAGACAACCGCTAATTATTTTGAAATGTTAGAAAAAAGTTTGTTCTTCGGTTTTTACCAATTTCAACACTATTACTTAAGTGTTTCACTCAATATCAATATAAACTAGAAATATTTATTATGAATAGTGGTGGCGGTTCTTATATAAATATTTCTAAAGAATTTATTAAGCGAAATATTTCAAATTCATTACATCTTATAAAAAAATATTTCACATCCAACGGCTTACTGGTGCCAATCAAATTTTTCGTTTGAATATGTCAATGGAATCTGTTTAGGAAAAATTATTACTTCTTGCAAAGTATGTTGTAAGTGTTTACCCTCCAATGCAGTATTCTTTTAAAATTCACCCTCCGTGTTAAGAAGGAGAATAAAATATATCAACAGAACTGATAACCAAAATATATTTGGAAATTCAACGAAATAATTACATCTCACGAGCTGGAAACATATTGCTCTGAACCACAGCCAGAGCTTAATGATCTAGCAGCCCATTGCATTCTAAATGCTTACAATATTAATTACGCTTCAATGATGTATTATCTTACACTGATTTTTAGACTGGTAGGAAAATATAAATTAATCACCAATATTTAAATTGATATCTGACAAATATATCCAACAATTTGTTACACGAAATGAAAAGGAAAACTGTCATTTTTGGACCTCTCACACCATACTTAAGCAGTTAAAAGGACAATGAAGACCTTAACCGAAGCTTTAGTTACATTATGCAGAAAAGCTGGAAAATACAGTTATTTGAAAACACAGATAAAATATCGAAAACCATGAGGAAATATTGAAAGCAATAATGATTTTTGCTAGCATAAATTATTTTATTTTAATTCTTCACACACTTTACAAGAAAACACCTCCCCAGCTAAACGAAATACCAATTACCAAAAACACATTACATGAAGCATTAATAGAATTACAAGATCAATAACACAGAACACATTAAACATACCAATACCAAGTTTTGTCAAATAAACTTTAACTGTTTTTCAATAAAGCTTTATAACAGACTGCCATTATCCATAAAATCTACAACTATTCATAATTGGATGGTGGAAATGGTTAAATACGAAACAGATTGCGTCATTCAGCCACGTCATCCATAATTCCGCGACTCATGATTGACAAACAACTTGCAAATAATTTATTTACCAAATATTATGAAATAAGCTATCGGCACGCGAAAACCCAGTCGGACACATTTTTGCAACTCTAAATGGTTCATATTTTTGATGAAGTAAATAACATTTTTATGAATGGCATTTTGGCAAAATTTGTTATTAATAAGTGTTACTCCTACTTCTTAATTTTTTGTAAAGACCCTTTAACTTTAACATTAACTTTTTTGATTTTTAGCCTTACTTTAAAAATTCAACTAAAAAACCAAAAAATTATTATTTCAAAGTCAATTCGGAGACACAGGATGTTTTCCGATGTGTATAAAATTTTGTTTGTATGGTAAAAACATCATTTGGCACCTTTTTCTTTCTGTGCCCGATAGAAAACGATTTTTTTTCCTCCATACACTTCGGCCTGGCCTATTGGATACTGTCTTAGAACAATAAAACCATTCGCTTAAGTGTAACAAAATAAAGTTCGAGTAGTAAATTAAAATTATATTTTTTACTTTTTACTTCCAATTTTTCATTTCAACCTATATTTGAATTGAATCTGATACCAACATGGCAGTTGACCAGTTGCTATGGGGAAAGAAAAAAAATTAGTAAGAAATTTTACTTTCCTGTTGAAATATATATTTTAGAAATATAATGTATCAATTATTATCCTACTTAATCCTTACCCACACAGAATGGTGCATCAGGGACCGCATTGGATAAAAAGGATGAAAATCTAATCGTTAACAATACAAAAGTTAAGTGATATAGAATTGGAATATATGTATGTAAATGGATACAACAAGTCAAAAACTTAAGGTTAAGGACTTCTTAATTGGAAAGAAAATAGAAGATGCCTCGGATGCCTAGAATTCTACTCCGCACCAGTAGAAAACATGTGTGTGAATCCCTCAAGGTAAACTTTTTACCTCAAGGACTTTTCAAGTATAATTATTTTCTCTTCTTCTTCTTCATGGCTTCATCCCAACTTATCGTCTTTTTAGACTGTTGATGTCAGCTCTCTTCGTCCTAAAGTTATAGGTCCTTCTATAATAGATGTCACCTAGGCCATGCCAATTTCAGACCCTTTCCTTGGACAAACTTGTTTCCTCTGCTTCACTTTGCTTACCCCTGGAGTCCCGCAAGATGGCTCTGACACATTGTTCATCTCTGGATCACCGATAGAAGAATCACCCTCGCTGCCAGACAGGGTAAGGCATTTATTTTAAGGCGTTTATTTTACCATAAAGCTTTGGTTTATTTGACGATAACGTTTTTATCCACCAACGGTCGTCATATGTGGAACCAAAGTTTTCTAGCTAATTAGGACTGTATCTACTATCCACATTAAATTGATCTCGATTCCAAACATGTCTATTTAGTGCGGAAATTTTCCCTTTGACAAAAAAAGAGAATAGACAAGGTTTTTGCAAAGGTTTAGCGGAATTGGAAACTATGAAAAAAAAATGTTGAAGTCGAATTCTAAAAACGCACGTGTGTTTTTGTACTTATTTGACAGTGTTGCCATAACGTCCATTTAAAAAAAAAAGTAGTAATGAGATCATAGATTCAACTTGACGTAATTTTTTTGTAAGTAGATCAAATATAAAAATGGCTGCTGCCGCCAGGTTTTTTAGCCGTGCGCGAGGTAAGACATTGAATTATGTAATATAAATCATGTTATTTCGAATGTTCCGTTGAATATTTACGATTCTTGTCAATAATTTACCCAACCGACTCAAATACAAGTACATTATTAAGTCCTTCATTTGTATGTTTCGTATTCTTTTTCTGGGAATTGTCAAAATCTGGCATGTCGTTTTATTCTTCTTTCGCTGTTTTATTCAGTTAACTAGAATATAATTATTTTAACTGTTTACATGTATGAATTTGACCTTAAGTAATAATCGATGTCATTTTTGTCTAGGTCACGGTCTCTCTATTTCACAAAGGTTATTATTAACTTGAATATTACGACTAGTAGCTTGTAGTCGTGTATTTGGCAATAGACGTGATTGATCTGTAAAGATCTCTCTTAATTGGTAGTCACGAGCAACAATGTAGATATGGGATTAGCTAGTTCGATTTCGCATCATTCCTTGGTACTTAACTGTATTAATGTTTTCCGATCAAAGATCAACGGGCATGTCTAGGAACAGTGTTTAATTATCGAGTAAAACCAGTGTAGCCGTTTGAACCTTTGCGCATGCACTTATCAGTTGTTTTGAATATTTGCTTATCAATTTGTTTGTTGTTTTTAGATGGGCTGGTTCTCAGCAATGTCCGGTTTAATTCCCAGTATAACCAGACTAGAAAAAACCTGAAACTCAATGGACAGACCAAAGTTATCTGCCAGGTGAAAATTTTAAAAATATTAACAATGTTGCCGGATCACACACATCTGTGGTGGGCGGGAAGTTTTGGTAAATCCTTACATATATTTATATTTGACAATTTCAAATATACTTATATTTTAAATCATCTGATGTCAACCTGTATATCTCAAAAACATGCAAATCTTTTTCATAAACAATTTTAATACAACATTTTGAGTGTGTCCAAATACTTGTTCACAAAATCTGGATTATCTCCGATTACAGGAGTTATTTTCATATTATTTTTAACATCTCATTAAATTTAAGTGGTGTGGTTGTCAATAATGGGTGGAATTGGTGAATGTTACACGTGTGTAAGGTGATCACTCGGACCAGCCTGTGATGGTCGTCAGCCCCGTAAATGCCCAGACTTCCATATTCTTCTTCATCTTTGATGAGATGTCAAAAAATAATAAGAAAATGACTCCTGTAATTGAAGATAATCAGATTTTGTGAACAAGACACACTTTTTTTTGACACACTCAAAATGTTGTAGATTATAATAGTATTACATGTTTTATTGTAGTTTGCAACCTGCCCTTACACTGTATTTTGTCTTCTTTCTTTATGTTTGGAACCAGTTGATCTAAGTTGAGTTAACAACTAAGTGATTCCAGTCTGAAACTACTCTTCCGGATAGTTTTTAGTGGAATGGGGGAGGATAGAGTTTCTAGCGATTAATTGAAATACAAAGAGAGATTTGAGTGTTTCCGTTTGCGCAGGGTTTCACCGGCAAGCAGGCCACCTTCCACATGAAGCAGGCCATCGAGTACGGCAGCAAGGTGGTGGGCGGAGTCTCGCCCGGCAAGGGGGGTAAGACTCACCTGGAGCTGCCGGTGTTCAACTCGGTGGTGGAGGCCAAGAACGCCACGGGGGCCGACGCCTCCGTCATCTACGTGCCCCCGCCGGCCGCCGCCAACGCCATCATCGAGGCCATCGACGCCCAGATGCCGCTCATCGTGTGCATCACCGAGGGAATCCCGCAGCACGTGAGTTCTGAGCTTCGTCAGCGGACTAGGCTTATTGCCCCAGGGCATTATTTATTTATTTAAACTTTATGTACAGAGAACAAATAAGTTTTTTTGACATCTCATCAAAGATGAAGAAGAATATGGATGTCTGGGCATTTACGGGGCTGACGACCGTCATAGGCTGGTTTAAGTGATCACTTTACACACGTGTAACATTCACCAAATCTACCCATTATTGACAACCACACTACTCACATTCTTGGAATCTCTATATATATGAACCAATTTTGAAACATTATTTTTGAATCACTAGAACTTCACTAGAGACATCTATTGGTGAGATGAAAAGAAGCTTGTAATTGACCAGAAACTCTTTTATTAGTATATGAGGTCCAAATCCTGGATTGTAATCACACACATGAGAAACGCCAGAAAATATCATTTTCATTTTTATTATTTAGGCTTATAATTTGACCAGATGAACAAGTATTTGGACACACTCAAAATGTTGTAAAGAAATAAGTACATTGGCGGGCTAATTGCTAAAAAGCAATATCTTCCAACCGACCAAAAACAGACTAGTAATATTGATCAAAACTTTTGATACCATATGTAGCTGTTTGCAATCAGAGGGTAGATAGTACTTGAACATTTAAAAAAACATAAATTACAAATTGATGATAATAAGGAAGGCAAAGGAAGAAGGTAGTTTAGGGAAGGAGGTAGTGGGAGGAGGTTTGATGGACAGTAAGGATTCTAATGATAAATAGTAATGTCTCGGACGTTTCTTAACTCTTACCACTCTGTAGGCCAGACATTCTGGCCCGTATGATTCTAGTAGGCATCTCCGTGGGCCACAATGTCTGGCCCGGCGCAGTTATAACTTTAATCACTGATTTCTCTATCACCTGAGTATATTCTACCAAAAAATATTTCAGATAAATACAGTTAATCTCAATTAACATGGTCGTATGAATTGCCAGACAGAGTGTCCCAAATTGAGGGAACCAAAATATTTATTTTAACGGTAGAAAAACGTCGCATTTTTTTGATCAGAGTAGCTATGAGAAAAAATGGTCAGAATGGAAAGGGTTAAAAGTTATGAGAGAAGGTCCATTATCATGGCGTGTGTATTGAGGATTGCGCGCTCGGTTTGCAGGACATGGTCCGGGTGAAGCACAAGCTGATCCGGCAGAGCGTGTCGCGCCTCGTGGGGCCCAACTGCCCGGGCATCATCGCGCCCGAGCAGTGCAAGATCGGCATCATGCCCGGCCACATCCACAAGCGCGGCTGCGTGGGCGTGGTCTCCCGCTCCGGCACCCTGACCTACGAGGCGGTTCAGCAGACTACCGAGGTAACGTCCGTAACTAATCACATCCACTATCACGGATACCGCTCACTCCTTTCAACAACGTCATAAATCAAAAATCGTCAATTTTCAGTTGTGCATGTTTTCGGAATGCCCAGAAAATGTACTATATCCCAGCAAAAGCGGCATATTTTAAACTTAATATTTACCCGCTACAGGGCAGAAAATGTTGTTTTTGAATTTTGAAGAAAAGGTATCGTTTAATTATTTTTTTAAATATACTAAATATTTTTCTAATGGAGAAAACCTTCAGGTTTTACTTAAAAAGATCTGTTGCACAGTAAAAAGTTCAATAAGTGGCTTGATATTTATTTTGAATACATTGTATTATATATTTTAACTTTAAAAACGTTTTCCTGAAAAATCAAGTTTTTTGATTTATGACGTTCTTGAAAGGAGTGAGCGATATGGAAACGACATCTTTTGTACAATGGCTTGTAATGTAAATTTTAAAAGTATTGGGATAAACGAGGACAATGTTGTTTTAAAACATCGTCGTCACATTCATTTTAAGATGTTTAGATCCATATGTCCAAAATATGAATTGTCACAAAATATTTTCTAAGGGTATGTTAGAAAATATTTATTCGCAATTATCACAACATTTCTTACACTGTGAACATTGAAGAGATATATATTTTATTGTGGCTTTTTTTTTCATTTCATAATCATGTATAATCACTATGGGAATACTTGTGGAAGTAAATAAATAAGAAAATAATGTTTTCTTGAATGTTTTCCGCAGATTTTATAAACTTTATAAAATGAAATAACTTTGTTATAACCACTTTTTTATCAATTCAATTTAACCTACCGGTTTCAACAAGAACCTTGTCATCATCAGGGTTTATATTAATTCAAAAACATTAAAATACTCTCACCAAAAAACTTCCACACACTCGGCAAAAATCCTAAATGTGCATTACATGTACATGTTTTTGAATTAATATAAATCCTGATGATGACAAGGTTCTTGTTGAAACCAGTAGGTTAAATTGTATTAATAAAAAAGTGATTATAACAAAGTTATTTCATTCTATAAAGTTTAAGAAAATAATGAATAATTAATTTATTGATTTTGGCGTTTAATTTGTAGAACTCCATTTTAATTTATGTATTAATTTTAAATCAAACACAGATTTTTTGAGTCTACTAAGTTGTATTATATTAACAAAAACACAAAAAAATTTATATTATGACAATTGTTTCGCCTTGTTAGGGCATTATCATACGAATGTGGTTTGATAATGCCCTAACAAGGCGCCTTGTTTCATAATTCAACCATTTCGTTTGATAATACCCTAACAAGGCGAAACAATTGTCACAATATAAATTTTTAATGTGTTTTTGTTAGTAAAATACAACTTAGTAGACTCAAAAAATCTGTGTTTGATTTAAAATGAATACATAAAATAATGAATAATAACTAGATTGAACTTTTAATTGAACAACCATCTTAAATTTTCAATCGAAATTCTCCCATTCGTTATTCTGTCAAATTTACAAAGAAAAAAAGTATACATATAAATGATTATCAATTTCCTGAAGAATAGAACCATTATGGCAATCTCCGATATATATATATATATATATTTGTTGAATATGTATCATTTGTCTGGACAGGTAGGATTAGGGCAGACCCTGTGCGTCGGCATCGGCGGTGACCCTTTCAACGGCACCGACTTCATCGACTGCCTGGAGGTGTTTCTCCAGGACCCGGAGACCAAGGGGATCATCTTCATCGGGGAGATCGGAGGGGTGGCCGAGGAGCAAGCGGCCGAGTACCTCATCAAGCACAACTCGGTCAGTATTCATTCCCTCATCCAGTAGGTCGATTGTCGGCCATACAGACACTCCTGTCACCATGGAAGATGGCGGGAGGAGGAGAGGGAGAAGAATCGACATAAGTTTTCTCTTTTGTATTATAATGTCGTAATAATTTCCTAGTTTTACACAAAATTTTGTACCTTGAGTTGAAATATAAGTGATTGAGGATATGTGGTGTATTGTATGTATATACATACACGAAGGAAAGGTGATCAGCCCTGTGCTTCAGGTACCGGTCCAGGGTAATATTGAATAAATATTAGAGTGAAAAAATCACTCACATCCCTGGGAATTCCCCCTTTAGTACATTATGTACATACAACATTTTGAGTGTGTTCAAATACTTGAGCACACTCAAAACGTGTAAATAAATTAACTGCTTAAATTGTAAGGTAAAATAATAAAATGAAAAGGATATTTTCTAGCGTTTCTCGTGTATGTGATCATAATCCAGGATTTAGACTTCACACGCTCAATAAAAAACTTCTTTCATCTCACCAATAGATGTCTGCACTATGTTTCGAAACTGAACCATATATGTATATTGATGTTCCAAGAATTTGAGTAGTGTGATTGTCAATCATGGGTAGAATTGGTGAATGTTACATGTGATCACTTAAACCACCCTATGACGGTCGTAAGCCCCGAAAATATCCAAACTTCTAAATTCTTCTTCATCTATGTTGAGGTGTCAAAAAATAATATGGACTTACATAATTTATTCCCCTTTAGTACATTATGTATGTATTGTAATAGTCAAGACTTAAATTGATAGATTTTTATTATGATTGATTGGCTTCTTTGCTGCCTGTTGGCTCTACACACACGACCACATAAAGATTGTAATAGTTTTGTTCTAATAGCAGTAGAATAAATTATCAGTGTTGGGTACCTCCTATTGTATCCCTCTCTATACACACCCGTATGTACGTAGAATAGAAAAATGGCATAAGCTAAATATGCCTGGCTATGAAGTGTAGCAATGAAAACCGTATCAAATTAGTCCGACGCAAGTAGATGGACAGATTATCACATTGTTTGGATATAAGATTTTTTTTTTATTCATCGGTGATTTTGACGAGTTTAGAGATCCCAAAGGCAATATGAAATCAATTCTTAAATTTTACCTAAGCCTCAAATACAGTAGAACCTCTCATAACGAACATAATTTGTTCCAGAATATTTTTTTTTATAAATTAAAGTTTTACTCAGAATCTTACTCGTTAAGCGATTTTTTTTAAATGAAAGTTTTACTCAGTAAATACCACTATTTTTTTAAATCAACTGTGACTCGTGTTTCGATGCGTTCCGCATCATTTTCAATTATGGCGTTTGAAAATGATGCGGAATGTATCGAAACACGTGTCACAGCAATAATAATAATAAAAATAAAACCCTTATCGGCACCCCAATAGTGCATAGGGCACTGCGTCATATAAACGCAGTGTTATCTTGATCGTTTTACACATGAAGGAAAGGTGATCAGCCCTCCGCTTCAGGTACAAGTCTAGGGTATTGAAAGCTGTCCCACCGCATGCCCAGATCTGATACAGAAGCATCTAGGCTTCCTGACAGATCTGTCTAGGGTAATATTAAATAAATATTACAGTGAAAAAATCACTTATATTTATTATACCCCCCTTGGGAATCGAACCCGGGACCTTCAGAACGGTAGCCGAGCGTGCTGACCATTACACTACGGAGGCGGACGTGTCACAGTAGATTTTAATAAATAGTGGTATTTGCTAAATAAAACTTAAATTGAAAATGGATAGATTTTACCAGAAAGTAACAGCTGAATCAATTCTGCTGGCGCAGAAGTCCCGGCTCATAAGTGAATGTCGCGAAAAAGGGACTTGACCTTTCTCTGTAACACATTATGCGGTCGTTAAGGGAGCAACTTTTTAACAATTTTTTTGGTCGTTACGCAAATTACTCATTATGAGAGGTTCCACTGTAGATGGACAGATCACACTGTTAAGTTAAATGACATATTTTTTTTTATTTGTCGGTGATTTTGACGAGTTTAGATATCCCCAATCCCAATAAGGAATCAATTCTAAAATTTTACCTCAAATATTTTGATTCTGTCCAAATTTTTGTAAAAACACACATTGATTTTATAATGAGATATTTTTATCAAGATTTATTTTAAATAACTCGCAGAAACAGCACAGACTGGTTTGAATAGTCGCTTTATATGCTTTCGTAACTTTCACCATTTTGCCCATGTTTTTGAACATTCATATCACTTGATTATTTTAAAATGTGTATACATATCGCTCACTCCTTTCAAGAACGTCATAAATCAAAACAGGTCAATTTTCAGTTGTGCATGTTTTCGGAATGCCCAGAAAATGTACTATATCCCAGCAAAAGAGGCATTATTTAAATTTAATATTTACCCGCTACAGGGCAGAAAATGTTGTTTTCGCATTTTGAAGAAAAGGTATTGTTTAATTATTTTTTTAAATATACTAAATATTTTGCAAATGCAGAAATAACCTTCAGGTTTTACCTAAAAAGATCTGTTGCACAGTAAAAAGTTCAAAAAGTGGCTTGATATTTATTTTTAATACATTGTGTTATATTTTTAAACTTTAAAAACGTTCTCCTGAAAAATCAAGTATTTTTATTTATGACGTTCTTGAAAGGAGTGAGCGATATGTCCACCATACAAGTTAGAGATGAAATTCCATTCAGTCAGCCGATGACAGATCAATGGTTTGCAGTAGGATTTGCATCTTATTTGACAGTTGAGATCCAACTTTGTGTCGGGTTGTGGTCCCGTGGTTAGTTTCGCGGACTCTCGAGTCAGAGTTTCTCGGTTCGAACCCACTCTACCATAATTTAATACCTATTTCTAATAATGAGCCGCATAGGCTCAGAGAAATAGAATAAAATTGAAATATTTTTGTAAATAATAAAAACACACATATTTATCTTTTTTTATAAAAATAAAAAAATTAAAATATGTGTGGAAGCTATGCTTTGCAAAATTTCTTGTTTGTGATTAATTGTGGCTTTCAGGCTTTCATTTACACAAAGTGAAAGATGAATGATAAGGATAGTGTTATATTACCATACCACAAAGTTAAAAATGCTTTTAATATGCAAAATATGTTTTATTTTGATATTGGGAGTTTTATTGGAAGATTTATTTAAATGATATTGACTAAAATTTAATGATGCATATTTATTTTAGTCCATAGGGCCTCTATAGTGCTCAAAATAAGTATCAATTTGAGTGATTTTTCATTTTAACGTTTAGTTAATATTACCCTGGATCGGTACCTGAAGCCTTCATGTTATTAGCGATCTAGATCACACTGAGTCAATATGATGCATCGCCTTACGAACCGTTGGATGCGGACAAGGGAAAAGGAAACTACAGAGAACATCCTTTCTGTTCTCCCTCACAATTTATATTTTATCTTGTCAACTGATTTGAAATTTTCAATAGCGATATGTATTCCCCACCAGTTGATGGTTACCCCCCGAAATGTTCTTTCCTTGAGCGACATAATGTGGACCACCCTAAAAATTAACAGTATTGTTTAACTTGTTTAACAGGGCCCCAAGGTTAGTTCCGTAGCCAGTTAGAGTGGAACCGGCGGAATTATGGTTGGGAAAGCTATTTACTAAGCATTATCGCATCAGTCACCGTTACTTTATACGTAATCTTGTCATTTGATCGCTTCATGCAGCCGTTTTCTGTACCATACGTAGCCGAGCTTTATCATTCTCTTTTTTCAGCCATCAAAATTAACTCGTACTATCTACAAAACGACAAAAACCAAACAAAGTTACGTTTCTTCACAAGTGTGTGGAGAATTTGACATGCACTTTTTTGATCGCCTTGTTACGGTTATGCTCTTGAGGATTATGACGTTATAACTACCTTCCGAGAGCGCTTACTCCGAATGTTGCAACAGTCAACGCCCAAAACTGCTGACAGCGGAGAGCGCGTAACCGGAAGCATCTCCTAACCCTCAACTTAAATTATTATTTCAATAATACTTTCTCATGCGTGAAATTTTACCAAAATGTCAAATTATTACCGATTTTAGATATATGATGTCACATGTGTCCCGTTTGCATCATGTGGATATGTCTATCTACAAAGAAACAGCGTGTTGATCACGTCAACTAGTCTTGTTTCAAAGCGTTCCCTTTTGGGACATGACTCAAATTACATTGCATTACTATGACTCGTGCGTCATTGTTTTTTTAGATCCATTCGTGTTCCAGCTTTAAAACAAATTGTTTTTTTTTTTAAACTTTGTTATTTATAAATTTAAAAACAAAGCTAGCTTACCTCATGAACAAAAAAATGAACAATTAGGTCTTTATTTTACCAAATATTACGGTAATTGCTTATCAGTTTTCTTAGTGTAATATTAATGAAATGTATTTAAAAATATTTATATTGTTTGGCTTTACATAGTAAATTAACAAAATTAGTTCCATTGTAGGACTAACAAAAGTTTTTTTTATTTGTCGATAATGAGTCATTTCAAGTATTCTTGATATTTTCTTATTCTAGTGAAGATCAACATAGTTTTGTTTTTTGTGAAATGCTTTTTTCTTTCTTTTGAATCGTTTAATGGAATAAATCGGGCGGTTGGTTTTCATTGAATTGTTTTTTCAAATAAATTAATTTTGCGCAATTTTGTAATTGGTCGATAATTTACACTACTGATAAAACGGATTGTATCGCTACATCCCATATGTGTACATATCGCTGGTTAAATGCCAAAGGGCCACAATGCAAAAAAAACTCTTTATTCCAAAAATGGTATCTTAAAAGACACCCGTAATTCTAGGGTTAGAAATGTCCATGTCTAACGCTAGAATCATGGGCGCCTTTCGAATATGAAAATGTTGACAATTTAGATACCATTTTTGGAATAAAGAGTTAAATTTTTTTGGTGTGGCAGTTTGGCATTTAACCGGCGATATATAAAGCTGCGTGTCAACCACAAGCCATTTTCGCTACCATTTCCGCGCTCCAAGTCTGCAACGATTTGCCCTCCTTTGACAGTGATCTGTCTCAATCAAATGCCCTAAAATGTAAGCGGTATTTTTAATTCAGTTGGCATGTTTGACAGATGCCCTCTGCCATGTGATAGCATTCGCTTCTCTTGCGAGCTAAATGACTCCATTGGAAAAGTTGCAGAATGTGAAATGCCACATGTCCGCAAGTGTAGGATACCCGGCAGTCTGAGCAAATTCTGCCGTACAAACACCAAAGCGCCGTAACAACATGAAAGCACTTTTGACAAGATTGCGAGAAGGCTCCGCAGATGAGTTTATGAAAGGATATCGACATTGCACTCGGTACTTGTTTAGGGGACATCGCATCTTGTTTTATCATTCCTAAAATCCATGGCATGTCAATTATTCTATATGATCATCTGGAAATGTGACGTTATGGAATGGGGATATATCTGATCAAATAAAACATAATATGTGTCACACCCTACTCGGCTGTCCAAACTTAAAACACAGTAAGGGACATTTTTTTGTAGTTGGTTTTTTTGCATTTTTGGACTATGTAAATAGAATCTACTTAGTCCAAAAAGGCAAAAAAATGGCTTTACAAAAAAAAATTACCCTTACTGTGTTTTGAGTTTGGACAGCCGTACTGTGCAACTCTCATATATCTATTTTGTAAAAAAAATGTTCAAAAGGTACAATAACAACAACAAAACCTATTAGGGCGAAGACTGACCGGAGCATTTCGTCGTAACGTAACATGTTACGATGCGAGCATTCAGGCAGTCAGTACACCGAGCCGAGCGCTCCGTCCATAGTTTCGGATGCTCGCCGCGAGGGATGTTACGACTAAATGCTCCGGTCAGTCTCCACCTTTGAATTACTTTGAACCTATGGAATTACAACACCATACTATGACTTTCATAGTTATTATCATAGATGAATACATATTCACTTTATTTAGTAAAGGAATTGTTGAAATTTATGGGTGTTTTTTTGTTGTTGTTGCCAAAATGTGACTTACGTGATTTGCATACTAAGCCAATAGCATATTATTTGCATGTTGAAAATTCTACATAATCAAAGTCAACAAGAAAGTTAATCATATGTGTGTATATTTTACAAATTTATGTATATTTAAAAAATACTGTCTACAATTATTATAAATTTCATTTGGGCCGGTCAGTCACGTCATCATGGATGTGATTAATCAGCCCGTGCAAGTAATACAAAACAAGCAGCTGCCATAATACGGTGGAATACTATCTGTAAATTAACCTTCCCTTCCCGGTGATATGTATTTACTACAATTCGACTCCAATAATAAGAATATTAATAAAAAATATACATAACAGATACGGGCTCAGAATTTTTTGTATTCCTCCGTAATATAATTACGTATTACATAAAAGTATTATAATATAAAGTTATTCATTTGCAATGATGGAAATAATTTGTGAAAAAATCAGGGACAGAATCACCAATACACACGTTTTCCAGTGTGTGCGTGCCAAAAATTGTTTTATTTCAACTTGAACTATGGTCAATAAAAGCAACATTTAGAAATATTTTCCCATTTTTATATCACATTTTCAAATAGCATACAAAGTATATATCACCGTTGCATGCAGAAGTTTTTAAAACTGTAAGTGAAAGTTTAATGATGGAATCCATTACACTTACCGCATACTTGTCTCCTGAGATTGCATCATCTTTGAACTTTGATATTATGTCATAATTAATTGTATCTTTTACTGAACTGTTTAGGGAATCAAAGCCAAGCCCGTGGTGTCGTTTATCGCGGGATTGTCAGCCCCGCCGGGGCGCCGGATGGGACACGCAGGGGCCATCATCTCGGGGGGCAAAGGGGGCGCGCAGGACAAGATCGACGCCCTCCGCGCGGCCGGGGTCATCGTGACCCCCTCTCCCGCCAAGATGGGGCAGGAGCTCCTCAAGGAAATGAAGAGGCTGGAGCTAGTTTAAACATAAACTTATCTTACCCCGAGTCCTCCCTTTTCCCCTCCTCAACATTTTTACTCATTATTTATGATTCTTAAGGTTCTCGAAATCTGAAACTCGCAGAGTTAATGTTAAGTTTCAAGGATCAGGAAGGTTCAATAGTTTTACAAAGCCAAGCGATTTTTTTATTTACAGTAATCTCTCTTTAATTACGACGGTTATATGCCTGTATATATCTGTAAACATGTTAAAATTTTACTGTTTTTACAAAAAGTCCTTACAACAAAAGATGTATCCTACCCTCAATATATTAAAGATGATCAATTTCTCTTGAAATGTTCAGTCAATTTCTTACAGTACCAACCTTTTGAAGATTTTTCTTTGTGCTAAAAATGGTCTATGGCATTGTCTTGTACATGAGCCCTAGTGCTGTCAAAACGTTAGGTCGAAGCTTTATGAATTGCTGGTTCCTTGTGTTAAAAGTCAATACATACATATGTTATCCTAATTTTTTGCTAAAATGGTATGAATAAAAAAGTGGGTATCGCTGCAAGGACTGAGGTTTGATTATGGATGTAAATTTTTACGATTTACCAAATTTAGTGTAATCTTAAGTGATGGAAGGTAAAATGATCAATTTAGACGATGATTGACATTACTTTATTAGTGCAGATGAGCAGAACTGCTGTTAATAAGAGATTACTGTATTTACAAATCATTCTTAGTTAGGTACAAGTTTTTTTTATAAATAAAGACATTTGTTATTTATTTTAAAAAAATATAGCGATTGATTTGTAATAGTGTAATCCAACATGATGTCGCAGGGAGTTAGTATGTATATATAAAGTCGCTTTTTATGTGAATCTTGACTTAAATGGTGCACCTTATATAACCTACCCATCCAATAAATGCTGAATATTTCATCCCATTTCTGAAGTTGCAAACGTATTCGGGTATTTATTTTGTCTTCTGTTCAAAGATGGCGAACGCAACGCCAATTTTGATACGACATCCCGTACTGCCATGACATGATTATCATTGTAATAATTGCACAAACTATTTATCCAATTCACAGAGTAACTAATGTACTAATATGTATTTAGCGTTAAATGGAGCGGAGGAATATTTGAAAATTGAAGCCTTAATGAAAATTATACGCGGTCCTGTTGTTTTTGGGAGTCTAGAAATGACGGGAAGGATTGTGGAAATGACTGTTTTCTCATTATCATCTGTTGTCATTACAATTGTTACATGTTATTCAGATTATGTATAGTGTAAAATATATGTATAAAAATATAAAACAAGCATTTTTATTTCATTAGACAAAGAAGGTATTTTATTTATTGTTTCGGCATTCACTATGTGGTAAGACATGATGAAATTTAAAAGAAAACACTTGTTTTTTATCACTTTTATTTAGTTATTTTTATTTTATTATTTTATTTTAAAGGGAAATATTTGTGTTTTTATTATTTACACAAATATTTCAATTTCATACTATTATATTTCTGTGAGCCTAAGCGGCTCATTACTAGAAATAGGTATCAAATTGTGGAAGAGTGGGTTCGAGCCGAGAAACTCTGCCTTAAGAGTCTGCGACACTTACTATGGGACCACAACCATTTTATAATAACAACTAGTTTTGGAAGCTATGCTTCCATCTTCAGGTCTAAATATAAACTAAAGCATAAATAATTATCTGTTCTATAAATAAGGAGGGGGATAAGTTAGGGGGAGGGGGGTGAGTTGGGGCTGGAGTTTGAGAATAAAGGAAAAATGGAAAGCAAAGGTGAAGACTTGAAATAAGTCAGATAAGATAATAATAATATTATTATTTATTAAATTATTATTAGGATTTTATTTTTTTTGGATTTCTAAATTTTCATTTTTTCATTAATGAAACTAATCGTTAAAATAAAATAAATATAACTCAAATGGTAAAAAAACAATCATTTTCTTTTAAATTTTGGACAAAGAAGGTATGTAAAACAAGCCGCAAACTAGATGTGAATCGCTTATAACTGAAAACTAACTGACCATCACGCCGCTTCCTCGCGGGGGTAGGCGGAGAGAATAGAGAGCCGCATCAACCTGTCTTTGCAAACAATTTTCGCCTCATCCACATTCATTTATCTGCTCATACATACCGACCGATTATCCCGACTCCTCACCTGACCACTTTTAAGTATTTGAAATACTTGACCATGCCAAGTTTTCCTCGGTCTTCCTCCCTTCTATCACTAACCACATTCGCCTCACAAATTTGTTTAAATTAATTTTATTGATAACCCTTATCTCAGCCTTGCATTTAAAAAAAAAGGAATAACCCGCAAAGCCTCTATTTGTAGAGTCTTGTCTGCATGTAGGATAATAATGATAGGGAAGGTAAATGTGAAAAATACATCACAAACACCCAGACCAGTTGAAAATAATTATTTTCTTATTTTACCATTCGAACATCTGTCATACATCATTTTGTCGCACATTTGTCTGATAGATTGCATTTTAGCTGCATTTATTCTACATTCATCCTTCCTCTGCTTCTTTTCCATACCATGTTGGAACCAGTACTCCATTGTACACTACCAGAATAGCTTTTGCCAAAAGGTTTTTATTTGCTACAACTGATTTCAGAAATTATAACCTACAATTAATAAATCCATGTTCATTTCCTGTAAGAACTTTAGCTGTTTAAAATATGTACAAATTACAAATCTTTATATAAGAACATGTACACATGATTACAAACACTCCTATATTTTTAAAACAAATTTCATTGTTAAAAAATGAATGAAGGTGAATAAGATTACTGCTAGATGGGAAAGGAAATGAAGGAGGAATAGTATGTAGGAAAGGGAGCATTGCAACAATGGCTAGGGTGCTTCTGGTTTCATAGCTGTACTCATATACTATCTCATACTCGTACGGTCATCCTCCATAGTGTAATGGTCAGTACGCTCGGCTACAATTCCGGAGGTCCCGGGTTTGATTCACAGGGGGGGTCAAATAAATATATGTGATTTTTCTACTGTAATATTTATTCAATATTACCCAGGACTGGTACACTGGGGTACTTCTAGAAAATTTGGTGATGGACTAACAATATTTTATTTATTTAAATTGACATACATATCGGGATACAATTTTACATTGTTTCACATTTTCATTAAATTTCGAGACTTAGTTAAAAAAAATTGCTTAGCAAGAGCAGATCTGTCAGCAAGCCTAGATGCTTCTGTATCAGATCTGGGCATGCGGTGGGACAGCTTTTAATATACCCAGGACTGGTGCCTGAACCGGAGGGCTGATCACCTTTCCTTCATGTGTTAACGATCAAGATAACACTGTGTTTATATGATGCAATGCCCTATGCACCATTGGGGTGCGGATAAGGGTTTGAAGAAGAAGAAGACTCGTATACTCATGCAAGCTTGTCTTAGTTTGGAACTATTAGTGTGTTGAGAAATAAATGGATGTAGCTATTTATTTTCCATCATGAATCCTAAATGGGTGAATTAGCATAGGAAGTTTTCCGTGAACATGTGATGTTTCATGGATATGAAGTCTTTTAATTAGTAAAAAGGTGTTTTATAACATTTTTATATCTATAAAAAACACTTATTATTAAATTCATGGCAATTCTAAAGGTTTTTATGTTGTTGTTCTGTAATGTTATTATTTTCAAAACATTAAAAATATGTATTTTAAATAGCTTGTTGAGATATGAGATACATACTGTCTTTATAATGTAGATTTTAAAACATAAGCATCAACATTATTTTTGCTTTTATCTGAAATTAGAAACCATGTTTTTATCTGTCACAATTTTTGCGTGGAGAAATCTATTGAATGTTGTCATATATAAAAAAAAACATATTGTCAAAAACATGAAAACATCCAAAACATCAACAAAAATTATTTAACATGGCATCACTCGCCTGTGACTCGCATTCCATTTCGCGATTGATTTTTTAAAATTCAAAACAAATTAAATCATATAGAATCGCGGAGGTGTGGTCGCTCGTAGTGTTTGTTTTTTGAATGGCCGTGTGATGTGTGAATGAAAATTGTGCAGTGTTATAGTGCGCGTCTCGTGTCGATTAACTGTTACTATTGTACCTCATCCATTGTGTCGATTCGTATCGAATGAGTAAAACACTATTAGGTTATGCCTGAATGATTCCTCGCAGGCCCTAAAATGAGTAGCTGGGCTAGGAGGATGCACCGGAGGGCCGCGACATTGAGCAATGTGGTCACGTCTTGCGGCCATCCGAGCACCCTGCCGTACCCGCGGCGGCTCGAGAAAGTCAAGTTCGGAGTCCCTCTGCAAGAAGTCTGCAAGAACGACATTCCGGGACCTTTGCTCGTAAGTACGACGAGAACCTATCAAAATACAATTGGATAATGAACAGAATTTAAATGTTCGTACGTTCGTAAATTTGACACTTGAATGTGCACAGGAATGTGTAGTTCATGACTCGCGTCGTTAACAGGAATAATACCTACAATTATTACATTACGGGTGTCGTTCTTCATTGGTTTAATTAATTAATAAGTCCGACTTTGTGTGATTATCGCCTCGATGATTGCGTCGAAGGTTTGCATTCCGACTTTTTGTGCTACGTTTTTGAGATTCTCTTATCTTTTATTGTCATTCGAACCGATGATAATATCGATAGTAAAAATCATGCGGCGAATATCTAGTTCTTATCAGAATGTTTACAACTATGGCTCATGAAATATACGATTTTAAATTTAAATAAAGTACAGGGTTTTTTAACGAAATAAATATGACGAAAGAAAACTCGTTTTTACATGGAACAAAAAAATATTTATTTGATATTGTTTCACATTTATAATGAATTTCGCAACTTAGTTTAAAAAAATTGCTTTGCAAGAGCAGATGTCAGGAAGCCTAGATGCTTCTGTATCAGATTTGGGCATGCGGTGGGACAGCTTTCAAAAAAAGAACAAAAAAAAACATTTAAAAAAATAGTTTTAAAAATGCATTTATGTATAAATAGAAACAGTTAATTAAACATAGTCATAAGTGTTATTGAAAATGTTATCTTTGTAAGAGCAGATGTCAGGAAGCCTAGATGCTTCTGTATCAGATCTGGGCATGCGGTGGGACAGCTTTCAAAAAAAGAACAAAAAAAAAAATTTAATAAAATTGTTTTAAAAATGCATTTTTGTAAAAATAGAAACAGTTAATTAAACATAGTCATAAGTGTTATTGAAAATGTTATCTTTGTGAATTTATGTTGTCACAGGCGAGTTCAGGTTCTATCAACTCATTTATAGGTTGATAGACCCTGGACTGGTACCTGAAATTCAGGACTTTTAAACCTTGCCTTTGTGGAATTATAGGTCTAGATACACATGCTGTATTTGAGCAAATGAGCCTGCTATATTTGAGCAAGTTTTACTTATGTACACAAAGTGTATGCTAGAAACGAGCGCATACTTTGCTAGAAATGAGTGTGCTCATTAGCATGCTTAACCTTTTGACTGCCGGCAGGTACATGTATGGCGGTACCCAGCACGCCGCGAATTTTACGACAAAAATAAAACCTTCTAAACATATCGTTATTGAAAGTGTAATAACGTTTATTTATAAAACTTACCAAATAAATGAATAGCATGCGTGCAGTCATTTATCCATAATGATAAAATTAATTGTTCATGGTGCAGGGTTGTCACAAAATTTGTCATAGAAAATATGAAAACTAAATTATATGTCAAAAGTAATTGTTTATGTTAGTTTAATATTAAAAGTATACACACACACACACACACTATGATTTAAAAAAATTAAAAATAAAAATCATCAGAATCGACACTAAACTCACTGTCATCAGATTCGGCAGTGACGGCAACTCGGGATTATTGGACAACCCTGAGCGCCATCAATTGTTCGGACGACAAAGCTCTCTTTAATTTACGTTTAAAATGGTAAAAACAAATTCTGTTTCAATTCTAACTATGCAAAGATATTCTCAATAGATGTTACTATGCGTTCAATATATTTGTACATTTTAAATAATTGATTTTCTTTAGTAAAAGCCCATATAAAACGGCGCGTCTTAAGACATAATTTTTGTATGAGCGGCGCTCCGTTCACAGAAAATTATGCGTCTTAAGACGCTTTTGGCAGTTAACCGGTTAAAAATCGACAGTTCGTTTTTCGGGCTTCCTACTTGCAGTGCGGGTGGAAGGGAGGGGGTTTTGAGCATGTGTGAACAGGTGTGCTTATTATGAGCATGCTAGTTTCAATCAAGTTCGTAGTAGGGTATGTTCAAAATGTGCCCTCGGCATGGAAAAACTCAATGAGGACACATTATTGTAAATTAATGTTTTTTTTATTTATTAAAAACATAAATACATATTCCTTCTTGTCTCTAAACTATTGTTGGTTTTCATTCTGTGAATAAATGATATAATTTGTCATGTAGAGATATCCTGGAAACTTATTTTGGACTTTTTCTACCATAAGAGAATACTTTACCAGGGGTGTTAGTTGAAGTTTGCCGGTTTTTCAATAAAGAAAACGCTTAATTCTCAAGGGAATCTCAATTTTTTTATTGAAAGTATTGACCATCGGATTCTATACATTTTGCCTATCTTTGAGGCAAATCATGGATACCATTCCAAAAAAAAAAATTCCCTTTCGAGGCAAACCATTCGACGAGCCATTTTTCGACTTTTTCAAAATTGGCGAAGCGCTGCTCTGCGAGTGAGTGTCCCATCAATGCGAAAAGGTGATAGTCGGACGGGGCAAGATCTGGAGAGTACGGCGGGTGCGATAATATTTCCCAACTCAATGCTTTGAGAGTGTTCTTCACCACTTTAGCTGTATGAGGCGGTGCGTTGTCATGTTGTAGGATAACTTTGCCATGTCTTCGGGCCCATTCCGGCTGTTTTTCAATCTTGATTCAAATTGATAATTTGTTTTTAATTAATGTTTTACTTAGTAAATACCACTATTTCTTAAAATCTACTGTGACACGTGTTTCGATGCATTCCGCATCATTTTCAAATACGGTGTTTGAATATGTTGTGTGTTTGCAGGTGTTGATACTGAAGCTAAACAAGGAGGCTCCGCTGAGAAGGGATGTGTTCAGAGCACCCGGCCATCAGGGGGCCATGAAGAAGCTCATTCACTTTCTGCAGGCCGGCCGCCTCGTCAACGTGGACAACTACTCGGTCTACACTATCGCCAGTGTATTGAAGAAATTCCTCAGGTACCATGAATTAAATTAACGCTTTTTGTCGACTTCATGTTATTTTGCAGCGGTCAGTTAGTTAGTCTTTAACTGTGATATTAGAAATTTCATACATTTTGCCATTTTGTACATCCCAAAAATGTTATTAGACATCATTTATTTTCATTCAAACCCTTATTCGCACCTTATGGTGCATAGGGCACTGCATCATATAAACGTAGTGTTATCTTGATCATTAACATATGAAGGAACGGTGATCAGCCCTCTGCTTCGGGTATTAGTCCAGGGTTATATTGAATAAATATTAGAGTTAAAAAATCACTTATATTTATTTGACCCCCCCTGGGAATCGAACCCGGGACCTCCAGAACAGTAGCCGAGCGTGCTGACCATTACACTACGGAGGCGGACAGTCATCTATACAATAAAACAAAAACTTTATTTTCAAATCATGGCTTTCATCCCCTGCCTTGTTGTAGAATTTTGTGCAGCCTCCTACCAGTCTGATGATGCCGGTAACGACAAAATCCGGTCACTGGTCAAATAAAATAGAAGTGAAAAAAAAACTATTCATTTGTATTGTTAAAAAATGTAGTTTCACCAACAAATCGCTCACTCCTTTCAAGAACGTCATAAATAAAAAAACTTGATTTTTCAGGAGAACGTTTTTAAAGTTTAAAAATATAATACGAAGTATCAAAAATAAATATCAAGCCACTTATTGAACCTTTTTCTGAGCAACAGATATTTTTAGGTAAAACCTGAAGGTTTTTTCTCCATTTGAAAAATATTTAGTTTATTTAAAAAAATAACTAATTAATACATTTTCTTAAAAATGCAAAAACAACACTTTCTGCCCTGTAGCGGGTAAATATTAAGTTAAAAATATGCCTCTTTCGCTGGAATATAGTAGATTTTCTGGGCATTCCGAAAACATGCACAACTGAAAAGTGTCGATTTTTGATTTATGACGTTCTTGAAAGGAGTGAGCGAAATGTTAGTACAAAACTTAAATTATCAGCCATTATTCGGACTTATGACAGTAAAAAATGTGAAGGAAACCGTTATGCATATTGATATTTTTCATGCAAAACACGAAATACTTTCTCCATTTCTTTCATACATGCTGGTAAAAGACTCTTTAAATACTTTATATTATGAGTCAGAATACTTTACTCACGGTTACGGGTAGTTACTCAAATGAAGTATAGCATTATCTATCTGGATTTTATTTTTTTTAAATGGGAATTGCATTTATTATTTACCTTGTTTATTATGTACTACTAACTAACTAACTAACCATCACGCCGCTTCCGCGCAGAGGTAGGCAGAAAGAATAGAACGCCACTCCACTCTGTCTTTGCAAACATTCTTCGCCTCTTCCACGTTCATGCATCTCCTCATAAATACCCGCCGATTGTTACTACTCCTAACCTGACCACTTTCAAGTACATATTTGGCATACCTGATCGTGCCATGTTTTTCTCGGTCTTCCTCTGCTTCTTTTCCCAATTAAATTCGCCTCATAAATTTGTTTTACGGTTCTTTCCTCACTCAATCGCTCTACGTGTTCAAACCATCTCAACACACCTTTCTTAATTTTATCGATAATGCTTATCTCATAAGCTTTGCATTCCTTCCTTATTTCACTATTCGAACATCTATCATACATCGTTTTGTCGCACATTCTTCTGAGAGATCGCATTTCGACTGCATTCAGTCTACTTTCATCCTTCTTTTGCCAACTCCATGTTTCACTTCCATACATTAGAGTTGGAACCAGGACTCCGTTGTGCACTGCCAGTTTAGCTTCCGCTGATAGGTTTTTATTTGCCATAATTGATTTCAGTGCACCATTTACTTTTGTTCCCAGCATTCACTCTCCTTTCTATGTCTTTATCAATCTTTCCATCCATTATTATGCACAAGGTTTATAAATCATCAAGTGGATTTTCGTTTCTTCTAACTTAAAGAAAAAACCTATTATTTTAATCTGTGTTGGATAAACAGGAGGCATAATCTAGTGTGGGCCAATCAGGAACTTCAGTCAGCATTGACCAACCAAACTGATCCGACTTCGTTCTATTGGCCGCCTCAGCAAATTGGTGTAACCGAATCGTTTGATTTTTCAGGAAACTGCCTGGCGGCGTGTTTGGTCGCGAAGGAGAGATACAACTCTTCAATGCCGTAGAACTCCCGGAGGAAAAACAGATTGCCGAAATCAGAAGGTATATAATTTTTTTGTAAATGCATTCCTCGTCAAACACTTGCAGCATCCTGTTTTAAAACACGGGCGAGTTTATGCGTCATTATCTATCTAGACACACGTGGAACAATGATGTTGCAAATCTCATAAGGCATCTGGGATCTATTGTTAATACTGTAGATTAGCAACATCAGAAAGTTTGACTTTACTCCCATTTCTTACAAGTCTATGAAGAAATACTTATTGATGGATGCTGCAAACGAACAACTTATCTTACGTTTAACAACTGTAATATAAGAGCATTAAGCAATATGTTGCAAACTTCAAGTACGTACACATACAAAAGCTACTGCCATCCGTCGGTAAACGATGGTTTCATATGCACACACCTAATATGTAATTAAGTTAAAACAAGATATATAGTGATTTTATAACAAAATAATTTTGTTAGTTATATTCTTGTGGGGATATCATGAAAAGTAATTAGGATTGTTTTATTCTCGGATGAATTAATATATTTTAAATTAAATTTAAAAAAAATAATAATAATAATAATAATTGTTTTACCAACAAACATAAATAATAAGTGTAAGTCCCTCTCCAAGTACAAGAGCTCAGTCACTTTATTAGAGAGAACTGCGTTATTAATTTTAAGATTGTAAGTAGAAATGTGGAGGTCCTCACCAAAAAGTTACATTTCCAATATTCCACAAAAATTCTTTAAATGCGAATCTGTTCTGTTTACTGTATTCTATTGAAATCTTGATTAAAGTTGCCACAAAATATGACCAATCCTGTGTTAAACCAATATGAAATCATTAAATCGCACCAAAACATAACAATTTTACAAGCTAGAATTCCTGATTACCTGAAATCATTTATAATGGAAATGTAACGTTTTGTGAGGACCTCCACGAATGTCTAGAATATTAATTAAAATTTCATTAATTGATTCGGCAGTCATTTTGTGGTAAAATCTATCCATTTTTAATTAATGTTTTACTTAGTAAATACCACTATTTCCTATAAATTCTATAAATAGTGGTATTTACTAAGTAAAACATTAATTAAAAATATTAATTAAAATTGTTGAAGTATAGCGGTAGGGTAGGGCATCCTTTGTGCAGCTGTATAGTGTGGTTTCCTCTCGTCAGGCTGGTGCTCTCCCTGCCGGGGCACACGCAGCGCCTGCTGGTGCTGCTGTTCGGCACCTTCCGCGTGATGGCGTCCAGCGCGGAGCGCGCGGGCACGGGCATGACGGCCGAGGCGCTGGGCGTGTCCGTGGCGCCCTCCTTCTTCCACTCCTGCGTGTCGGATGGCCGCGCCGCCACCATGCAGGACGTCGAGCGCTTCAAGGTACCCGACCAGACTAACCCATTCTACATGTATTATATCCACATCACTTATCCAATAACAATCTTATAAAATGGGATGTTCTTCTTAAAGCTGGGGACTGACCGGAGTCATTTTGTCCTAAAATAACACGTTACGATGCCAGCATTCGTATAGTCAGTACAGCGTTCCAAGTGCTCCATCTGAAGTCGGATGCTCGCCGCAAATGTTATTTATGACCAAATATGGAGGTCAGTCCCCACCTTTACACACTTGAGACGGGTGTTTTTACGCCTGCGGACCGCTGGTGACGGGAATTAATAATTATGTACATATAATGTTATATGTACATAATTATATAATGTACCTTAACAAAGAGATTGGTACCTAATATTAATATAAAAACATTAATACATGTAATTTCTTTCTCATTATTATATGTAATTTCTTCATTTCTTACATTGAAATGAGGCCGGCGCAGAAGGTAAAAATACACTTCCCGTCCTTAACCATTAATCGACCCAACGGGTAGAAATACCTTTTCCGTCTTTAGTGTGTTAACACATTGTTTACAGGAAACGTTTAAAAATGTCTTTTGCGTACAGTCTGTAGAGAGCGGGAGACGCTTATAAGCGTTCTATTTGCTTACTTTTGGAAGAGCGCGAGAGACGCCTGCATACATTGTACAGATCGGAATTGGGATACGACCCTAATTAGTTTACTAGTTAGAGTCGGGATTGATGAAAAACCGGCCGACAACAATGTGTTAACTTAATGGATGAAGCTCCTATCTTCAAATGTACCTATATTTAAATCGTGGAAATATTAATAAAATTGCAGTACATATTTTAACTTGAATATAGAAAGAAAACAATTAGTTTCAAGAGCTATGGATGTTCTCATTAACAGTTGAAAATGTAAACTGTCTGCGTTATCACCTGTTGATGAGAACATCTGTGGTTTTCGAAACTAGTCTTGTTTACATTAATAAACTCTAAAAGTGGTCTTATACGAGTGTTCAATTTTTATATTTAAATCTTGTTATTCCACAAAGTTAATGCCAAATCAATAAATAATGTACATATTTTGTATATATTTTTAAAGTTCGTAAAAGCACAGGCTAACTTCTGTCTCTCGAGATTTTTTTGGGACTTGTCAGTCAGATTTTGTTTAGAAGGGTGAACAAAATGACAAAAAGTCTAAAAATAGGAACTTCAGTGTTTGTTTATTTGGATATGTCGTTATCACTAACCGAATAATGCTTTATGAGTAGTGCAGTGGTGTTAGCATGTAAATACAGCTTCTGTTTTCTGTTTTCATTAATGCATCACCAGGCGGAAGTCAATGTGAGTAAATGATTACTATTTCGCATTTTTCCATGTGCCTCGCTTCCCTCATAGTCTCGCTCGGTCACTTGTATAAAGCTCGAGGGGTTGTTCTAGGCAGTAGCAATATCCGTGTTCAGGTGAAACTAATTGCGACTGAATTAAACTCGGAATCATCACGTCAAACATCTATCAAATACTAGATCAGCGGTGTGCAAACTCTTTCCTTTTCCGGCCCTCTGTATTGTGTAAAATTTTGACCCCGCGCTACCCAGTGTTGCCTACCAGAATGGAGCGAAAACCAACAGATTATTAAGAAATTGTAATTTTATACATTATGGTTTTGGATAAATATGTATTTTTTCCAAACATAACAACCAAATATGTACTAGCGAAAAAGTTCATCATGGTAAAAACTTGGCTTGGATTGAAAAGTGTCAAAAATCAGTAAATTGAAGCATAAATTATTAGATTTCAACTCTGTTTTTGTCAATTGGTGGATTTTGGCCACATTCAATAGATCTACCGGAATTTCAGTATTAAAATTTTAAATAATAGTAAATATGGTAGATGGAAGCATCTGTAGCTTCCGAAGCTAGTCATTAAAAATAAAATATAATGCTCAAGTGGTAAAAAACAACCGTTTTATTTACAATTTAGTCATGTCTTACATTAAAATGAATGCCGAAACAATAAATAACGAAAATATCAAATTGATGGGAAAAATAGAAAGACTGTAAGACTGAGGAGTGGAGGAGTTATTCCGGACGGTGCAGGATCGCCTCACGGGGGGACCTCACAAGGCACGCCAAGAAGGAGAAGACATATCAAACTAGAGTAGTCATTGAAAGGATTTAATTGTACTATGCCGATTGCTTTGCGCTGTGATGATACTCAATCCCTTGTTAACCTGCGGTGCGCGTGGCGGTGCAGGTGGCGACGCGCGTGATGCGGCAGCTGATTGAGCGGTTCGCCCGCGGGGACGTGTTCGGGCGGGACAACTACGAGTACTACGCGCGCGTCACGGGGCGCGTGCTCCGCGTGGCCGACGAGTGGATCTGCTCCTTCCGCTACCCGCCGCCCCCGCGGAACCACACGGACCAGCAGCAGTACGCCAGTAGGTCTCGCTAATATACCTTCCTGGCCGACTATATTCCGCTTGTAATCCTAATTTGCTTCTCCACGTTTTTTTACGGTGATGGTTAAAAAATTTGAAAATAATTACAGCAAAAAGCAAAATTTATCTCAGAAAAACTATATCATCATCAGGAGTATCCACAGTTTCTGGGTTCGAACCCACACTACCACAATTTAATAACTATTTTTAATAATGAGCCGCTTAAGCTTAAAGAAATAGCATGAAATTAAAGTATTTTTGCAATAATAAAAACACAAATATTTATAATTAAAATGTAACTTTGTTTTAAAATCACTATAAGTATTTTATTATAACTTAATTAAAATGTCTACCGGTTTCGAAGCTAACCGCTTCTTTATCAAGACTGATTAATACTATTACTATTAATATATAGTATTAATCAGTCTTGATAAAGAAGCGGTCAGCTTCGAAACCAGTAGACAATATAATTAAGTTATCATAAAATATTTATAGTGATTTTAAAACAAAGTTACATTTTAATTATAAAATGGAAGATCACAAAGTTAGTGCTTCAAATATAAATTATATAAATATTTATCTTAAAAAAAATCTATACTTGTATTCTTATGAGAAACAAATGATTCAATGGTTTTTCTATCACAGGGCAGTTCTCTCTGGAAGCCGAGAAGACCTGGCTGCAGTGTGAGTGCAATCGCTGGGGGAAAAATTATAAGCTAGACGGTATGCTCATTTCAGTATTTTATTCTAGTCCAATTCCTTTTGGTATCAAACATAGCGCAAGCGAAATAATCAATCTGAAAAGATTATATTTTGAGTGTTTCCAAATTTTTGTTTGCAAATGCCCTACCACCCAGTTACCTCTCCGACACGGTAGCTAAACACGCTAACCGTTACACCACAGAGGTGGACGATATTTTATATTTAGACTGCTAAAAATAGTTTAAAATCAAGGCGGGAAATCAAAAATGTACTTAAAATGCGGGTATTCTCGTCCTATTTACAGTGAAACCTCCGATTAACATATCCAATTTAATATTTTTTAAAAATTTGCATTTGAAATTGAAAAATATTCCTAAATCATAATTATTCCTGCACTTTTTCGCGTTAAACCATTGCTGGTGTAAAATATACAATTTAGACCCCACTAAACTCGTTTTATCGATAATTTATTTCTAACTACATATCATCTACCTTAATGTTTTTTTTTTGGTCGTATCACACATGATAAAAATAGTGAAACACGGTACCATAAACCAAGCTAGGACACAAAATGTCGAACCCTCTTCTAGTGGAACGGAAGACCTGTTGACGATAGTCAACAGTCCGGTTTCTCCTGAGGAGTGCAACATGATTTTCTCCCAGCAATGAGCAAATGCTGAGAAGGTCCTGATTGGCCCACGCTAGATTATCCCTCCTGTTCCCAACACAGATGAAAATTATATATAATTTTTTTTTTAAAAAGAAACAAAAATGCACTTAAGGCCTAGATCTCAAGCTTGTCTCAACCGTTCGAATCAGAATGCGCTCAGCCGCGCTCAGGGCTGTACTGGACGTGTCCTCACGCTCAATTTCTTCTTCAGGATGTATATTGGATTATTTTCGTTTTTTGTTAGTATATATTGAAAATGAATTTTGTTAGTATATATTGTCCGCTTCCGTAGTGTAATGGTCAGCACGCTCGGCTACCGTTCTGGAGGTCCCGGGTTCGATTCCCAAGGGGGGTAAAATAAATAGAAGTTATTTTTTCACTGTCATATTTTTTCAATATTATCCTGGACTGGTACCTGAAGCGGAGGGCTGATCACCTTTCCTTCATGTGTAAAAACGATCAAGATAACACTGCGTTTATATGACGCAGTGCCCTATGCACCATTGGGGTGCGGATAAGGGTTTTATTATTATATATATTGAAAAAATATTTTTATATAATTTTTTTTAACTCACCTTTCAATATCTCTTTTCTTTTCAAAACTATATATTTATTTAGAAGAAAAACATATTTTATCAATATAAAAACGGTGTTTTAAGGAAAAAAATCTATTATGTCAAATGACACCTCGGCTGTTCAAACTCAAAACACAGTAAGACATTTTTTTTGTAGTACATTTTTTTTACACAAAAAAACCTACTACAAAAAAAAATGTCCCTTACTGTGTTTTAAGTTTGGACAGCCCACCTGGGTTTAAAGAAAATAATGATCTATAAACCTTGTACATAATAAACAAGGTAAATAATAAATGTGACTCTTCATTTGATTGGCAATATTTATGTACGGGGTCGTTGTTGCGTGGCAGGCGAGGAGTGCCAGTCCATGCCGGCGCTGGTGGAGGGGGCCGCCCTGGAGCAGCAGCTGGGGGCGCAGGCGCTGCACCGCATCCCGGAGCACACGCTGCTGGACTCCTGCACGCGCCTCTCCGTCTCCCTGGAGGAGAGCGTCTTCAAGGTGACCAACAATATTCCATGTCCTTTACTCGGAGTTTCAGTTGGCCAGATTTATTTGGAAAATGTAAATTTATCACTCACTCCTTTCAAGAATGTCATAAATAAAAAATCGTCAATTTTCAGTTGTGCATGTTTTCGGAATGCCCAGAAAATATACTATATCCCAACAAAAGCAGCATATTTTTAACTTAATATTTACCCGCTACAGGGCAGAAAGTGTTGTATTTGCATTTTGAAGAAAAGGTATTGTTTAATTATTTTTTTAAATATACTAAATATTTTTTAAATGGAGAAATACCTTCAGGTTTTACCTACAACGATCTGTTGCACAGTAAAAAGTTCAATAAGTGGCTTGATATTTATTTTTAATACATTTCATTATATTTTTAAACTTCAAAAACGTTCTCCTGAAAAATCAAGTTTTTTGATTAATGACGTTGTTGAAAGGAATGAGCGATATGTCATTTTAACATATGGTACAGAACTGAGGACTGTAAAACTCGGCTCCGGCGCATAATGTGTTAATATACTACTACTACCATATGTAGGCAGAGAGGATGGAACGCCACACTTTTCTGTCCTGTCATACACTCCCCGCTTCCTTCACATCCGTACATTTAGTCATACATGCCCTCCGATTACAGAGACTTTTGACACCACCAGATTTTACGTTCTGATTGATCTGATCGTGCCTCTGCGGCGGCCGTATCACTACGGCAGCTATTGCGGCAACTTGCAATGTATTTTTTTTCGTTTTCAGATACTTAGATACCAGAGCTAACATTACAAAATTATTACATTTCATCTTCAACTATGGTCAATTAAAGTAATATTTAGGAATAATCACATTTTTCCAGTTTTTAAATCACATTTTTATTTATTTTTATTTATTTATTTCATAATACATAGATACATTCAAATATACATATTTATTTCATATATACATTTACTATATGTATTACGGTGTACTCAATACATATCACGGTTGCATGTAGTAGTTTTTAGCACTGTAAGGGAAAGATTAAAACCGTCACTTGTATTTATTTTAGTCCGGCCGCATACTGGCCCGGGAACTTATTGCCGATATGAGAACATTTTGTCAAGAAATATTCTTCGAGCTGTGCTTTTCATCAAATGCAGGTCTCGGTGAGTTCATCGAGCCAGTCCTCCCGTACCGGCTCGAGTCCGCACATGACCCTGGAAGAGTTGCGCGCCGTCAACTGCTACGCTGAGAGCACTCGCAGTCTGTCCTACTTGCCTCAGGTCAGTACTCTACTAGATGCGCTCCTATCGTGTGACTACCACTAAAGCTCATTTCTCCACTGAATATCCCGTGTGAACGTGAAATATCACTGAAATCGGAGATTATAATTCTATTTTTAGTTTCAGTTTTACTTGGTGAATACCACTGTTTCTTAACACACTGAGGACGGGAAAGGTATTTCTATCCGTTCGGTTGATTGATGCTTAGCGACGGCAATGTATTTTTACCTTCTGCGTCGGCCTCATTTCCATATCAAAGTAGAAGGAATTATTTAATGTTTTTAAAGCGGTCCGTAGGTGTAAAAAACACCCGTCCAACATGTGTTAAACTGTATTGTGACATGTGTTTCGCATAATTTTTAAACACCTTATGTCTACGGTGTTTGAAAATGATGCTGAATCCATTGAAACACGTGTCACAATGGATTTAAAAAAAAAGTGGTATTTAGTTTAAGTAAAACTGAAACTAAAAATGGATAGATTTTACCATAAAGTGACTGCCGAATCAATGAATGAAATTATAATTCTACTTTATTTATTTTTGTGACAGTAGAAAGGCAGTCACTTGTCCGAGAAATACAAGATGTAAATCAATAGACTGCGATACTTTTACAGTTATAATTTTTGTTGGTTTTAAATTCACATTTAATTTCAGTAAACTCATACCATAAAGTGAGCTAGAAAACATTTTTGTGACTGTTTTAAAAAAGTAGTATTGTAAATTTTACACATATTTTCAATACTAAAAAGTACACAGACTATGCCAGCGTGCTGCGCAGGTTTGCCAACTTGATGACTAACGCTAGTCTTAAGAATAGAAAATATATGCAGGCATTCACACTGACGGTATATGTAGTACTAATGTGAATATGTTTTAAAAAATTCAATATTTTTTATGAAATACAATGTAACGTCCAATTTGGTTTGTAAAATGTCTTAGTTTGAAGTGTAAAATAAAAACAATATAAAAATCAAGATATAATGCGACGGTTCTCCTCCCCGTAATCTTTTACTACACGAATGGTTCACGTATGAGTGATGTGTATACTCTTTTCAAATCTACAAATTAGATATTCATCTTGAGATTGAGTGGTACTAAACTAATTAGGATAAGTCGCTTATAGTAAAATTAAATAATTGACACGTTCGCTGCCTCACTGGTCCTGCAAAATTTTTGCTAAAGATGGACAAATTTGCATAAAAATATTACTATGATGTATTTCCACTGTGTCCCGAAGACTTTAGACATTTTGTATGCGGACCGTTCTTCGGCAGTGAACGGGTCAAAACTTTACATTTTGACATCTCAACATAGATGAGGAAGAATATGGAAGTCTGGGTATTTACAGGGCTTATGTTCTGTAATAAACTGGTTAAGCGATCACTAATACCAGCGTCGTAAGATTTATGATACACTTACATACAACCCTTATCCGCACGCGAATCTGCATAGGGCACTGCACAATATAAACACAGTGTTATCTTGATCGTTAACACATGAAGGAAAGGTAAAAAGCCCTCCGCTTCAGCTGCCAGTCCAGGGTAATATTGAATAAATATTACAGTGAAAAATCACTTCCTGGGAATCGAACTTGGACCTCCAGTGCAGTAGCCGGGTGTGCTCACCATTACACTATGGAGGTGTAATGCCTCATCACCAGCACTTACCAGCCCATGACTGGTCATAAGCCCTGAAACTGAGACATTACTACATATTTATTATTAGAATCCTAACTATCCATCAATCCTCCTCCCTTAGTTTTTCCCTCTACCTCCTTCCTTAAACTCCCTTTTTCCTTTCCCCTCCTTATTATCATCTTTTGTAATTTATATTTTTCAAATGTAAATTTGTAATTTATGTTTTTTTTTAAATGCTCAAGTACTATCTACCCTCTGATTGCAAACATCTATACATATATGGTATCAAAACGTTTTGATCAATATGACTTGTCTGTTTTTGGTTGGTTGGTTGGAAGCTATTGCTTTTTAGCAATAAGCCCGTCAATGTACTTATTTATTTTCTGTACATGAAGTTTAAATAAATAAATATACACCCAGAATTCCATATTCTTGCCCATCTATTACATGTTGAGATGTCAACGTGTGAAAATAACTCTCAACTTTAGAACAATGATTGTTGTGAGTCAAAACTTGTCTATGGATGTATGTATGTATGTATGTATGTATGTATGTGTTATCACATAGTGTTTAACAGATTAGCCATTGTGAATAATCAGTCGGCGGGATGTGTCCTACTAATATTGTGGTGTAACAGTTTGTGCTATAAAAGTGTTCTTTATGCTGGCAGGAAGGATTTAAGGTAGTCCGGACACCTTTCTCGGACTAATATATCGGGTAGCTACACTTCATTACTAAACTACCTGAAAATACACCTTGTGTTTGGTTGGACCTTCCCGATTCCCCGTGAAGCCCCCCTTGCCCGTGCCGTAGGGTATTTTGTTCTTCTCTGCAGCT
Source organism: Brachycentrus maculatus (assembly GCF_059751285.1). Taxonomy (NCBI): domain Eukaryota; kingdom Metazoa; phylum Arthropoda; class Insecta; order Trichoptera; family Brachycentridae; genus Brachycentrus; species Brachycentrus maculatus. The sequence goes on from NW_028281358.1 coordinate 288,560, forward strand.
TGTATTCATTTGACAGAGTAAAAAGTAAACATCGCAATTTCCTATCCATGAAAACCCCTTTAAATCGGAATTTAACCTTTCCGGGAGTACGAAAATGGATGTCCCACTTTCTCTGGGGAGTGGGTTCTTTTTACATGAAAAAAGTATTTTTTCAATAAATCGATGCATTATGAAGATAGAAATTTTGTTAAAACACCTATTCGAAATATGTTTCAATTATGACAAAATTACGCACAAATATCCACAGATGTCATTGCTATACAAGTTACATCATACTCATTGACAGACGGACTTCGACGTTCATTAACGTCGATACTCCTTTAAGGAAAATTCGCACTGATGTTTATTTACGTCCATACTCCCGGACTGGTTAATGAAAGATCACATATCGGATGTCTGGACAGATATTCGAGCGTTTCTTTGAACGTAAAGAATATGGAAGTCTGCCTATTTACGGGGCTCATCATCTGGTATTGGCTGGCTTAAATTATTATTTAAAAAAATCCATCTCGACATGGATGAAGAAGAATATGGAGGTCTGGTTGAAGTTGGTCTGTTTCATCTGTGTTGAGATGTCGAAATGTTAAAATCACTTCTGAGTGGAGAAACCCAGATTTGTGAATGAAGATTTGGACACATCCAAAATGTGTAACATTCATTCAACGATCGGTTAAAAATCTATCTGATCGTTAGTTAAATTTTGTATATACATATAAATTAGTTAAAGAGTGTTTGGATTTCCGTAAAATGGTGCCAATTCATTTACTGAACTCAGTGTGCTTGTGTATGTTACGCATACTAGCTGACAATTGAGTTATAATGGGTGTTTTTCTAGAGGTATACAAATTCAAATTTCCCGCAATAAATTGTTGATGGCACCCGCTGTGTGGCATGTTGCGCCATCTTGTTGAAACCACAGCTCTGTCACATCGATGCCATTCAACTAAGGTTCGAAGAAGTCAGTAATCGTAGTTCTGTAGCGCTCTCCATTGTCCGTAACATTCTGGCTGGCCAATGATTCCACCTGCCCATTAAGCACGCCAAACAGTGACTTTTAATGGATGTAAGGGCGTCTCCACAAAGGCTTCTGGATTTTGTCCACTCTAAATTTGGCGATTCTGCTTATTGACATAGGCAATTAACCAAAAATGTGCCTCATCGGTGAGCAAAATTTTGCATTGAAAAAGAGGATCAAGCTGAATATTGTTTTCGGTCCATTCACCGAACCTACGAGGCGCTTAATGGTCATTCAGTCTATTCATGGTGAAATGGCAAAACGTGCCGACTACAAATCGACTGTCAACTGTCAAATTGATAGTCTGTAGAAACAACGTTGCCAGTTTAAAAACCATACCCCTAAAAAACACCCTGTAGAAAAATGTGGACACTGCAATGATTATTTTATATTCATCTCAAATATATGCGTGTTGCAAAATCTATCCGTCTGTTATGTGCCATGTTTTTGTGTAAAGCAAAGTAAAAGAATACATGTTAGTTGGAATTGACCACTTACATTATAAGTTTTACCGTATATGTACCGCTCTTTACCACTCACACCCCTTGCAATAGTTGGATCTAGTAGATGTTATGTGTCCCCGATGTGTATCTTGTACCAACAAATTAATAAATACAGCAAAAGCTCTTCATTTATTTGATGAATCAAATTTAAATGGTAATTTTAAAACCATAAAATCAACACGATTTCGGAGAGTAAATGATAAATGCCTATTTTAATGATTAGGTTGATTTTTTTGTTTCTTTTTCCTTCCACTATTCCGAATGTATTAATGTGAAAACCAAATGAATTTTTCCAATAACCGAGGTTTTATTTTTCTAATTATTTAAAAAAATTGTGTAAAACATGTTTCTGGATATTAGATTTTTTTAACTAAATAATGTTTATTATATAGTTAAAAAAAACTTAATTTAAAGTTGATACGCTTTACCTGTATTTATTTATTTGAACAAATAACATTATCCTTTCAAATCCATTTTTGTTTCAAAATATATCTGTTTATTTCTTGTAATCATCCCCTCCCCAATAAGTTTATTTTTTTAAAATCTACTTTTCCATGCAACTTCCCGTGAAGTGATTAGGAAATAAAGCGAAGGGTGCAGACAAATACGAATTTTACTGCTAAGTTTTCAAAATGTGTAGTCGTCTTTGGAATCCAAATTTATACCGCAAATGTATCATTGTTACATTTTTATCGATGTAAATAATTATTTTGTTATTAATAAAAAAAAGTCAATTATCTCAGGAGGTTACAAAATATAGAAGGATTGCTCTTGTCAGTAAAAATCGGTTAGGCAATTATCCAGGATTGGCCGAGAAATCATGAATATTATTGTTTTGAATAAGTATGTCGCTCGTGTCAACCTTGAAAAGATTTAGCCCAGTTATATTATTATTTGATTTTGTGTCGGAATAGACTGACTTGGCTGAATTTCTAGGATTCGAGGTAAGCCCGTGACACGATGGAGCCTTATATGGTGGAATGTCATGTGAAGAATATATGGTGCAAGGTTGTAAGAAAAAAGTAGGTATCGTTCCGACATTAGCGATATACAGCAGTCTCTAGGTGTTTACAGGAGTTGTTGCCAAACTAAATCACGTTAGTTTAGAAATCTTTGCAAAAATCTAAACTGTATTCATCTGCGGATGTGTGAAAAAGAAAGTAATCAATATGCTAATATTGAGGGATGCCGTATTGTAAAATGAAGCGTTAGGATAGGATACAAATATGTGTGAATCGGTCAATAAAGACTATCGTAGCCACAATGACCACTGCGGGAACAATGCCCACTGGCATTAACGGCCGCTTCCCAGTAATGTAATGGTCACTGGGGCGATAGTGCTGGGTGCGGCTGTAACAGCCGCGGCGGCGATACAGCGGGTATCGCGCCGCGGGTGTTGCAGCGTGCGGTCGGGTTGATGCGGAGCTGTCGGCAGGTGCACGAGCGGCAGCGCGCGCGCATGCGGACGCGCTCCGAGTGGTTCCTGCAGCCGGCCGGCTCGCTGGAGCTGCGCGCGCCCCACGGTACGCCCCCCGCCCCCGCACGCCCCCCGCCCCCGCCCCCGCCCCCGCCACCCCCCCGCACCCCCGACTGCAAGCCCCTCATGCTGCTTGTGGCCTGCTTGGACTTTCTGTTTTAGCACCGTAGCGTGCGGTATTATTGCCATTATCATTTTTTTTATTTTTTTTTGCTAGAGGAATGCCGTTTATAGCTTGCCGCCATTGTTAACTGTGCCGATTTTGGGCCGCAGCTTCTGTCTCGCCTCCCGTGTTTGTCTTTTTCCGCGGGAAATATAGTATTTTGTAAAACTGTGCCGGGTATAGATGCCAAAACACCATTTAGTAAGGATGTATTTTATCAGACTGCAATCGTAACAGACAAAAAAACACCAAGATTGTAGATGTATATTTCACGAGCGGAGAGCAATATGAAATGCATTATGTGTCGCATTGGAAGGGAAAATACAGTACACTAGACTTAGTACCCTATGTCAGTGGTCAAAGAGACCGCTGTTATATTGCGATAAATCCGTACAAAGAAATAGCAGCTTGTTCTCAGCCTTCTACAGCCATAATGTGAAAGCTTTTGTTCAAATATTTTCCGTGTTCGGGGGAAATTTAATCCGTGCATTTCTTAATGTTTCCCCTTTCAGTAGCAATATAATTAGAAAAATATTACAAAGTTCTAGTCGATGGTGGCAATTTTGAATCTATACCCCACAAATGTAACTCATCAGCAATACAATGATAATCATACATATTTAGTATTTCTTATTGCGTATTAATTAGTATGCGTTTCAATTCTGAGATCTGCACAGTTAAAATGTTTAGTTTTGGTTTGAGATTGCTGTCTCTCTCTTTCTCTCCCCTCCGTCCCTTTCCTGACCTCAGCTGACGCGGGGCTACATCGTAACTAGTACTCTGTTAGCACTTGCCCGTAGTAGCACCGCATCGTAACACAATATACCAATCTTTGTTATTCAAACCGATGTATGTAACCCTTCGATAACCGTGAATTCACTCACTCACTCGAGGCTATGCTGTATCTTATAGTCTAAACAGAACTGGTCCCAATGGAGTGCATGATAATGTCAAGTCACAGTTTAGTTTGCAAGAACGAACTCCTCAGATACAATTTACTTTACAAGGAGTCACTCTTCAGATACAATTTACTTTACAAGAACTCACTTCTCTGATACTATTTTCTTTACAAGAACTCACTTCTCAGATACAATTTGCTTCACAAGAATTCACTCCTCAGATAAAATTTACTTTATAAGAACTCACTCTTCAGACACAGTTTAGTTTGCAAGAACTCACTCCTCAGATACAATTTACTTTATAAGAACTCACTCTTCAGACACAGTTTAGTTTGCAAGAACTCACTCCTCAGATACAATTTACTTTATAAGAACTCACTCTTTAGACACAGTTTAGTTTGCAAGAACTCACTCCTCAGATGCATTTTAAATGGGATTTTTTTATGAAAAATTATTTTTGATGTTTTGGACAAGGAAAAAGTACCTGTTTGTTATTTTAGCCAAAATCATATACATGTAACATAACTAAAAATTAATGTTTTTTGTTGTTGCTGTTGTTTTTGTTTTTTTTAACTATCCAGGGTTACATAAATTGGGACCAACCGCGGTCAGTAGCGTATACCAAATATATGTATGTATAGTCAAGTCACATTTTTCTCCTCCTCACTGCTTTGTGGATTAACCTTCTGTAGGTATCTAACGTTGACCCGGGAAACGTATTGACCGTTGAGTGGTGGATGTTAGTCAGCTCTAGCTTTGAACAAGCTGGAACACTACTAACATATGTGTTTTTGTGGTGGCAGTAACGTCTATGTTAAATTAATCACTGTCGTAAAAATGTATTATTGTGGTGGTTTATGTAATTATTTAACTTATTTGACTTGAACGTATTATTAAGTTATTACATATCATGTTACTTTTAAAAATGTTTTTTTTTTATTCACAATATACAAATATGTTATAGATAGATATAGATAATTTGCAATGAAAAATTGAAATGCGATCTCTCAGAAGAATGTGCGACAAAACGATGTATGATAGATGTGTGAATAGTGAAATAAGGAAGGAATGCAAAGCTGAGATAAGCATTATCGATAAAATTAAGAAAGGTGTGTTGAGATGGTTTGGACATGTAGAACGAATGAGTGAGGAAAGAACGGTAAAACAAATTTATGAGGCGAATGTTAGTGGGAAAAGAAGCAGAGGAAGATTGAGAAAAACATGGCACGATCAGATATGCCAAATACTTGAAAGTGGTCAGGTTAGGAGTCGTGTAACAATCGGCGGGTATGTATGAGGAGATGCATGAACGTGGAAGAGGCGAAGAATGTTTGCAAGGACAGAGTGGTGTGGCGCTCTATTCTCTCTGCCTACCCCTGCGGGGAAGCGGCGTGATGGTTAGTTAGTATATGTATCTGGCTAATATAAAGAAATATTTTAGCCATCCCTCTACAGAAATATGATCTCTCTTGAGATAACTCTTATATAAACCGTCCCGCAGTGCACGCAAATGTGTCTGCTGTGTGACCATTTCAGATAAGTGTGTGATTTTGGACTAGCCAGGATTTAAACAGGAATTTAAAAAAACTGTGTACGTAAACTGTAATTTAATTGTACGGTAAATTTATTATAGAATGATGATACTACATTATAGGATACATGGACTTTTAGATGGTAAAATGATTGGCATATTTAGTTAGCGGTTCGTTTGACCCCTGCGAGGATACATCGGACCCGGGACATTTGGCCTGAATCCTTGTTTAGAATCTAGTCTAAGCGGGGTTTGTGCTTCTCATCCAAACAACACAATGTAATATTACTGGTGTATGTCATGCACACTGCTTGCGAATGCATTATCTCACCTACTCACATTACCAGTATGTAAAGTGCCACTTTATGTCTGCGCTATGTATGCAACTATTTATTTTATTTTACTGATAATTTACATTTGTTTTTTATTTCTTTTTCTGTAACTTATTTTGGAATCATTATTATTATAATCAGTCCAAATATTTTGTCATAATCCATTTCTTATTCTCAGTAGCACGTTAGATTCATAATTCGAGAATGTATTGTCGCAATTTTTAAATCTTATTATTTTTTGTCTTAAAAATATTGAAACAATTTTTTTTTTAAATTGCCTTTATTTCAATCGATATAGTATTGCATTAGCCAACGTACTGGATATTTGTCGTCTTTAGACGTACGCTCTTTACTAGGCTAGAAGTAAACCACATGCGAGACCGCAGGATTTTTTTTATTTAAACTTCCTGTACGGAAAAGATATATGTACATTGGCAGGTTTATTGCTTAGGAGCAATATCTTCCGACCAACCGAAAACAGACTAGTGATATTAGTCAAAATGTTTGATACCTTATACAGCTGTTTTAAAAGAGAAATATTTGTGTTTTTATACCTTGTAAAAATACTCTTAATTTTATAGTATTTCTGTGAGCTTATTTATTAAAAATAGGTATGAAATTGTGGTAGAGTCCGCAATACCACAACCCGACACAGAAAAAATGTGTGGTTTATTGCGAGCTTAAGCGCGTACGTCTAATGCGCAGGGGTGATTCGCTGCGTGATGTGCGTACTAAGATGTTTTGTTGCGGCGTGGACAGGTGGCGAGCGCCGCAGCAGCCGGCGGCGCTCCCGGCGCGCGGGCGTGCGCGGCGAGCCGGTCCTGCGGCGCCCTCGCGCGGAGCCCCCGGCACGCCCCTCGCTCCCCGCCCTGCCGCACTGACCCCGGCCCGCCCTGCAGCGTCGCATGCGCGGACTGACGCTGTAGTCCCGCAACACCGAGCCTGACAAACCGTACCCTTCTCATCTAGTGTGAGACAGATACGTCAGACATGGCATAAATTGACCTTTCGCCCGGTTTCGCTTGACTTCGACTGCCAAATTTAATTCCAAGTATGTTTGGCAGTGGCAACACGAAAAATAATGAATATTTAGTATCGAACTAGCGGTGGTATATCAGTGAAATGTTTTTGGGGTCACGTTGAAACATTTCCACTTCCACTGCTGAAGTCATCGGAATAAAATTTTTAGATAGAAATCCCCACAAAAGCAGTTCATCATACGGGTCAGACTAAAGCCGAGTGTTCCAAATTGAAGAAACCATAATATACACTCGGTCCTGTAACCGTTTGCATATTCATATTTTAAGATATCGTCACGGACATTTGTCTAGTGACAAACTATATTATTACCTACGATTAGACTATCCGCACATTTGATTCTTTACTTTCCTATACTCGAAGAGCTTTCACCAAAATATTTAGCGTACGAAGCGTCGTGTGGTTTTCAATATCGGATCTCGTACAATTGTAGAGTCTTGCGAGGGAGGGTATTGTAAATAAATATAGTGATATTCTAACAAATCAATTGAAGCCTATAATCTCGGAGATCTCAAACAAATATAAAACAAAGTGTGTAACGAAATATTTTGATATTTAAAATATTTTTTATTCTTATTTAAATAAATATAAATATGCGCAGCGAGGCTGTCGGCATTCGCTCGATGTATTTTGGACGTGGTGCGCAGAACGCAGGTTTATACTTAATGGAATAATAATTGAATAAGTTATTCATCTAACTCTCGTAATAGCGGGAAATGTTTCTCCGGATTCGATATAAAACTAATGTATCCGTCAATATTTTTAACATTCCTCGGACGATGATGACATTTTGCAAGCTTTACATCATAAAATAGGGCAATTTGTCCGATAAGACGGAACGCAATAAGAGTTGCAATATTTCCTACCTGTTTGTAGAAATGTAACCGGAGTAACGATTCAATTATCGTGAATCTAGTCTAAAGGAAGGTCCCCTATTTCTTAATTACTAATGATGGACTTTCTGAACTGTGTTGTCGTTTGAATAAGTAAAAAAGGAACAATCGTCGGTACGACTGGAATAATCAAATAATTTTATTAGATTCATTCCATTGCCATAAGTGGGGAAGTGCTGTACTCGGAGTTGAGAGAACAAGGTAATTATAGCGTCTGCGCACAGCCAAAGTGCCGAGTTGTCGCTAGCCAAATGACAATTTCTATAATGATTCCAAAACATACTTTCTTGTGATGAACAATTGTTAGATTTAAGAAATTTCTAATACGCTATTAAATTTTTAATATATTATAATTGGTAAGGAAACAAGACCACCGGTGTTACTTTGTCGACTAATCTTAAGTAATTGTTAGTCAGTCTTTTGAAATGTTTATGTCAGTGTTTTCTCTCTCCATTCGGTGGTCGTAGGCCGTAACAGCGCCTTCTATATTATAACGCGTAAAGCGTCTGCGGTGAAATTACTATACAAAGGATGAACGCTACACTTCGATACGTTCCCTTTTGAAACGTGTCTATCATGAAACAATATTTAAAATAACTTGTTTATCCCGAAACCTGTTCACCTTTGATACGGACGATGGAAATACTCAACCGTTTGTAAACAAATGTAGTTTGCAAGTTGCGGTGCGCCACACAAATACTCGTACAAATTTATATTTTTACAATGTGTAAACATAATTTACGCATTATTATGAACTATTTAAAAAGGATTTTTATATTTTTAAAACGATGAAAGTATGCGACGAAAGAAGGCGCTGTTGGGTACATAATTATATAAAAAATCACAAATCGTATTTTTTATATCAATCTAAAAAATTAAATATTTAACCAGTGTTAGGAATGATTTGAAAATAGCTCGTAACAGTCATTTTTCATCTAAATCTTTATATTTGTACGAATGTATACCACCTTAGTCAAAATGTTCCCGGAATTTATTCAGAATATTAAAAACACAAGATCATTCATCAAAAGCGCAGATGTACTCAATACTGTGTCACTATTACAAATGTCAAGCTATCAAGCTGAAAATTTCATAGAATAACAATGACAGATGTGGCAACCTAAGTAAAAAAAAGAAAACTCTAATTGGGTGACTGAGAGCGCCACACGGTGGTGATTCCGGGAATTTTTTGATCAAGGCGGTATTTGGTGACGCAAAGTAAAGCGCGTCACCAAACCCCCGATCACTTCCGAGGTGCGATTCTGAATCTGTATCGTTCCATACCTATTGACGCAAACTCGAAATATCTCCCATAAGTGTCGCAGTGAATAATTTGGACTGCACTTTTCAGTGTTCAGCCATAATAACCCTGTATTTCAGGTGGATCATCAGCATTCATACAACGCGCTTATTCCACATTGAAAAATAATAAATAAATTTCGTAAATGAGTTTGAAATATACCTAAATTATTAATAAATAGGGGGGGGTCAAATAAATATAAGTGATTTTTTAAATGGTACCTGAAGCGAAGGGCTAATCACGTTGATGTGGTGGTATGTGCTACAATGGTAATGGAAAATAAGTCAGAATTGCACCGCGGTATATCAGATTTGTAAACATTTTCCATTATTGTCATAGATTTTTAAGTAAATAAATCTTTTCGTATCTAGATTAATAATTATATCTCGATGTTTAGCTATTTGTGTCTATTCTAATAGACTTATTTTGTTATTCGGAGTCCCCGACGCGAAGTCTCTCGCGTCGGAGTGATGGAGAACAAATGGTATACTTTAAATGTACCCCTGTCATTCCCGACAAGAATGTTCACACTTGTTGTTTAGGTTAAGCGTATAAATGTATCTGTGTCCGTGTTAGTAGCGGAGAACTATGTTTGTCTCCGAGTCGTCTCCTTCAAACGGAATAGGGTACGAGCGTGAGGTAAAGTGAGCGACGCCAAATATGTGAACTTTGTACTGAAGCAGCGCTATGCCAATCCGACTGTATTCCCAGATGTTTTACTCTTCGAAAAATATAAGCAAAGAAATTTACAGGTATTTGTTGATAAGTATATATAGTATATATGTATATCTATATGTAATAGGTTCAATTTATTTATTACGAGATTAGGACTGCTATTCTCTGTGTTATGTTAGTGTCGGAGCTTAATGAAGGAACACGCGCGTATTTAGGAAGATAAGCATTCTAAAGGATCTTCCCCTATGTGCTATCTATCCTGTATCGATGGATGCAGCACCATTACACCGGGACCCTAAACCCCTATGCTACAGAGGCGGATTTTTAAACTCAACGGATCCAAAAATGGGAATTTTCAAACATCTTGATAATTTCCGATTGAACAAATCAAAGAGTTTAATCATTTTAAAAAAACACTTTAAAAAAGCACAAAGTATCATGGTTCTCCGTCGGTGGAAAGCTTTGGTATCTCCATATGCTAATATGTTGTTAATTGTAAAATCCCACGCAAGTATATCTTTTAACATTGACAGAACAGTCACTGAACCGCCATTTGGATGCTGTGTCCGGGAGACTAAACTCTTATTAACACTCCTTATCATTCATCATTCACTTAAAAAAATTAAGCGGTATTACACAAATGATAAGGATAGTGTTATATTACCATAGCACAAAGATAACGATGCTTTTAATACACAAAATATAAACTCTTATTACTGTTACGCTTAGTGATAATTTAATCTGGTCCGGTCGGGGCCACATTTGATTTGAATCCTGCCCTCAATATTAAGACTGCTCCCCGTAAGGGACCGCACATCATTCCATCTTGCTAGACAAGCGGACATATACATATTATTATTATTATTTATATTATTACTACTTTTAAAATGTTGCCAGATAGAACAAACAATGAACAAAACCGGTTGCGGCAACACTCATCCACATGTCCAACGAATAAATTCCGAATCTGCAGAAAGTATTTATATTTTTTAATAATACTTAAATATAATTATATTTAATAACTATGCAGTACCCCTAGTATTGAATGGTCAGTTTTGCCAAATTGTTGTTTGTTTTCTTAACAGATAGATTTTTTATTGCAGCATAAATTTAATACTTGGTAACTGTGGTAGAAGTCGGGTCTGTTATATGTTGAATTTTAGACTCTTGTGCTAATTATACCTAACTCCCCATAGTTTGCAGGCTATTTTTTGTATTTGTGTTTACAAAATATTTAATTATACGATACATGATCTATAAATACAAATAAATATTTATTTTTTTACAAACAAATCCTATTTGTAATTTTACTTTCATGAAAACATTAAAAAACAGAGTGTTTTACGAACTTACAATTCACAAATAAATATAATAATTTTTTTTTGTTTAATTTAAAAAAGATAAATATTTATATTTTTATTATTTACGCAAATATTTCAATTTCATACCATTTCTGTGAGCTTAAGCTGGTCATTATTAGAAATAGGTATCAAATTGTGGCAGAGTGGGTTCGAACCGAGAAACTCTGACTTACGAGTCCGCGACATTAACCACGGGACCACAGGCCCGACACATATATTGCAAATTAAACTGAGTAAAATATGTAATTCTATTTTTAAGCTTTATAAGATTTTATTTTATTGGTTTAACCCTTTCACTTAAGTATTCTCGTACAAATGGTCCCACAGGGTAAGGGTTATTAAGCTCCCTCTTACTGCGCAATTACAGAGTATGAATAATTCTTTCTGCGGATCCGACTTTATTCATTCGACATACCGATCCTTTCCTGTCAAAAAATTGTAAACGCCGTTGAAAGTTTGGTTATGTTACTCAAAATAAATTTACAAAAATAAAATAAATGTGCACTCCGGGTGTCTTGTATGATTTTTTCCAGATCATCCGTATTTTTATTTTGATGAGATTTATGAAAAGAATGGTAATTTACCGGCGTCTACTTACGGTGATGATGTGGAAGTGTTGGCCCCTAGTTTAGGATGTAGGCGTATTCCCTTACAATGTGACATGTGACCACTTTTGGTTTATGTTTTCGTACCATTCATTTGCGGACTGCTATTAAATTTAATTTTTTCGATACAATTTTGTAAACTTTGACAAAATGTTTGTTTACAAATGCTTTTTTTTACCCCACATGGGGTTTTATCGATATCTCAACATAGAAAATATGGTTATCGAGATGGAATTATGGAAGTCCGGGTATTTTTAATTTGGATATAACCGTAGATGTTTTTATGGAAAGGTTATACAGCTTTAGACATTTGAGTAATATGGTTGCGGATCATGGATAGAATGGTACTCGCCCAGTGACAAGTTGTAAGCCCCGCAAATATCCGGACCTCCGTATTGCCGTCTCGATAGCTTCATGAGACATCTTGGAAATATTTTAGTTAGACTGATATAATTTCACCCGTACTAAGATGCACAATTATACTATTTAAGTTTCTGGAATCGCCGATGGAATCCCATCGGCGTTTGCGGAGTAGGTCTCGAAGCGCAAATCTTGTTGCGTATTCACAAATAACGCTTAGTTTTAAGTTTGCATGAAAGAGGCAGCGTATTATTGTATTCCCTACAAAGACTGACAACTGGACAGTTGGATGTAGTTTAACAGAATCATACCGAATTGTTATCGTATATCGGAGAAGCCCAAAGATTAAACTTATGAGAGTGCAGGGTAGTATCTGTTTCTTAATTTGTCATTTTTCCAGTCCTTCTCTTATTTTGTATTCGTTTTAATAAAATTTTATATGTCATATATTACTTACATCACCTCGTTTCATTTCCAACCCCGGTCTTACCCTAAAGGTACACTTGTCACCCAAAACCAGGCACCAGTCACCTGACTACGGCTGTGGCGTTAGTGGAGGGTAAGAAGGTTGTGTAGTAAAATAACAATTTTTCATCGTAATAAATCAGGTTCATTGTAATTTTGTTGTTGATGGGGTTCTCTAATGGACTATAAAAGCAGCAGACAGGAGAAAAATTGATGCCTTCGAAATGTGGTGTTGGAGGCGCATGCTCCGAATTCCATGGACAGCTAGATGCACCAATGAGTCCATTCGCCAGGAACTACGCTTGGATGGCTTGTCTCTGGCCAATATCTGTACCCGACGGATTCTCCAGTTCTTTGGACACGTTGCGCGTGGCAACGAGGATAGCCTGGAACGACTAGTTGTGATCGGTAGCCTGGAGGGAAAGAGAGGGAGAGGAAGATCCCCCACACGATAGACCGATCAAATTAAGGCAGCAGCAGGCACCTCAGTGGTTGGAGCGCTACGTGCAGCGCAGTCAAGGGATAGCTGGAGAAGAGTCATTGCTTCTGCAAGGGTCACAACCCTCAGCAATGAGGATTAAGATGGAGAAGAAGGGGTTCTCTAAAGTCGGAGTAGATCTATTGCTGTAATAACAATATAAAATATTTTGCGGCTTAAATGGCAGACATATTTGTTTAATTATCATTTAAATTAATGTAAATTTTGTTTGTTTTCAATCACACGCTGCTATTAATTACTGTGTATTAAAATAGCCTCATTTAACACTGCTGCATTAAGCTTTAGAATTTATCGGAACATTTCCTGTGTGTTAAGCGGGGTCTTATACAAATACACACTATCGTAAACAATAATTTACAAATTAAAAATGAAGAACACAATTTATTTAACAAGTAATATACATTTTTACAGAAAACCATATTCAGACCTGCATTTAAAAATGTTACAAATGAAAATTTTAAACTCCTCCAAAATTTCATCAAATGGAGATGACACGATTGTGATGATTTTGCACATTACTCCAATAAAATGTGTAATGTTATTAATTTGAGAAACATATTTCCTTTCCTTTTACGAAGATCTTGACGATGTTTCTGTCATCGCCGAGGTAGATGAACTGCTGCAGCAGCCTCGTGATGGCTTCCTCCGAGGAGCTGAGGGCGTCCGAGTCGGAAGGAGGCTCGGCGGTGGGTTCCGGAGGGACTTGGTACAGGTCGATGGGGGAGTTGAGGCTCTGGGTGTCTACGAGGAGAGCGTCAAAGTCCTTTCCCACTTCCAAGTTTCCCGTCCGCTGCTCCAGTGATAGAGCTAATTCAAATAGCAATAATAATTTTCATTCATGAACTGATTCGGAACTGGCTTATATATGGGATTGTATATCAAATGAGTGATTTCTTCTTGTAGATTGTGAGTTGATGATGAGAAGGATTACTTATAATATTTATTTTACCACTTTATGGATTTTTAAAAGGTTTTTTTTTTCAAAACGCAATCCCTGCTTTTATTGCACAAATTTGGTTAAAATGACTCAATTAGTTATGAACACATTGTTTGCGGGAAACGCTTAAAACGCAGTACGTAAAAGCGTCTCTTACATACCGTTGGTAGAGAGCGGGAGACGCTTATAAGCGTTTTATATGCTAGCTGTAACCCAAGTGACACCAAAAAACGTTGTACAGATCCGAATTGGGTTTTCGGTTACTTGTGATTGGTATACAAGCTTAAATAGTACTAATCAGGGTCGGTGTAGGTAAGAAAACCGGCGATAACAAATGTGTTGATAACAATTTGTTTACCTGTGGCCCCTCCCAGCGTAGCGAGATAGAAGGCTTCCCTCCAGGAGACGGGGGCGCTGTCCTCCCCCCCTCCCGCGCCCTGCAGCAGGGACAGGTGCGTGGACACGTCCATGCAGCGCCGCATGGCGTCCATGATGGACGGACTGTCACCTCCCGATACGTCTGGAAGCCCCACCAATTTTACAGTCACTTTCAGGAAACAACCCCAGCTCAGAGGATGGTACTCATCGTCAAAGTGATGAGTTGGAGATGTAACTAACTATCTAACCATCACGCCGCTTTCTACCAGGGTTGGCAGAGGAAATAGAACGCCATGTCACTCGTCTTTGCAAACATTCTTTGCCTCTTCCACGTTCATGCATCTCCTCATACATACCCGCCGAATATTTCGACTCCTAACCTGAACGCTTTCAAGTATTTGACATACTTGATTTTGCAAAGTTTTTCTTTGGAGATGTAATACTAATCATTTCGCTCACTCCTTTCAACAATGTCAATATCAAAAAACTTGATTTATTTTATCGTTTTTAAAGTTTAAGAATATAATAAAATGTATTTAAAATAAATATCAAGCCACTTATTGAACTTTTTACAGTACAACAGATCTTTTTAGGTAAAACCTAAAGGTTTTTTTCTCCATTTCAAAAATATTTAGGATATTTAAAAAAAGAATTAAACAATACCTTATCTTCAAAATGCAAAAACAACATTTTCTGCCCTGTATCGGGTAAATATTTAGTTAAAAATATGCCGCTTTTGCTGGGATATAGAACATTTTCTGGGCATTCCGAAAACATGCACAACTGAAAATTGAAGATTTTTGAGATATGACGTTGAAAGGAGTGAGTGATATGTACCCTCACTACATATACTTTTGACAACCAGATTTTATATTTTGATTGATTCGGTTGTACCGAGTCTTTCTTGGCATTTCTCTTTCTGTTGTCCCATTTGCATTTGCCAAAAATACTTTCTTAGTCATCCATTCGCTCCACACCTCCAAATCACCTTTTTTTTTTAAATATCCCTAACTCAGCCTTACATTCCTTTTATAGTAAAATGTTAATATCAAAACTAATCCGATTAAAAAGATAAAAATTATCATAATTTCCAGCTCCGACTGACATGAAAGCAATTGTTAAAATACAGTGTATGTGCAACTTTCCAAAATCCAGGCAACATTGATGTTCAATAATGGGTAGTCTCGAATGTTATATACAGTGAAACCCCTATTTTGCATTTTTCAAGGGGCTGAAAAAATAACTGAAATGGAGTAAAAATGTAAATCTTGAATTTATTTATTTTTTGTAAAAATCATGTAGATAAGAATTTTTGCACGCAAAATCTAAATGGAGGGGATGCATATAAATTAGGCGTAGGTATTGAAAAACACATTTTGAATTTTGAAAATTGTATAAATTGTAATGACTTAACGAATAAAAAATAATGTAAAAAAGAAGCGTTATAGATTGAGTCAAAAACCGAATGACAGTATATTTTCGACATAAACTGGGGGAAAAAAATGTAAATGCGGGTAATAAATGTACGAAAATATATCGCTCACTCCTTTCAAGAACGCCATAAATCAAAAATCGTCAATTTTCAGTTGTGCATGTTTTCGGGATGTCCAGAAAATGTACTATATCCCAGCAAAAGAGGCATATTTTTAACTTAATATATACCTGCTACAGGGCAGAAAATGTTGTTTTTGCATTTTGAAGAAAAGGTATTGTTTAATTATTTTTTTAAATATACTAAATATTTTTCAAATGGAGAAAAAACCTTCAGGTTTTACCTAAAAAGATATGTTGCACAAAAAAGTTCAATAAGTGGCTTGATATTTATTTTTAATACATTGTATTATATTTTCAAACTTTAAAAACGTTCTCCTGAAAAATCAAGTTTTTTGATTTATGACGTTCTTGAAAGGAGTAAGCGATATCAGGACTGAAAAAAATTACACGCAATTGGTGGGAAAATGTTAAATCCGGGTTTCAGTGTATGTCAAAAGGTGATCATTTAAGCGAGCCAACGGCAGGTGGTAAGCCCTGAGGCTTCCGTAGGTAGATACCTGTTCCGAGCCCCACGGTGACCCCCCTCCTCATGAGTTTCCTGAGGGGGCACAGCCCCGAGTGCAAGCGGGTGTTGGAGGCCGGGCAGTGCACCACGGCCGCCCCGCGCTCCGCCAGCAGAGCCAGCTCCGCCTCCTGCAGGTAGATCCCGTGCGCCAGGATGCACTGCCAGACAATTTAGCCATGTTAAACCGAGGATAGTAATTACTCTATATCGTGGGTATACTAGCAAAAAATGTTAACTATAATATCCCTGTTTGAAAAATCCCTGTTATTTAAAGCTTTAAGCCTGAATAGTATACCCGCTATTAAACTTAAAGTTGAATTTACTAATAAAACCAAATAAATATGACATTTCATACTACTTTGCCAGTTTGTAGAACGTTGAAAACTTTATAATACTGCATCATTAACAAGTCAAAATTGTATATTTTCAAGTATATTAACGATTTTTGCCAGAACACCCACGATATATTAAATATTAAAATCAAACACTGATTTTTAGAGTCTTCTTATTTGTATTTTATTATTAAAATCTCATTTTTTAGGGTATCTAAATTGTATATTTTATTTTTAAAAAACTTGACAATTGTTTCGCCAGCATTTTCAAACTAATATGAAGATTGAATGGACTGAGGGTCCTTTTATAGCTATACTTTTATTATAAGTACTTAAGTAATACCGTAATAATAATGCCATAACAGGGTGAAAAAATTGACGGCGCGTTGGCACGGACGTGGTGTCCCTATGGCTCTGAAGCTGCGAGCTGCATACTACGATTTCCATACAAATATGAACTGGGGTCTTTTGGTACCCCCTTCGGATCACGTGTAATTTTTGGATGGTCAGAAAGGAAAGGGTTAAGCGAAGACTTCTTTTAAAGATGTTTATTATTTAGTCCGCCTCCGTAGTGTAATGGTCAGCACGCTCGGCTACCGTTCTGGAGGTCCCGGGGTTGATTCCAAAGGGGGGTAAAATAAATATAAGTGATTTTTTCACTGTAATATTTATTCAATATTACCATGGACTGGTACCTGAAGCAGAGGGCTGATCACCTTTCCTTCATGTGTAAAACGATCAAGATAACACTGCGTTTATATGACACAGTGCCCTATGCACCATTGGGGTGCGGATAAGGGTTTTATATTATTAAATATATTATTATTTATTAATTCAATCTTTTATTATTTGATCTCTCACGTCTTATCTTTTTGAATAATAAAGAGTTATACCTTATCAGTTAAGAGTCCAGCTTGAAGGTAGACGTCACAGTAAGTGGCGCATTCCGGGAACATCTGCTTTATTAATTCTACTTCTGTTACATTTTCAGATACATGGGTCTGTAAATAAAACAATTTCATGTAATTACATAATATTTGAAGCACTCATTTTGTGATTTTTCATTATTTAATTTAAAAAACTGAACTTTCCTTTATCTGCCAATTTTTTTCATTTTTATAATAACCACTTTATGCTTTCGAACGAGCAGTGTTCGCAGACAGTGCATGTGTCATATTGAAAAACCCATCTCGCAACTTGACACTTTTTTATTGGAGATTCTTCAAAACATGACCAAATTTGTTCTTTTATTTTTGTTTATTTATTATTATTTGTTTTTTTTATTACTGTTATATTAAGTTTTTTTTTTACATTTTTTACCGCTTCAAGGAAATGGAGGAGGAATAGCAGTGGGGGCAAAGGATCCATAAAACACTTTTTTCTTCCTCCGTAGTGTAGTGAATAATAATACTTTTGGCCATCATTCATTAGGCTCTGGCCTCCGAGTTGGATTGCTGCCAAGTCATTACAGCCGAACCTCGATATAAGACACCTGGACATAACAGAAACCTTCTTGAAAGAGAGTCGGTGTAAGGGCCCGTCATTCTACCCCTCTGTAAATGTAGGCATGGATATAAGAGAGACCTTTTGATAAGAGAAAAATTTCCCAGTCCCTTGGGCCTCTTATATCGAGGTTCGACTGTATTAATAATAAATGTTTAATTGTAAAATACAAAATACTTATGGAGTTAAAGATTTTTTTCTTTTCGGCAAAGCACCCGCATTGAGTGTTACATGTAGTTATAGAATTATACTCCTTCCTCTTTAGCTAGGACTGTGTCCTGTTGTTCTCGAAGTCCGCTCCCGGGAGGTGGATGACCAGCTATCTTTCCATCGTTTAGGTGGTCTTCTTGGGGGTAACAGACCTCTTATGCATAATTGCAGATCTATAAGTTTATATAAATTTTCACCTGTATTCTGCAGTTGTATTTTTTTGCTATAGTGGCCAATTCACTCATGAGTTTTATGTCACAGCTGAGAGCAAATCTCGGTGTTATGGTTGGTTCTATTAAATCATTCTGAAAGGAAAATAATACAGGCATGTAATATAAACAATATCAAATAATCAAGATGTGGTAATAGAAAAAATTGGGGTATTTTACTCATTTTTTAAGCAAACCCATTTTCAAACTGCATCAGAGAAAGAGAACTGTGTGGGCTGTTCAATTAATACGTAGACTGGCGTCATAAACCAAAATGTATTTTATTTAGAAGTTACATGTCTGGGTCCTCATCAAAGATTTACATTCCCGATGCACACAGTGCCATTCCAATGGTGTTTCCACTTTTGGAAACAGTCCTGGAACGTTTCTTTTGTGATGTCCTTCAGATCCTTCATCGTACTTGCCTTAATCTCGCGAATCGTCTCAAATCTTCATCCTTTCAAATGTCTTTTAAGTTTGGGGAACAAGAAAAAGTCAGAAGGAGTGAGCTCAGGTAAGTATGGTAGGTGGAAAAGAACAGTGATCAAGTATGTGGCCGAAAACTCGCGAGTTCTGAAACCTGAATAGGCTGAAACTGATAAAAACAACAACGCTCGCAGCAACGTTGCTACATTTTAGTGTCGGTCTACATATTAGCTGAACAGGCCAAGTATTATGAAGTAAAGTGAGAGGTAAATGCAGCATAGGATGAAGACATATATCGCTCATTCCTTTCAAGAACATCGTAAATCAAAAATCGTAAATTTTCAGTTGTGCATGTTTTCGGAATGCCTAGAAAATGTACTATATCCCAGCAGAAGCTGCATATTTTTAACTTAATATTTACCCACTACAGGGCAGAAAGTGTTGTTTTTGCATTTTGAAGAAAAAGTATTGTTTAATTTTTTTTTTTTAAATACTAAATATTTATTGGAGAAAAAACCTTCAGGTTTTACCTAAAAAGTTCTGTTGCACAGTAAAAAGTTCAATAAGTGGCTTGATATTTATTTTTAATACGTTGTATTATATTTTTAAACTTTAAAAACGTGGTCCTGAAAAATCGAGTTTTTTTATTCATAAAAGGAGTATTCTTAAAAGGAGTGAGCGATATCCTGGCGTAAGAGCTAGAGAGATTGACTTTGCTGTAACGCTGATTGGCTGTTCAAACCGGCTACAGACAAAGTCAATATTTCCATGATGATTGCCACTATGTGCCTTCTGCATGGAGTGGCACAATAAGGAGTTACCTTCATTTCGTAAACTCGTTTGATGAAAGTGTCCGTGTCTGCTAGTTCTTGCTCGGTTCCATTATAGTACCCGGCGGGGTTGGGCACGTTCATGCTGACTTTCCCTACAAAAGCGCGCTGCCCGGCATCCGCCGCAGCCTTGGCCAACTCCAGGGAGCCGTCCAAGTGCAAGGAGCCGAAGTAACACGCTGTTGTGGTGCCGTTTCGTAAAGTACGGCGCTAAAAACATGCGCAAGAATCCGAGCATTAATCATTTTCAAATAATAATAACAATTTTGGATAGTTTATGTAGAGCCATTTTCGTAAAATACTACTTAAAGCCTTCATTGTGATTGAATTGGGAAAAAGTACATAGTGGAAATGATTTCTTCAGCAAACAAATGGGTTTTTAGTTTTTTATAAAGGTCAATTCAATTCAATTCAATTTATTTATTTTCAATTAACATATACATTACAAACTAAAAAATTTAAAGCGTATACATTAAAATCTAAAATATGCAAGAACTATTGCTTAAGTGGAGAAGAATCCCACTTCGGAAAACTCCTTCAGACACATGGAACGGATCAATATCCAATGAGATATTGTTCAACATAGCGGTAGCTCTTCCTACAGGCATAACCATCGGCAGGTTGGTCCTGTGTATAGGAATGTGAAACAATCTATGCCGATGCTGTTTTAGGTAACTATCGGAAACATACAGACCAATGTTCCGGATATTTTCAGGATTATCGATCGTACCGCACAACAATGGATAAAAATGAGTAATCAAATACACATTCCTTCTAGTCTCTAAACTATTGTAGCCGAGCATACCCTGGAGAAACTGGGTCGGGTAGAGCCAAGGATAATAGGCGTACTCTCTCATGTAGAGATACCTCAGAAACTTCTTTTGGACTTTCTTCTTTGGTCATCTTACTCTCACTGTTTCTAATTACTGGTAGAATAACATTCCACGCCATCGGTCTTGATATATGTATATTTATTACTTCATATTTGGAAATTACATTGGCCTAGCAAATAATAAATATTTGTCTACAAATCACTGAATAAAGTGAAAAACATGATATGATATGGCTATATTTTATATTTATCGCTAGTTAGAGTTACTGGTATGATATAATTATATTATCTTTTACATAGACGGGTCAGGGCTATGACAAGAACCCTGCTCTAATTATAATTATTTTATAATTTGTCTATTTGCAATATACTCACTAAATTACATACACGAGAATATCTTAAATCTGTTAACATTTTAGTAGGGCAATATAGAATAGGTTTTTATTTTTGAATAAAATGTGTCTCCATTTGGAATTGCCGGTGAAAGAGCTTCCATGCCATAAGAGAAGCAACAGCGAAGGCAAGCTCATAAATTTTACAAGCTGCTTTAACCCTTACTGGTCCAATGTGGAATCTCATTCGACATTGATTTTTTGCTCTTAGGTCCCATGTCGGATGTTATTCCACATTTTTTTCATCATTAGTATTATTTATTTAAATTCCAAGCTTACATTTTTGTCACTCGTATCTATTACAACAGTATGTGGAGCTGAGGACAAAAGATTTTTTTTGCAATTGGAATATAACTGTCTACCTAGATTTTTTTTTAAATTTTGGGGGACCGGAAAGGGTTAATTGTGGTGTGCTGACATTTTATGTAGAAAAACTTATCAAAATAAATTGATTATTATTATTTTTTAAATAATTGAATACCATAGATTGCATTTTATCATTATAGAGTCTTAAATAATAATGAAAGATTTTTCACTATAATATTTATTCAATGTCATTCTAAACTGGCACCCGAAGCGCAGAAGGAATCACCTTGCCTTCGTATAATTAATCTGATGTAGTACCCTATGCACCATTGTGTATGGATAAGGGCCAAAATAATGTACCAGAAGTGAAGGACTAATCGCCTTGGCCTTGTAAGTCAAATTGGGTCTAGTCTTTCGAACGCAGTGCCCTATACACCATTTGATGGGGTAAGGGTTTAAAGAAAAGAAAAATTTGAGACCAAAGATTGTGAAACCTATCGAAGTTAAGTTAAAAAAATATATGTATAAACATAAGCTCTTTATATTATGTATTAAAAGTTACGTAGCTCCTACACATTCTAAAATAAATATTATTGACAATCCATACGCATATGTAAACATCAGCTGTTTAAATATTTATATAATATTTTCGTTCAATACTCACTTTTTGTCAATCTAGAAATATTTTTTTAAATATACATATTTATATATATTTACACCATTTGAGTATTATATTGTTACGACTAGTTTCGGAAGCTACAGATGCTTCCATCTATAAGGTTTGAATATAAATGTTGTTGTTAGTTTATATTCAAACCCGAATATAACCTAACAACAACATTTATATTCAAACCTTATAGATGGAAGCATCTGTAGCTTCCGAAACTAGTCGTAACAATATAATACTCAAATGGTGAAAAAAAATCATCTATATTTAAAAAAAATATTTCTTAAGTGACAAAAAGTGAGAATTGATTGAAAATCATGTGTTTCATTTATATTTAATCATTTCTTAAGAGAAGTAAAGTTTCTCATTCTATCAGGGTTGAGTCAGCATCATAGAACAGTGGTCCCCAACCCCCGGGCCACTCAAGGACCTGCTTAAAAATCAAAAATTACTTGAGAAAAAATCGAACATACCCAATAAAACTGAATGATAGCTTAAAAATAATTAATTATCCGTTGAAAACCCCTTCATGCTAAGTTACCACTGACCTTGCAACAATACCTTCATTGTTTTATATATTTTTTCTAAATTTTTCCTACAAACTTGAGAAGTAGAGATACTATTATTGTGTTTTCTCTACTAATATTATTTGAACTCGAAAATATGCAATTTTGACTTAATGATGCAAATTATAAAAGTTCTATAAACTGTCAAAATACACTAAGTAGTTTGAAATGTCATATATATGTATGTAGTTTAAAAAATTTCATTCAACTTTAAGTTTAATAGTGGGTATTTTATTCAGGCTGAAAGCTTTAAATAACAGGGATTCAAAGAGGGATTTTAGAGTTAACGTTTTTTGCCAGTATACCCACAATATATTGTTCAGATGTTTTTTTACTAAATAAAAAAACTATGTTTAATGTCTCCCCCCTCCCCCCCAACGGGCCGCGGTAATATTATGAAACGTTGACATGTCCGCAGCGACAAAAAGGTTGGGGTTGAGTACTTACCACGACTTTTTGGTATACATTCTTGGCGAACTGCGTGTCTCCATATTTGCTCTCGAGCGGGAAGGTGTAGCAGGAGAGCCACTCCAGGAGCGGCTTGTCGAGCCCCAGCCCGAGGTTGGGGAACTGCGGCGCGTGCAGGTGGCAGTCTGCGAACCCCGGAATCATCAACTGGCTCGGCGACAGCTCCGTCACCACGTACTTGGTCAATCCCAGCCTATGGCTGATGTCCTCCACCGACTTCGCCTTTCCAACCGAACAAATCTAAACCATAACAATCGCTATCATTACAACTATTATAGTATAAGTATCATTACAACTGTTATAGTATAAGTATCATTACAACTGTTATAGTATAAGTATCATTACAACTATTATAGTATAAGTATCATTACAACTGTTATAGTATAAGTATCATTACAACTGTTATAGTATAAGTATCATTACAACTGTTATAGTATAAGTATCATTACAACTATTGTAAGAGTTTTTTGAGTCTACTAAGTTGTATTTTATTGTTTAAAAAACACATAAAATCAATTTTGTGACAATTGTTTCACCTGGTTAAGGCATTTTCAAGCGAATGTTTCAAACAAATTAAATGCCAAATAAATAAGTAAGTAACTTTATATGTTTATATATCAAATTTGGTTTATCCCTTTGATTGTAAATATATGTGACTGGGTACAATTTTTTTTTACTAAAACTGAAATTTGATATTAAATCCTAACGTATACTAATGAATTATTACTTAGTTCAAGATATGTTTTTTATATCTAAGGATTAAAAATATAAAATATTGAACTAAAAATTAAAAAGAAAAAAAAACAATATTTTTTTAAAGTAAGGAAAAGAGCGAGAAATATATGGTAAAGGTAAAAGTGAAAGAGATAGAATATAAAACTCCTTAAAAATTATAGAAAATATTTTTCTTAAAAATACGTACTTTTCTTAAAGTATCTTATGTACTCATGTTCGCCATGATTTGTGCAAGGGAAAAAGTTAGGAAAATTATCTGTCTTTACTACTCCAATGTAAAGTGATTTGGTAAGAGAGAGACAAGAAAGGGATGAAATATTTTCAGCGAGGATTTATTACGCACAATGTTAAAAAGAGATGGGATGTTTTTTGGAGCGCGCCATCTTTCTCTTGATAGATTACAGAAATACCTCGTATAGTCCTGCTTCGATTACGACGGTCAAAGTTGAAATAAAGTCTTTATTCATCAAATATAGAACTGTTTTAAAGAAGGCACCAGTAATCTGCTTTCTGGAATTGGTGACTTAAATACTTGTAAAAACGATATTTTGACATTGAAAGCATTGACATTATTTTCCCAACTGTCAAATCGCATATGTATGTACATAAGTAACTTTTTTAATAACTTAGAATCATTGAATTGTTTTAAATCATGCCTTTAGCGAGATAGCGATTGTTTTACCTAGAATTTTCATTAACGAATTACATGAAATTATAGTAACTTCAAACATAAAGAGTAAATCCACTCTCAAGTAGGTTTAGGCTATAAAACTCATAAGTTAAAGCCTGAGAAGGGTCATGATAAGCGGTATTGCTTAAGCATTAGCTATGTTTCAGAGACATTTGGACATTAAGTCATTCAAAATAGCTCGTAAGAAAGATTTTTGTTTGAAAATATATATAAATGAAGCTATGCAAAGCAAAAATATGAAGGTATTTAAAAGCATTTAAACCAATAAAACGGCCGCAAAATTTTCTACATTCATTTAAATATATTACATATGTAGTGATTATTTAATAATTTTGTATTTTGTAAAAATTCATTCACAATGGCATAATTTTGCCTTTTTTGTACAATTTTACCATAGATTCAATTTAGTCATTGAAACGACAGTTACAGTCGCTATTCTTTATATTCATAATTATATTAATAAATAAGATTTTTTTAATAAACATAATTTTATTAAAAAATGTAGGAGTATATAAATATGAGCATTGGTCATAAAACTAATTCAACGCGTGAACGATTATAAAGACCCATATGTAGGTAGGTAATTGTTCAATGTATTAAAATGTAATCATAATTAACATAACATAGAAAACAAACGTATATTTTAAATTTTCTTTAAACTGTTTTTTTTTCTATTTTAAATTCTCATTTAGTCCGGGATTATGGCAGGACTAGCGAGGTAATGTCGCGATTCAAATCCGTATTAAGAAGTGCGGAGCTTTTGTTCTATTATAAACTTAAAATGACAAATATTATGTTGTTTACCTTTCCCTTTTCGACTACGATGTATCCATTGAAAACATCCAGCGTCTTATTTGATTGACAGTGTATAAAATTACCCACGAAAATAATCGCGGAATCTGAATTTATTTTTTCCATTTAGGCGGTAAATTAAACGGTGGACAGAGAATCCGGTTTTAAAAACAAACAAAAAATGTAAATAGTAAACGTGGAACAGAAAACAACAGAAAATATTGTTTTCGGACACTTTCGATAATATTTAACAGTGATCGGAATAAACCAAATAATGAAATGACTAAACTTCACAGCGCGTTTGACATGTTGTGATCGGGTTATAACCCGTATACGCAGCAGCGTACGTGTACGTGGAATGTTGACTTGACTTTTGATTTACACAAATTCCACAGCTTTTTCAACTGGTTTTCAAAACAACCGTTAGTTTAATATTCAAATTCAATTCTTAACATTAAAATTAATATGTACAAATGTTATTTAAAACAAAAAATAATTTCAAGTTTGTACCAATTTGAATGTATTTGGAGTTCGCGGCATAAAATCTGGTTGTGGTTCCATGGTTAGTGTACGTATAGCGGATTCGATCTCTAGGATCGATCTCCATTCTGCCATAACTATTTTTAATAACGGGCTGCTCGGCTGTCCAAATTTAAAACACAGTAAGGGACATTTTTTTGTAGTAGTTTTTTTTGCATTTTTGGACTAAGTGGAGTCTACTTAGTCCATAAATGCAAAAAAAACCTAGGTACTACAAAAAAATGTCCCTTGCTGTGTTTTAAATTTGGACAGCCGTGCTTTGACCAAAATTAACGTGCTTAATTAAAATATCTGTATGACGAAAATAAAGATAATTTTTTTTTTAAAGATTTTTTTTGTGGGATGTTTTTAAAATATTTTCTCTACGGATTTTAACCTGTTAAGTTCTTTTTTAATCGACTTTATTCTTGTTGACTCTAGATTAAGGAGAAATACAATCGATACGAGAGTATTTAGAGGGGCTGAAAAGGAGCTGGATAATTTTCTCGTCGTAACTCAGACGAATGTGTGGAAAATCATTGTATGACAGAATTAAAAAACGAAGATATAAGAAGAAAGGAATGTAAGACTAAAAACAAGGGATAATTGAAAAGATTAAGAAGAGTTCTTTAATGTGATATGGACATGTGGAGCGAATAGATAATGAGAGAATGGCCAAGAAAATATATGTGGGATTCGCTCTGTTCTCCCCACTCACGAATGTGAGGACGACTGAAAAAGACTTGGCACGATCAGATCAATCAGAACCTAAAATTTGGTGGTGTCAAAAGTCTGCGTAATCAGAGGGCATATATGTATGACTAGATGTATGGATGTGAAGGAAGCGAGGAGTGTATGTCAGGACAGAAAGGTGTGGCATTCCATCCTCCCTGTAGTATTTTTAGATTTGATCCAGGACTTGTAATATTATTGGATAAATTTCTGCTTCGGTTGAAAACTCAAAAAAACTTATTATTTTTACTTCATAAAAAAATGACAACCACGCCACTCAAAATTGTGGAACTCCTAGATATGTATATGATCAATCTCATGACACAGTACATATGCGTTCACAACAGCCATCTATGTTGGATTAAAAAAGTTTTTATTTAGCAGACCCTTTTATTTGGATATATGCAAAATCCGAACCCCAGATTAGTTTTTACATACTGGGAATCGCCTCAAAACATGATTTTTTATGCAGCTTATAAATTGACCGATCATTTTTATTCATTCACACACTTGAAATTTAACGAAAAAATTTAACTGTTTATTTAAAAAAAAAAAAAAAAAAAAATAATATGTTTGATGAGCCACCACAGAGCTGAGAGTTTGATTGGTTCGAAAAAAATTGTAACCTTGAAGATAACAACAACAAAAAAAACTGATTACACATTATCGACTTATGTTGATAATGTGTAATCAGTTATACAATATATAAACATATGTTGGCCGTATTCTATCTACCTATACAAACGACTTCTTCTTCATCCATGCGCACTCCCTAGGCTCACCTCCATTGATCCAGATAGGCTGAGTTGTACATGACATTGGTCTTTTTGACATTAAGCCTAACCGAGCAGAGTTTATAAAAGGGAGTTAATTATTTGTTGTAGGGCTCCGATCGATGAAACCATTAGATCTCCATATTTTAAATAGTATGGTTTCTGAACAGAACTCATTTCAATTCCTTGACTAGGTGTGATGAAAAGAAACGGGGCTAGTATAAGGGTTACACCCTTGCTTCACCATTTCACCCCAGTAGAGACACCAAAGGGATCATTCCGTAGATCATCATTTTTTATGCAGCATTCACTGTCATTCACTGGATGATATTGTCCTTATATCCGAGAGCCTTGATGAGATGACTGGGATAATTGAAGACCTAAAGGTAGAATCTGCCAAAATTGGACTCAAGATGAATGAAGCAAAGACTAAATTGATGACAAACGTCAACATCAATAGGAATCTACCTATAGAAAAAGTCGAAAGCTATGTTTATCTTGGTCACAAAATCACCATCGGCAGAGACAACCAGACCAGCGAGGTGGATAGAAGAATAAATCTCTCTTGGGTGGCTATTGAAAAGCTAAATTCCACATTTCAAAGCCCCATTCCCAACTCACTCAAGACTCGAGTGTTAAACCAATGCATTCTACTCGTCCTAACCTATGGCGCGGAAACAATGACTCTGACCAAGCAATCCTCCCATAAGTTTCAAGTTGCACAGAGGAGCATGGAGCGAAATTATGCTTGGAATAACATTAAGAGACAAAAAAGGAACGATTGGATCCGACGCCAGACACAGGTCTGTGACGTGGTAGAGCGAATTGCTTGACTGAAGTGGAAATGGGCCGGTCACATGGCCAGAATGACCGACGACAGATGGACAAAACGCGTTCTGGTGTGGAGACCGAGGAACCAGAGGCCTCAAGGACGTCCACCGATGAGATGGGTGGACGACATCAGGAAGTTTGCTGGAAGACAGTGGATGGGGACGGTGCAGGATCGGGAGGAGTGGAGGCGGAAGGGGGAGGCCTATGTCCAGGGGTGGACCTCAACGGATTGATATGATGATGATTCACTGTTAGTGTGAAGCGCCCTGATAATGGCTATAATTTTAATAAAATTACGCAAAACCGGCCTCACTAGAAAAGTGAATACGTATCTTATTTTATACCGATATTAGTTACTTATTATTGTTTAAAAAAATCTTTTAAATTAGTTATATTTATTTCAATGCTCCAATTTTATTTATTTCAATGTTCAAATTATATTTATTTCAATGTTTAAATTATATTTATTTCAATATTCACGGTTACTTTGCAACCATTGTAACATAAAGGTGGCGGACAACATAGGTATCAAAACAATTAATAGTAGAGACATGATAAACAGTCTCCGCGTTATTTATTGATTTGGAATTATTTTTGTGGAATAACATGATCATTAAAATATAAAAATAAGATACTTCTATAATACCACTTTTTGAGTTTATTAATGTAAACACGAGAATTACAAGTATTCTCATCAACAGGTGAAAATATAATTTGACTAGCAATAAATTAAAAATCCAGGTACTAAAAGAGGTGGTTAGGATAATAACTGAAGGGGTTAAGATGTAGGGTGGAGTTTAAAATTGATTTTAAAATTGATCATGTCACTTGTGTTAGTAAGAACGCAGGTAATCGTTTTGTGTTTTAGAACGCACTCCAAACAAAATATTTTGACGTTCCTTTGACGTTTTACTTTTAGGTTATATGTCAATCATCGAGTCGTGTTTTAAATACTTAAATACTTTGTAACAGTAAACTATAGTTTGTGAATAAAATAATGTCTGTAATTTGAGTACATATACCTGGAGTGAAAGTACGAAATTATTAATTGTTTATTAGCGATTCAATTTTTAATAAAAATGTCAGAAGACGAGGTGGAGCGGTTTGAGGTGACGGATTTCGATTTGAAAAATGAATTTAATATAAATAGATCCAGACGTCCGACTAAAGAACAACTTATTTACGGTAAAAATTAATTATTTATGTTAAATTAATATATTTTGGAAATACTTTTAGCAGAACTGAAATCGATGTGCCTCCGGCGCTCACTAGTTCCGTCTGGTTTTCGGGTGGACATATATTTATTGTTATTGATTTTCTCATGTTTATGTTTAAGGAATATGGGCTGACGACTCGGAAGAAGAAGAAAAGACTGTAAAGAAAAAAAGCAGAGGGAAAAAACAGAAGGATTATACAACTCCCATAGGCTTTGTAGCAGGGGGAATACAACAACCCATAAAACCCAAATTAGGTGAATACGCATCTTGATTTTGCTTATTATTTTATAGATTTCAATCAGAATAGTATTTATTTATTTAAACTTCATGTACAGAAAATAAATAAGTACATTGGCGGGCTGATTGCTAAAAAGCAATATCTTGGAACCAGCAAAAACAGACCAGTGATATTGGTTAAAACGTTTGGTACCTTATACGTTGCAGGAGCCTGGGTGAGGACCTATACGACATCAGGTCCGTGATAGTTCATAAGGAACTGTCACAAGAGATAGTAACATACATGATAAAACTAGTGAAGGACATTGGTAACATAAACCAAGCTAGGACACAAAATGCCGAACCTTCTTCTAGCGGAACGGAAGGTCTGCTGACGACAGTCAGTGGACTTTTACATACTTTTCTCCCAGTAATGAGCAAATACTGAGAAGTTCCTGATTGGCCCACACTAGATTATCCCTCCTGTTCCCAACACAGATTTTATTTTTTCAATTTTTTTATTATTTTATATTATACAAACATGGCATAAATTCAAATATGAATAAAATACAAATACAAAAAAACAATCCCACAAAGGCAAGGCCTGTGTGTTGTTAAACAATATAATTTAGGTCATAGTAAAGGACACTGGCAAGAATACAATAGGTATTATAAGTAGAACTAGAATAATAGTGTTTTTTTAAAAAATACAAAATACTTGACTTTCAGAAAACAGAAAGAAAATAAAATTAAAAACACAAAAAGATGAAAAAGTAAAAAGTTAGCAAGCATGTCTACATGAGTGATATGTCTACAAGAAAAAGGAGCTTAAATCTGTCTCTTCAATTAACAATCTAAGCAAAATTTTAAATCTACACAAACTAAGTAAAACTGATTTTTTTAAAAGTTAAAATAAACAAAAATCTACTTAATGATCTGTAAATTTCTTGTACATAATAAGCAAGGTAAATAATAAATGCAACTCCTATCTTAAATAAAAATAAAACCATAGCATTGTCTTCTTCTTGGCGTGCCTTGATAGGTTCCTCCAACTTTGACGATCACTATGGCTAAGGCTTGGCGATCCTGCGCCGTCCGGAACAACTCCACTCCTCTCATCCCGGTCCAGTTGCGAATGTTGCCAAGCCACCATATTCGCTTTCTGCCAGCTCCTCACAGTGCTTCTATTTTCCCCATCATTATAATTTGCAGAATCTAATATTTGTGGGGAAATGTTTGGATTGCACGGATTATGGTGCGCTCCTAAACCTACACTTATTTCTCCTCAGAAGATGCGTTTTCAATTCAATTTCAATTTCAATTCAATTCGATTCAATTTATTCAATAATTAATATATACATTACAAACTAACATTTAAGGCGTATACTTTAAAAAAACAAATTAAAAAGTAAGCAAGAAGACTCTTGTTCAATGTGTAGTAGAATCCCGCTTTGGAAAACTCCTTCGAACACATGGAACAGATCAATATCCAATGTGATATTGTTCAACATAGCGGTAGCTCTTCCTACAGGCATAACCATCGGCAGGTTGGTCCTGTGTATAGGAATGTGAAACAATCTATGCCGACGCTGTCTTAGGTAACTATCGGGAACATACAGGCCGATGCTCCGGATAATTTCAGGATTATCAATCATACCGCGCAACAATTGAAAAAAAATGCGTAATCAAATACAGTTTATGAAGGGATGGCAATTAAATTAGATAATCACTTACTTGATCCACATTTTTATTCGGCAATAATTAACAATGATAATACTTATCGCTACGTTATTTTAATATAAAAGAATTATCACTGACCATGTTACACTTCTGATTTGAAATATTTTACTGAAATCACTAAACGGCTAATGGTAGCTGTAGATCGACCTGGTCCCGATGGCTGCTACAGTGAATGTACAGTTATTTTACCTCTAGTTATGTTGGCTAACTAAATATAAATCAGAGGTAAAATTAATATGAACATAAATAAAATAAATATGTGTAGTATAAATATGTATAAAGTAAAATAAATATGAACATAAATAAAATGAAATAAAATAAATATGAATAAAAATAAATCAGACTTAAAATACGTATGAACGGACAGTACGGCTGTCCAAATTTAAAATACAGTAAGGGACACTTTTTTTGTAGTACGTTTTTTTTGCATTTTTGGACGCAAGTAGACTCTACTTAGTCCAAAAATGCAAAAAAAAACTTACTACAAAAAAAATGTCCCTTACTGTGTTTTGAGTTTGGACAGCCGAGTAGATGGCGAAAGAGTGAACTCTCGGTCGTCAGTCTATTTAATGCCTCGCCTAGTTCCGGTGACGTCATGCTCGTCCCCGATGACGTGGTGACGTCACGTTCGTCCGCGGTACATTTGTCTATGGCGCTTCATTACCCGGCCGGGCACCACATATTTTTTTGCACGAAATACGTGACCCTGATAGGAAAACTTCCGAACCTTGATATTGGACAAGAGTTGTCTGTGTGATCCAGCTCTTCTGAGTATTATTTTTTGACATCTCATCAAAGATGAAGAAGAATATGGATGTCTGGGCATTTACGGGGCTGACGACCGTCATAGGCTAGTTTAAGTGATCACTTTACACACGTGTAACATTCACCAATTCTACCCATTATTGACAACCACACTACTCAAATTCTTGGAAGTTCTATATATATGAACCAATTTAGAAAGCTTGTTCTTGAATCACTAGAACTTCACTAGAGACATCTGTTGGTGAGATGTAAAGAAGCTTTTTATTGAATAAACTGTCTGTTATTCAATACAAATGCTTAAGAATCATCCTGGGTGCAATGAAGTCTTCCCCCACAAATGTTCTCCAATTAGAAGCAATGGATCCTCCTCTAGACATTAGAAGACAATATCTATCTGACAGATACATGATAAAATGTTTAGCTTTTGAAAATCACCCATCTCTTTTGGCATCTAAGAAATTACTAAACTCTGTAACATCTAACCGTGTGTTACATAATAGGCCTTATCCAGCACTCGCAAAAAGTCTTGAAAAACTGTCAAAATTTATCCCAGAAATATTCCGTTCTCCTACCCCCTCCCTTTATAACTTCCCTCACTCTCATCATATTTCTTACCTTGCGAGGATTGGTGTTTTTGACTCCCCCATTTACGAGTGTTGTTTTGAAGAGGAAGACCTTAACCACATATTCTTTGTTTGCCCAATAAATGACCAAATGCCAACATTTTTTTAAACTCTGGCCCCGCTTATTCCCCTCCCTACAGATATCCATCTCATCCCGGCGAGCAGGAACCCAATAATGTACAGACTTTTAGTTGTTTTTTTTTAAATTGAATGGAATAAATTTATAGTTCAATAATAAGTCCGTCATATTTTATAATTAAGAACAACATTCAATTAACTTGACATTGGCAAAAGCAATGTATTTCATGTGCAACGCCATTCTATATAAAAAAAAACTCTTATTTTAGTATTTGAGGTCCGAATCCTGGATTATAATCACACTTCTGAGTATTTCTTCATGAGTGACCCTATCCACCCAGGGAATATTAAGCATTCCGCGGTGAAGCCACATTTCAAACGCTTTGATTCCATTCATCGTATTCACCTTTAGGGTCCAGGTCTCAGAGCCATATAGCAGTACGGACCACATAGCGTTTCATGAGTCTCTGTCCAAGTTTAAGGCACGCATAGCATTGTAGTTTGTGAAATTGATAGTTTCAGAGGACAATGAGAAGGAGCCTTCGCCGCCGGAAGTGGGGGACTCCTCGGACGAGGAGGTACCCCAGGAAGCCCCCGAGGAGCAGATGGCGGGGCTGCGGCGGCGCGGGGCCCCGCCGTCCGCGCAGATAGCCGGCGGGGTCGGGAACTGGGAGAGGCACACTAAAGGGATCGGGGCCAAGCTACTCCTACAGGTACTCCTATTTATATTTGGGTTCTTTCAAATATTAATTTGGTATGTATATTCGATACGCCTCCGCAGTGTGATGGTCAGCACGCACAGCTACCATACTGGAGGTCCCGGGTTCGATTCCCAGGGGAGGGTCAAATAAATATAAGTGATTTTTCAATCTAATATTTATTTAATATTACCCTGGACTGGTTCCTGAAGCGGAGGGCTGATCACCTTTCCTTCATGTATTATAGCAGTCAAGATAACACTGCGTTTATATGACGCAGTGCTCTGT
Source organism: Brachycentrus maculatus (assembly GCF_059751285.1). Lineage (NCBI taxonomy): Eukaryota > Metazoa > Arthropoda > Insecta > Trichoptera > Brachycentridae > Brachycentrus > Brachycentrus maculatus. The sequence continues at coordinate 322,489 of NW_028281358.1, forward strand.
GCACCATTGTGGCGCGGATAAGGGTTTGAAGGAAAAGATTTTCAATAATGGGTAGAATAGTAATGTTCACATAAATGTATTAAGTGATCACTTAAGCCAGCCAAATGCCAGGTCGTACCCCTGGCATGTTCCGACTTCCATAATATAAAAACCATTTCATCTCAAGTTGAGACACCTATAATATTGGTTAAAATTTAGTCAAATTACTGTTTCTTGTAAAAGTCGCATGCAAATAAAAAATGTTTGCATGAAACGGTTGATTGTTTTTTCAGATGGGGTACCAGCCCGGTAAAGGACTGGGCAAGTCTCTGCAGGGGATGTCCGCTCCGATAACGGCCAGTTTGAGAAAAGGGCGGGGTGCTATCGGAGCCTATGGACCAGAGGTATTTATGTTTTTATTATTATTATTATTTTTTAATTAAAAAAGGGTTTTTGTGTTTTTATTATTTAAAAAAAAAACTTAAATTTCATAGTATTTCTGTGAGCCTAGGCGGCTCATTGTTAGAAATAGGTATCAAATTGAGAAAGAGTGGGTTCTAACTGAGAAACTTTGACTCAAGAGTCCGCGACACTAACCACAGGACCATAATCCGACACATGTTAGGTTTCATTTTCCGCAATTGCAGACCATTCAATTGTGTAATATTTTTTCAAACATTCCTCATTCCAGCAATGCGAAAATGAGTGCAAACATAAGATTTATCTCATTGTCTAACGGTGATGATTTTATACAATGCAGTGCCCTAAGCACGATTGTATGCAGATAAAGGTAGAGGAGAAGAAGAGATGTATTATGCAAAGTGAGAGTTGCATTATTTTTTGCCTGTATAATGTACAAGGTTTACGTTACATCCTAAAGGATATCAGTTTTTCTCCTTCATCTTTGGTGCTAAGACTGGGAGAGATAAGAGTTTATTAACAAAAAAATATAAAGTGTTAATAAAAAAAATTGCTTGAAGAGTGTCAAAAAAAGTATAATGGAATCGTAAACATTTATCAATTTGTAATTTATGTTTTACTCAGTAAATACCACTATTTCTTAAAATCCATTGTGACACGTGTTTCGATGAATTCCGCCTCATTTTCAAACATTGTTTCAAATACGGTGTTTGTAAATCCCCCTTCCGCCTATTGTCTATGTTCCGACAGATAAGAAATAAAAAAAAATAATAATAAAAGCTAGATAAATATATGAAAATAAGAAACAGCTCCTACCCCCTCTTCAACCTTCAACGTCCCAAGGACCCAACTCTTAAATCTAGAATTAGCTTCACATACGGTGTTTGAAAATGAAGCGGAATGCATTGAAACACGTGTCACAATAGATTTGGAGAAATAGTGCTATTTACTAGGTAAAACATAAATTAATAAAGGATAGATTTGACCACAAAGTGACTGCAGAGTCAATTAATGAAATTTCTCAAATTGCTTTATTGTTCAAATTGCCTCAGACGAATGTGTGGAAAATCATTGTATGACAGAATTAAAAACGAAGATATAAGAAAGGAATGTAAGGCTGAACGAGAAACAATTGAAAAGATTAGGAAGAGTTCTTTGCGGTGGTATGGACATGTGGAGCGAATGGATAATGAGAGAATGACTAAGAAAATATATGTGGTAAATGTGAGAGGGAAAACAGAATGAGGACGACCGAAAAAGACTCGGCACGATCAGATCAATCAGAACCTAAAATCTAGCGGTATCAAAAGTTTGCGTAATTGGAGGGCATGTATGACTAGATGTATGGATGTAAAGGAGGCGAGAAGTGTATGTCAGGACAGAAGAGTGTGGCGTTCCATCCTGCGGAGAAACGGCGTGATGGTAGTAGTAGTAGCTTTATTGTTAATGCAGCGGTAAGTGGCAAGTTTGGCAAGTAAATGTGGGTGTTGCAGGTGAAGATGAAGAAAGGCAAGGAGGCGGGGGAGGTCGGCGGGGAGGCGGGGGGGAAGGGCAGGAGCGGGGAGGGCGAGGAGAAGTCCCACCAGTGGAAGAAGTCGCAAAAGCAGCGCTACTTCTACCGCGACGCCGTGGACGTCATACAGGAGGGTCGGCCGGTGTCCTCCACGCACACCCAACATAGGTATAGTATTTATTGTAACTGCAGACAGTTGGTAGAATTCCATATTGAATTGTTGGGTAATATATCCAAAATAAAACAAGGTTTTTGTATGAGATATGCATAAATAAATGTAGAATTCAATCCAACAAAAACCTTGTTTTATTTTGGATATATTACCCAACAGTACAGGTATAGTAATCTAATTAACCTTTAGACGCTCATGCGCCGCGTGCAATAAAGGTGGCGCCCTGCCCAACCATTTTTGTGAAATATTCGCGTGACTTGCTACCTACGAGTAGCTTTTATAAATCTCTGAAATTAGTCGTCCTGTTTAGGTTAAATAAAAAGCATTGTCAAAATTAAAGATTATTTATAATTTACAAAGCTTTATTTGTAATTTTTCACATTGAAATGTGAAAAATTACGAATAAAGCCTAGTAAATTATAAACATCTTGTCCGCCTCCGTAGTGTAATGGTCAGCACGCTCGGCTACCGTTCTAGAGGTCCCGGGTTGGATTCCCAGGGGGGGTCAAATAAGTATAAGTGATTTTTCACTGTAAAATTTATTCAATATTACCCTGGACTGGTACCTGAAGCGGAAGGCTGATCACCTTTCCTTCATGTGTAAAGGATCAAGATGACACTGCGTTTATATGAAGCAGTGCCCTATGCACCATTGGGGTGTGGATAAGGGTTTTTTTTACATTATAAATTATAAACAATCTATATTTTGATAGCGCTTTTTATTTTTTTTACATAATTACACATTGAAGTTAAACAATAAAAACATAAAAAAATGAAAATACTCAATCTTAACCGATTACTAAAGCGATTATAACCGTCCAGTTTAGAAGACGACGAAAAAGTGACCATAGTGTATATTGTGTGCTTTATTAGGAGGACCGTAATAAAGCAGCTTTGTTTTATTACAGTCTGCCTAATAAAACACAACGCATTTCTCTTGAGAGTCAACCTTGTAATGCAGGTATAAACACTAATATTAAGCATCATAACTAAAATATTTATCGGGACCAAAAATAAAATGATGTATCAGTATCTCAAAGACATTATTTACGTTAGCTAATATTCATATTTTGAATACTATTGTCATAAATCGGTGAAATGCATCACAATCGTCGGTCCTGTATGGGACCGGTGGGCATTGAACGACGCAAATCCGCACTCCCGTAAAGGACCACTGGGCGACTAAAGGTTAATAGACATTATTTTTTGACATCTTAACATAGATGAGGATGACCTCCAGCACGGTAGCCAAACGCGCTGACCACTACACTACGGAGGTGGATGTAATATATACGGATATATAATAATGAGAGAGTAAAGGGAGTAATTTAATCAATTAGCCTTTCCGGGAGTACAATAATTGATGTCAGACTTTCTCTAAGGAGTGAGAGGGTTATTTTTACATGAAAAAAATATCACAAAATCTATGTATTATGAAGAAAGAAATTATGCAAAAATATTGAAAAAATAAAAGTCACCATCTCTAGGTTTTATTTTATAGCAAAATTACATACAAAATATCCACAGATATCATTGCTATTCAAGTTACATCATGCCAACTGACAGACAGATGTCGATGTTCATCAACGTCAATACTCCTTTGAGGAAAATTCGCACCGACATTCATTTACGCCCATACTCCCAGAAAGGTTAAAAATATTTTGAATGTGATATGTATTGTTTGCAGTGCGGCGTTGGCGCGCGTGCCCGTGATAGACATGCGCGGGCCGGAGAAACGCGTGCTGAGCGGGTACCACGCGCTGCGTGCGGCAGCGCCACGCTACGAGGACGTGCCCCGCCGAGAGTGTCCGCACCTCGCTCTGCCCGAACTGCTGCACAACCTCAACCTGCTGGTCAACATGTGCGAGCAGGTAATCTCCACTCATCACACATGACTCCTACATTACTTCTTCTTCTGTTCGCGTCATGAAGGTCCAAATCCTGGATTATATTAGCATAATTGAGACCCGCCTGAAAATATGATTTTCTTACTGTATGGGCGACTGTCCACTACCCGGAATTTGACCGTCCTGCGACAAATGACGAAAAATGAAAGCGAATACGACAATTTAGCGTGATCAAATTTACGCGCAACGTGTTCACGCACCGATCTGAAAAAATATGGACAAAAGCACATGCAAATCCAAGCCAATTGTCGTTTTAAAACGCTAACTGACGTGCCGGACGATAATATTTTGTGTAATTCCGTGTAGTGGACAAACGCCCTAAGTCTTCTTAGGTTCCCCAATTGACTGTCTGTTCCCTTTTGTATACTGACGAACAACTGATAACAAAACTGTGGAAGGTATTATCTGAGTATGGGAGTAAACAATAAACTTGTACAAGGCATTGCAGATTTACGAGGATAGCACTGCATAGATAAGGGTTCATTTTCATCCTAGTTTAATATCTCTAAAGGTGTTAAACAGGGATGTGTAATGTCACCGTTTGATCTGTACATGGATAATTGCATGAAAGAACTGAAAGGTTGCATATGAACAATATAACTGTCTGTTGCCTTTTGTATGCTGACGATGCTGTTCTTCTTGCCAATAGCAGAGAAGACCTGCAGGTGTTGGTGACAAAAGTGTAAAATGTGTGCAATGAAAGTGATTTGCTAATGAATTGTTAGTAAATCCAAAGGTATGGTCTTTGAAAGAGATGAATGTAGATCTGGAAGTATTGGTAAATGGGGAAATTATGGAAAACAGGTCGATGATTTCATATATTTTGAAAGATCGAAAAAGATATAGAAAGGAGAGGGAATTCTGGGAACAGGGTGAATGGTGCACTGAAACCAGTTATATCCGCATCCATAGTGTAATGGTCAGCAAGCTTGGCTACTGCACTGGAGGTCCCGAATTACATTCCAAAGGAAAGGGTCAAATAAATATACCGATTTTTTCACTCTAATATTTATTCAATATTACCCTGGACTGGTACCTGAAGCGGAGGGCTGATCACCTTTCCTCCTTTGAAAATAACACTGCGTTTATATGATGCAGTGCCCTATGCACCATTGGATGCGGATGAGGGTTTGAAGGTGAAGGAAGAAGAAGAAATCAGTTATAGCAAATAAAAGCCTAACATTGAAAGCTAAATATAGAAATGGATCTTCCTCGAAAGATACCTAGAGGAAGACCAAAAAATTCATGGATGTTGCAAATAGAAAACATGGTTCGAAGACATAGTCTAGGTGATGTTGTCCATGACAGAAGGACCTACAACCTGAGGACGAGGAGAGCTGACCCCAGCAGTCTACAAAGATGATAAGTTGGGATGGAACCAGGAAGAAGAAGTGAAAGCTAAATATAGAATAAAATATAATTTTTTCCCTCTTCTAGGACATCATAGAATGTTCCGGCGAGGGTCAGACGGCGGAGGACCGCCAGGTGGTGCTGGAGAGGGACCGGCGCGCGCTGCAGGAGTCCCTGAGGGAGGGGGAGCAGGAGATCAGCATGATGGAGGACATCCTGGGCCAGGTGGAGCTGCTGCAGAAGCCGAACCTGTCTCTGGACGACGCGTACAAAGTGTTCAGCACCTTGCAGGTGGGTGGCGGTGGCCAGAAGTCCCCAAGCAAATTGAATTGTAATCGTAATGCAGTAGTGCCAGAGGTCCAGGGTTCGATTCCCAGGGGGGAGGGTCAAAATAAATAATAAGGTATTTTTAATTGTAATAGAAAAACACTTGTTTTTTACCACTTGAGTTTATTTTATTACAACGACTAGTTTCGGAAGCTATGCTTCCATCTTCAGGTCTAAATATAATATAAATATAATTTATTAATTTATAATTTATATTTAGACCTGAAGATGGAAGCATAGCTTCCGAAACTAGTCGTTATAATAAAATAAAATCAAGTGGTAAAAAACAAGTGTTTTTCTTTTACAATTTCATCATGTCTTACCACAAAGTGAGTGCCAAAACAATAATTAAAAATTTATTTTTTCATTTTTAAATCTCAACATATCTATCCCTTTGTCTTTTGAAGAAAACCTTTCAACAAGGGATATTCGGATCGCTGTCTCATTTTGATTAAAAGGTACAAATGTCCGCCTCCGTAGTGTAATGGTCAGCATGCTCCGTTACTATTCTGGAGGTCCCCAGTTCGATTCATAAAGGGTAAATAAAGTCATCAACCCCTCATGTCTCTTCTTCCAACCCCGAGGATTCCGGTGCCCCGGAAGGCCGCTGACGACCATTCACCGACTATACTCAGCGGAACATCGAGACGCCGGACTGACCTGGAAGGAAGCCAAGGAGATGGCGCGTGACAGAGTGACTTGGAGACGACTCCTGTTGGCCATATGCTCCACCTAGGGAGCGAACATGGAAGAAGAAATAAAGTGATTTATTCACTGTAATATTTATTCCTGGACTGATCATTAATACATGAGAAAATACACGGTACCAGATCCGGAGGGCTGATCACCTTTTCTTATGTATTAATGATCAAGATAACACTGCAATTATATGATGCAGTGCCCTATGCACCATTGGGGTGTAAATAAGGGTTGAAGAAGAAGACAAATACGGTAGTAGAATGCAGCAGAAGTGTTTTATCTTCAAACCTGTAGATGGAAGCATCTGTAGCTTTGAAAATTTTTTGTAACAATATATGTAATACTCAAGTGGTAAAAAACGAGTGTGTCATTTTTTTTTTTTTTTTGTTTATTTTTGGCAAAGCACCCAATTTTGGGTGATACCTGCCATACTAGTGATTTTATATACTTAAATAATTTTTTTTTTTTTATTGATTTTTTTTGGGGTCACACGCTTTTGCTATACTTTTTTAAATGTTTAATAATCGCACCGTTAACATTTTTCGAGTTCATTGACAATAGGTGTTGGACATTCAGCGGGAAGGACAAACCCTCAGACCGAATGTCCTGAATGAACTCGAGGTTAGGGAGTAAGGGGCAGTTGAAAAATACGTGGTCAGCAGTCTCATCCTCCTGTCCACACGCGCACAACGAACAAGTTAGAATATTAATCCTTTTGAGGTGGGATGCAAGTACTGTGTGTCCGATCCTCAGCCTACACAGAAGGGACACATTCAGCTTGGGAATCCTAACTTTGCGGAACCAAGGGGATTTGGGTATCACGGGTTGGATTGACTTGTAATAGGATCCAGTGGATGTTATGGAGAACATTTCATTCCATTCCTCGCTTGCACCAGCTTTGAGCCCACTAAGGTAGTCAGGAATGGGAAGGGTGAATAGACTGGGAACCACGCCACAGTCCCGGGCTTCCTTGGCCATGGAGTCCACCCTCTCATTACCTGTAATTCCTATATGAGATGGAATCCAAACTATCGAGACAATTTTATTTTCAACATTAACCATATATAACATTCTTTTTATATCACAAAGAATATGATTATTCTTAAGGACAGAGTGATTATTATTTGAAGATAAAAGGTTCACAACGCTGAGAGAATCAGTAAAAATTACTGTCGGTGACAAGGATTGTTTAATAATTATTCTCAGAGCCTCTCTAAGGGCCACACATTCCGCTGTAAATATGGATGCTTCACGAGGTAATTGGAATTGCTCTTCTATATTAAGGGAAGGAATATATAATGCAGCACCACACGCTCCTACGGCACTTTTTGAGCCATCAGTATATACTGCAACGTGGTTAGGCCAAAGTTCTTCCAACTTTTGTATGAATAATCGTTTAACATAAGAGGCATTAAGAACCAACGAGGTCTTATCTATTCCAATAGAAAGAAATACATCAGGTTTATAAATAGCAGCTTCATATGAAATGTTATATAACGGAAGAGTGGCTTCAAGAGGACATGACATGGTGTTTACAATGTGATGCCAGGATCTACAGAGAATAGGAGGACTGTCAGTATTTTTGTTTGAGGTTGATTGAAAAAAAGCATGAAGAAGTTGAAGCCTCGGAAAAATTGGATGATTACTATCGTTAGTCCTATTGAGGATGAATTTGTTGGATAATAGTTTTTTCCTCAAAGAGTACGGCATATCAACACACTCCGCTTGTAAGGCAATCACAGGAGATGATTTCATTGCTCCCAAAATTAATCTGAGGCATTTATATTGTATCCTATCTAATTTAGATTGCAGATACTTTGGAAGAGGGTCCATTATAAAGCACGCATAATCAATATGACTTCGGACAAGAGCGCAGTAAAGCATGTTCATTGTAGTCGGGTGGGCACCCCACCACACTCTTGAAACTGCCCGTAGGATGTTAATATTCTTTTCACACTTAGCCACAATGTTTTCAATGTGTTTGTTCCATGACAGCTTATTATTCAATGTGACGCCCAAAAATTTTACATTGTCCTTCACAGGAATCCGAATTTTCCTCAATTTTATATTTAACTCGGGGATGTTACGCTTTCTAGAAAATACTACTATTTGGCTTTTGGACGGAGCCAATTCCAAATTACTTTCCTCGAACCATGCCCCGACGGGTTCCAGTGCCCTATTCAATACACTCGAAGCGCGAGGTGTGGATTTGTCTGATGTATACAGCACGAAGTCATCCGCATACTGCAAAATGGAGATTTCAGGGGGAATATGTGTTTGAAGATCCTGAGTGTAGATGTTAAATAACAGTGGACTCAATACCGATCCCTGTGGCAGACCTTTGTACACCGTTCTAATCACGGATCCTTTTGGAGTATCTATGGTAATATCTCTATTGCACATCATATTAAATATCAGGCAGCCAACACCACTGGAGATCCCGAGGGCATTCATTCTTTCCAGCAGTAATGGGAGAAGGACATTATCATAAGCACTACTTGCGTCCAAGAAGCAGGCGATTAAGTCGGTTTTACAGGACCGTGAAACATGGATATCAGTAACTAGTACACTTAGGTTGTCGATGCAGGATTTATTTTTTCGAAAACCAAATTGCCAGTGCGGTAGGAGGTTATTTCTCTCTACAAACCACTCGAGCCTAGTCTTTACCATGCGTTCCAGAATTTTGAGAAAACAACATGAGAGGGCAATTGGCCTGTATGAAGTTCCAAGGGATATATCCTTACCAGGTTTGGGGATCGGGACTATGATTTGTCTTTTCCAGGAGTCTGGGATTGTGCAAGATTTTAAAATGAGATTATACATTTTTAGGATTAGGATCATAAATGGTTTAGGAAAGTGTTTGAAAAAGGAATAGGGAATCATGTCATGGCCCGGAGAAGAATCTCCAGAAGATTGGATTGCCATCGATAATTCATCGAGTGAAAACGGAGATGTTAGGTAGTCAGCGCCTGGAAGGATTGGGGGTTCTCTAGGGAGTTCGGAAATACTGGGAACGTAAGATGGAGCAAGTTTCCCAACAAAATCCTCTATCCAGGATGTACATTTGGAAGTGTTCACCTTCGGAGAGTATGATCCTCTGAATCTTCTTATTGAATCCCAGACATCCCCGAGCGGGGTTTCGGGAGACAAAGAGTTACAGAGATTTTGCCAACCCTGTCTTTTTTTTTTTCTAAGAAATTTTTTAGTTAGGGCCTGTACGTGTCTAACCTCCAAAAAGTTGTCAGAAGTTATATTTCTTTTATACTTTCTTATACTGGATGCTCTATTTTTAACCATTTCCGTGCATTCCTTATCCCACCAAGGAGGGGAGTACTTGTGCAAAACCTTTTTAGATATGGGGATAGCAACGTTGGCCACCTCGATTATCAACTCGTGGATTTTGTTAGCTATTGTGTTGGGGTTGTTATTGTCACCATCGATCGACAGGGACTTGGACTTAGCATTCAATGAATCTTCAAAGATTTTCCAGTCAGCCCTACCGATCAAATAGTTAGATCTCTTGGGTTTATGATGACTGTGATTTGAGGAATTAATCATTTTGATGATGATAGGGAAATGATCACTGGAGAAAGGGTCACTCAATAGATTCCAAGAGGACAAGCTTGCCAGGTTGCAGGAACAGATTGAGATGTCCAAGGCGTTTTGGCTATGATTAGCCGGAGCAATACGCGTTGGATCACCATTGTTCAATATACATAAGTTTGATTCCTCCATGAAATCAACGATGGCCCTTCCTGCAGTGTCGGACGACGTACAGCCCCAGGACGTAGAATGAGCATTAAGGTCTCCCAAAATGTAGAAATTTGGGGAGAGACAACTCACGATAGATCTCCAGTATGATTGCTTAAATACGTTTCTGGGAGCTGAGTAAACGGAAACAATTGATAAATCTAGAATTTTTATGGCTAATATTTGCATTCTGGGATGTGATGGAAGTGGAATCAAATCGAAAATTAAATTATTTTTTATTAAGATAGCTACACCGCCCCTTCCGTCAAGGCGGTCGTCTCTGACACAAGAATAGCCAGGGAATGAGATAACTGAACCCGGAGAGAACCAGGTTTCAGATAGGGTCGCAATATCAATTTTGTGAGAGCGGATTAAAAGATTGATGTCATCTCTGTTGGATACTGCGCTACGACAGTTCCATTGGAGAATCGAAAGAGAATTAATTGAAGTGATTTGGGCCATTTTGTATGAAAGCTTGAAGGACAGGAATAATAATAGCAACGTTGGACGGTAAGGATTTTTGGGAGAGTAAGAGATCAAGTAATATGGTTAGAATGGATTTAGAGAAAGATTCATTAGAGAAGGCGAGACTCTGTGATAAACTTTCAGCAGAGTTTGAGTTGATGGCTGGAGAAGAGCTTTGATTGATAGCACATCCATCGGGTGATTGGTAATTTACCGAGCCATTGGGATGGATGAGAAGGGAGTTATGGTTGGATCGGTCGTAGCCGGGAATAAGAGGAGCTCTGGGAGTTTTGTATGTAAATTTGGCACGATTTTTTTGGGGAGCGGTAATTGTGGCGGGTAATGAATTGAGTGTAGCTTCACCATCTAAAGAGGATTTTGAAATGTTTTGAGAAGGATGTTTATTTGAGGATTTTAAGCTATCCGCATAGGATTTCCCCTTACTAAACGTCTGTTTAGAAGCTTCAAAATAGGAAATATTTAATTCTGACATATTTTTCTTAATCAAATTTTGGCGTATAAACTCTGGGCAATTACGATTGGTAGAAAAATGGTTGCCAGAACAGTGTATACAGCTGGCGTTTTCTAAGGAAGCGGAACATGACTCTCCTAGGTGGTTGGATCCACATTTGTAGCACCGAGGCTGGGAACGGCATACTGGTTTCGAATGACCAAATCTACAGCATTGAAAACATTGCATTGTGGGAAACATATAAAATTCCACCTCTACAGCGGAGTAAAAAAAGAAAATTTTTTTAGGGAGAATTTGTCCTTGAAACGTAAGCACGACTGTTTGGGTCGGTACCCATGTATGATTAGAAGAGTCTGGAGATGTTACTTTCCGAGAGAGACGGCGAGATTTGATAATTCTACCGCAATTATCTGGGAGGGTCACATTCTCCAGAATGTCCTCATGGGACCATTCTGTCGGAATGCCCCTAACCAAACCCATGCGTGACACCATATGATATGGGATGTATGCCTTGTAATTATTTTGATTGAGAATACCTTGTTTCTCTGCAAAACTATTTGCAGCCTCGAATGAATTAAGTTCTATGGCAATCCTATTGCGGCCAATAGCCCGTATACCACCTCGAGGTATGATTTCCTGTATTTTATTATTAAAAAGGAGTTTTCCTACCTCTAAGCTATTGATGGAGGAATTTTCTGCAATTTTTTGAATATAAACAATAAAAGGACCGACATCCTTTCCTGTATACAAATTTTTCATTGTTTCATCTCTCGAATGAGTGTTCATACTTACCTGCTTTGACGGTGGAGGACCTTCTTCAAAAGAATCTGCCTTAAGGTTTCGCTTATACCTCACCGTTGGGTGAATAATGGGCGAACCCACATTGGAGTAATCTTCAAATCTAGGATCTGGGGGATCTGGAGGTTTTTCACCTGCCTCCATATTTAATAAGTTTTAAAGTAAAAGACTTTAAATATAAAGAACAAAAAAAATATATAAAAAAATTATAAAAAAAAAATAAAAATATTATTGTTGCAAAAAAATGATTTATAACTTGAAATGTTTAAAAGGACTCTAGTTTTATAAATAAAGGGCACAGAAAACGATAGTTTTAATGCAAAACTATATAATTAATAAACTACGATAACATTTGGTTCACAAAACTTCGATTATATTATTTTTAAACACAAAAAACTAGGAGCACTATAACTAAGCAGTTGTATGTTTGACAGTTCGTCGTGTTGTGTGAGTGTGTCATTTATAATTTAGAAATATATGTATAAGGGATTTTTCACATAATCTTTTATTAAACTGTCCGGAAGTATGGTCGCACATGGTCATCCAAACAAAACTTTCCTCAAAAAAGTAAGGGCGTACAGTATGAACAGCTGCCCAAACCAAACCAAAACGTATAACCACGGCCCGGTGACATTTATTTCTAAAATGGCACTTGTACTGCCATCTGTGGTTCTATTTAAACACTAAAACCTTACTACAGATTATTTTTCTGTTTTACCCATCACATTTTACTTAAAACAACGTTTGTACTCTCATCGTAAAGACGTAGTCAAAGAAAACTCGTGAAATAAAACATGGATAATTTTGATATATCTAGCTTAGACATGGCACTTTTGGCGAGGGCGATACAATGTCATAGAATGCTGTAGAGTGCCATGTATAAGCTAGACAAAATCTGGACAGACCAGGGTGTGAGTAACAACACCAAGATAAAGCTTGTCGGGAGCTTGGTCCACTACATTTTTCTTTATGCTGCTGAAACATGGACCATAAAAGCAGCGGAAAGGAGAAAAATTGATGCATTCGAAATGTGGTGTTGGAGGCGCATGCTACGTATTCCATGGACAGCTAGAATATCTGTAGACGATGGATTCTCCAGTTCTTTGGACACGTTGCGCGTGGCAACGAGGATAGCCTGGAACGAGTGGTTATGATCGGTAGTCTGGAGGGGAAGAGAGGGAGAGGAAGATCCCTCACATAATGGAGCGATCAAATTAAGGCAGCAGCAGGCACCTCGGTGGTCGGAGCGCTACGTGCAGCGCAGTCAAGGGATAACTGGAGAAGAGTCATTGCTTCCACAAGGGTCACGACCCTCAGTAATGAGCAATAAGAAGGAGAAAAAGAGGGAGAATTTTATTGTTTTATTTATAATTGAATCGTGTCTCACGTGAAGTGAATGCCGAGATAGTAAATAAGCTGAGCTAACCTTCTTTGCTTGCAGAGGGCCTACCCCGTGGAGTACTCGTGCCTGGGGCTGGGCAGCAGCGCGGTGAGCGGGCCGGCGCTGGGCGCGCTGCTGGGGGGCGCGCTGGCGGCGTGGCAGCCGCTGCGCGAGCCGGGGGCGCCGCTGCCGCTGCTGGCGCTCTGGGCCCCGCTGCTCTCCGCGCAGGCGCTGCAGGAGCTCTTCTGGCAGCCCTGGCTCACCCAGATCATCGCCGCCGCTCAGTGAGACTCCTTTATTCTTATGCATTCAACTCCAAATGAAGCAAAGTACAGTGGAACCTCTCATAACGAGCACCTTTCACAACGAGTAATTTGCGTAACAATTATAACTAGGGACATTTTGCATAACCAGTTTCAGAGAAAGGGCAAGTCACTTTTTCACGACATTCACTTGTGAATGTGTCTAAACAAAAAATGTTATTTTTTTAAAATTAATGTTTTACTTAGTAAATACCACTATTTCTTAAAATCTACTGTGACATGTGTTTCGATGCATCCCGCATCATTTTCAAACACCGTAAAAATGTTTTATGCTATATAAATATATAAATGAATTATGCTCGTCATGAGAGGTTCCACTGTACATGATTTTCACAAAAAAATATTTATATATTTTTAATAAATACCTCGCATTTACATTTTCCCTTCATTTAGGTTTTTTTCTTCAGTCCCTTAAAAAACATAAAATAGGGGTTTCACTGTATTTTCAAACATTTGTTAAAGTATAGCGGTAGTGCATTTGCAATAGTGCGGTTTCTGTTGTCAGGGAGTGGGAGGTGCGCTCGCCGGGCCCCATGCTGGCGCTGGTGCAGGCGTGGCGCGAGGTGGCCCCCGAGGCCGAGCGCGGAGCCCTGCTGCGGCGCGCGCTGCTGCCACGCCTGGCCGCCGCCGCTGCCGCCTGGGACCCCACCGTGGACACGCTGCCCCTGCACCACTGGGTGCTGCCCTGGCACCTCTACGCAGGTACACGCACACTCACTCACCTATGCCCGACACTAATATAAATAACTACCTCAGGTTTCCGGGAGGTTAGGTTGTTCTGTCATCCGATCGATAGAACCAATCTGCCGGTGGGAACGCCAATTGGGAGGGCGGTATCCCTGCTCAACCGTACCTCTTTTTTCACATCGGTGAAGGTGCCTTTAACCTGTTAACCCCGGGGAGTTTACTTTTTAATTACGGAACATAATGAAAACACAACGGGCGCAAACTCTTTCACTAGGACGTGTCAGTACGTCACGCCCGGTGGACGTAATTTCATATATTTAATTTATGCTTAAAATAAATGAAAAGACTATGATATATGTATTTTTTCATTTATTTATATATAAATTACAAAGGAAAATACAAAATTACAAACAAATGGAAAATAAAAAAAAATTCATTAATTGATTCGGCAGTCACTTTGTGGTTAAATCTATCCATTTTAAATTAATGTTTTACTCAGTAAATACCACTATTTCTTAAAATCCACTGTGACACGTGTTTCGATGCATTTTACGGTGTCTGAAAATGATGCGGAATGTATCAAAACACGTGTCACAGTGGATTTTAAGAAATAGTGGTATTTACTAAGTAAAACATGCATTAAAAATAAATGGAAAATAATTTATGTCGAGACATGTATGGATGACTAATTACCTTTGTTGTTTGAAAAGGTAACAGGTTTCGTCCATTCCAGGGCGCAACATATATTTCAAGGACGTATTCATATCTCCTACCTGTACTGGATATTGTTAATGTTTGACGTATTTATACGTCCTGTTCAATTAACAGGTTAAGAGGAAAATACTACTTCATAATGTCATAATGTACAAATCGCTCACTCTTTCAGAAACGTCATAAATCAAAAAACTTGAATTTTCAGGAGAACGTTTTTAAAGTTTAAAAATATAACACAATGTATTAAAAATAAATATCAAGCCACTTATTGATCTTTTTACTGTGCAACACATTTTTTAAGGTAAAACCTGAAGGTTTTTTCTCCATTTGAAAAATATTTCATATATTTAAATAATTAAACAATACCTTTTCTTCGAATTCCAAAAACAACATTTTTTGCCCTGTAGCGGGTAAATATTATTTGCTGGGATATAGTACACTTTCTGGGCATTCTGAAAACATGCACAACTGAAAATTGACAATTTTTTATTTATGACGTTCTTGAAAGGAGTGAGCGAAATGATAAAAGTAATATGTGTGTGTGTGTGTGTGTGTGTGTGTTTGTGTGTGCAGAGGAGCTGCTGGAGGAGAGCGTGTACCCGGGTCTGCGCGCGCAGCTGGGGCGTGCGCTGCAGGCGTGGCACCCGGCCGACGGCTCGGCGCGCGCGCTGCTGCGGCCCTGGCTGGCGCCCTGGGCCGCCGCGCTGCCCGCCTTCGCCGCGCTGCACATCACGCCCAAGCTGGAGGCCGCCATGCGCGCCATGTCC
The DNA here is from genome assembly GCF_059751285.1 of Brachycentrus maculatus. Lineage (NCBI taxonomy): Eukaryota > Metazoa > Arthropoda > Insecta > Trichoptera > Brachycentridae > Brachycentrus > Brachycentrus maculatus. Next base: position 338,213 of record NW_028281358.1, read on the forward strand.
GTGGAGCCCGACGCGGCCCCCCAGGGTGAGTCCCTAACTCCTACTGCTGGTAGAGAGCGGAAGGCGTTTACAAGCGTTCTATTTGCTTACTTTCGGTATAGGGCGAGAGACGTTAAAAAAACATTGTACAGATTGGAATTGGGTAAGCGGTTACCCGCAAACAATATGTTAAGAATAAAATTCATACTCACGGTTTATGTAGAATATGAATATATATTATTAAATTCTAACCTTTTTATAAAATACATTATAACGTCCAATTTGTTTAGAAAAACGATGTGATTTGTAAGTTTGGTTTGTAAAACGTCTAGTTTTGAAGTGTAATCGTTCATTGTATAGATTGTATATTATAACATGTAACAGTTCATTTGTATAGATTTTGAAAATTTTACTTGTGTGGTCACCCGGTAATGTGTGATGCCTTGCAGAGAGCTGGGGCTGGTGCGCCAGCTGGCAGGAGCTGTTGGGGCCGCGCGCGCTGGCGGCGGCCGCGGGGCGCGCCCTGCTGCCGCGCTGGCTGCAGGCCCTCGCCGCCTGGCTCAACCGGCGCCCCCCGCACTCCCATCTCATCCGCCACTACAGCGCCTGGAAGGTGAGTCTCCCTCTATCTCTCTCCCCCACACGCACACAGCCAACCATTCCACAGTTGAATATTTCCTTTTCATACAAGATAAAAATAGTGAAGGACAGAAAGTGTCCCTATTTTGGGCAGTCTGAAACAGCTCCTCGACGCTCTGTACTCCTGTCCACTCGTGTATATTATGGAGCCAGGAGATGCGCCTTTTTCCGACACATCTTCAACCCTCCATCATACCTTTGATTATCAGTAGCAGTAGCTTGTACCTTTATCCTCTAAGCGCATATCCCAAATCATACAATTATTCACCGAGAGGAGAAGGTTGAGCTTTAGAGCTTCTGTAGTGAATCTCTGCGAGTATTCCGTGATCAGTTCCTTGTCTTCATGATACAATTATTTATGTTTATTTCATTTGCAGAGCTTGTTCTCGAGCGAGCTACACCGCGAGGTGGAGTTCTCCGAGACTTTCCGCAAGGCGCTGGACATGATGAACCGCTCGTTGGAGCCGGGCGGGGTGGGGGGTGCGGGGGGCGCGCCGCCCCCGCCGCGCGCGCCGGCCCCCGCGCCGGGCCCCGCGCCCCCGCCACGCGCGCCCGAGCAGTGCGCGCCCGCGCTCACCTTCTCGGAGCTGGTGGCGGCGCGCTGCGCGGAGCGGGGCGTGGCGCTGGTGCCCACGCAGCGCACGCGCGAGGGCCGCCCCGTGCTGCGCGTGGGCGCCGCGCTGCACTGCTACGTGCTGCGCAACGTGCTCATGTACTCCGCCGACCTCGGCAGAACCTTCCAGCCCATCTCGCTGGACTCCCTCATCCAACTGGCGTCGGGACAGTCCTAGCAATTCGCGCAAGGGGTTAGACGATTGATAGCGTTAATTCCGTGAAGGGGAGTCCATCAATGAACAGAATCGAACTAGGCACCTTTAGCAGGGTTGCCCGATGCGCTAATCACTACGCCCAAGTAGATGGATGATTTCCTTAGTGTGCAGTGAGTTTATCATCGGCATTGGGACAGTCCTAGCAGTTGGTGTGCGTGGTTAGACGATTGATAGCATTAATTTCGCAAATCGATAGAGTCCATCAGTTCTGCACTTTGGGTAATGGTCCGATATAAATGAATATTTGTATGGAATCCAACTTGGGACCGTTGCCCAATGCGCTAAACACTACGCTCAAGTAGATGGGTGATTTCCATAGCATGCAATGAATTTACATACTATAAACTAATTTTTGTAAAGCATTCAAATTAGTTTTTCATGGGACAAATTCCCAATGGCAAAATCTTGTTTAAATTTCCCGTGATTTCACATATCCGGAGTTTGGATTTCCGGAGTTCTACTGTACCACAATTTCATTGAATTATGAATGAAAATTCTTGGCAAAAGCACTCGCTACATGGGTTATTCATAAATGGTTTTACCATCCATCCACACTGTTGCCCTGGGGTCACAGACATTTGTGAGCACTGCAGATTAATATGAAATTTATGTAAATATATTTTTATTTTATAAAAACGTATTGAAGTATTGTAATCTTTGATGAATTTAATATTTATTTCAATCCCTATTGTCAAAAATGTTTCAATATTTCATATTGAAAACCAAATATGTACTAGATGGGCATTCAATAAAAACATTTTTAAAGAAAAACTGAAATTTTTTATTTATTTAAGCTTTACAATAAAAAAATCATTATTTCATTATCGAAAGTAAAAAAAAACTACTCTTTTTCCAAATAAAAGCTTCATTAAAATTTATGAATGGTTTTTTTAAACTTAAAAAAAAAAACAAAATGTAGTTGCTTTAGGCAATTCTCCTTTCCTATTATGTTCAAGGATTTATAGTATATTTAGTTTATATGTCTTAAATATGATAGTGGATGTGTATAGATTTCCAAGATTATGGTTTTTGAAAGAGAAGAATGCAGATCTGAATGTGAAATATTGGTAAACGGAGAGATTTTGGAACAGGTAGATGATTTCGTGTATTTGGGTAGTATGTTTTCTAGGGATGGAAAGATTGATAAAGACATAGAAAGGAGAGTGAATGCTGGGAACAAAGTGAATGGTGCACTGAAATCAGTTATAGCAAATAAAAACCTATCAGCAGAAGCTAAACTGGCAGTGCACAACGGAGTCCTGGTACCAAGTCTAATGTATGGAAGTGAAACATGGAGTTGGCAAAGGAAGGATGAAAGTAGACTGAATGCAGTCGAAATGCGATCTCTCAGAAGAATGTGCGACAAAACGATGTATGATAGATGTGCGAATAGTGAAATAAGGAAGGAATGCAAAGCTGAGATAAGCATTATCGATAAAATTAAGAAAGGTGTGTTGAGATGGTTTGGACACGTAGAACGAATGAGTGAGGAAAGTACGGTAAAACAAATTTATAAGGCGAATGTTAGCGGGAAAAGAAGCAGAGGAATACCGAGAAAAACATGGCACAATCAGGTATGCCAAATACATGAAAGTGGTCAGGTTAGGAGTCGTAACAATCGGCGGGTACATACCCGCCGATTGTTATACATATGAGGAGATGCATGAACGTGGAAGAGGCGAAGATGTTTGCAAGGACAGAGTGGGGTGGCGCTCTATTCTCTCTGCCTACCCCTGCGGAGAAGCGGCGTGATGGTTAGTTAGTTAGTTAGATGTGTATAGTCCATAGTAAATTAATAAGGCTGATCCCTAAAAACAATACCATAGACACAATGGATTAATTATCTTATATCAATCAAGATTTGTCTCATAGCTCATTCATTTGTCTTATTTCTCGTCATATATTCTAAATAAGGCACCACTAAATCTGATAGATCTTTATGCCCTATTGACTCGTAAATTTTTGTCAACTGCATACCTCTTCTTTGGCACATTCTGTTTCCAATTTAAATCCTTCTTTTTCAAAAATTGGACATACCCACACTAAATGAGCAACATCTTGCGATGACGTCTCATCACATTCACAAGTAGAGTTTTGTCTAATTTTAAAACGGAAGAGGTATTCTCGAAATTCTCCATGACCCGTACAAATTTGAGGCAATGCATAGTCAAAGGATTAAAACATCATACATAAAAGCATGATCTATCATTATATGATTATAATTCTCCCGGAGTCTAACCGAACTTGCCACTGTTGTAAGGGGTGACGTTCTAGACCAATGATACTCAACCTTTTTTTTCCTCGGGCCGCATACATATATTTGTAAAGCTACGCGGGCCGCAACACTATACACCAGTATAGTGTTGCGGCCCGCGTAGCTTTACAAATATATGTATGCGGCCCGAGGAAAAAAAAGGTTGAGTATCATTGGTCTAGAACGTCACCCCTTACAACAGTGGCAAGTTCGGTTAGACTCCGGGAGAATTATAATCATATAATGATAGATCATGCTTTTATGTATGATGTTTTAATCCTTTGACTATGCATTGCCTCAAATTTGTACGGGTCATGGAGAATTTCGAGAATACCTCTTCCGTTTTAAAATTGACAATACCAATGACAAAAAATATCATGAAACCCACCACCCCCGTTTTTTGGAAAACCATTTGAAATTTATAAAAATATTACCAAAACAGAATAATAATAGCGCGCATATTTGTCTGTCAAATGTTTGTTTTTTGGGAATAAATCTAGCGTGTGCAGTAGCAACACTCTTATACCAGATCTGATGTTGACACGACAACGACCATCCTCTTCGGGTTTCCATGTCTGTACGTCAAAGTCGAAATAAATCTCAAGATATACGATTCTATATTTATAGAATGCCAGATTTTGTAAATCATGTTCCTGATAATAAATGTGTTGGGTGCCGCACAAAAAAGCTTGGCGGGCTGCAGGTTGAGTATGGCTGTTCTAGACGGCCCCGTTGTACCAGCCAAGCTGGGTACGGACGGAGGTGACTAGAAGCGAGCCGGGAAGAACAAAGCACTAGACCGACAAATCAACCTCAATAGCTCTGAAAAGGGCATTCCGAAACGTTTCGAAGCGGTTCAGGCTGGCTGAGAAACGAAACAAGTTTCGGCAGTAAACACAGAACGGATTTAATGTACTAAAGTGGGCTCTATATATACCCGACCGCTGTGCGTGCATCCCCGACAGTGGGAATGTCCGACCAATCAGCGGCCGAGGGAAAGAGACAGCCATATCGCTGTCCCTTTCTTAAGTGCACCCTAGGGGCTACGGTCTTATACCGTGTCGGGTGCATGCATATCCAGACATAATAATTTCATATACATACATTTCTTCACTAGTAATCTTACACTAGTTACAGTTGTCAACAATCCTACATACTAACATCTAGTTACATTGTTGTATACATAACCCTTATCCGCACCCAATGGTGCATAGGGCACTGCGTCATATAAACGCAGTGTTATCTTGATCGTTTACACATGAAGGAAAGGTGAACAGCCCTCCGCTTCAGGTACCAGTCCAGGGTAATATTGAATAAATATTACAGTGAAAAAATCACTTATATTTATTTTACCCCCCTTGGGAATCGAACCCGGGACCTCCAGAACGGTAGCCGAGCGTGCTGACCATTACACTACGGAGGCGGGCAAGACTGCCTAAAAACTGACATAAACACGATATATAAAGATTACATAGAGTCAACATAGAACAACATATAGGAAAGGACCAAGAGCCGCACAAAATAGTAACATAAATACACAAAAGCCCTTTTCAGGGCCGCGGCCCAACGGGCAGCCATCTCCCCCGCCGGGCGCCTAGAAGTCCTTTTCTGGGCCGCTACACAGGGTGTGCGATCTGTCCGTAACAGGCGGGGTAATCGATAGCCCGCAACTTAATTTTCTTAAACGCGGGTAACATTTAAGTTTTTCTTCTAAATTAATACTGTATATGGCTTCGAAAAAGAGAGTTATTGAAAGGAGTTAAAAAAAAATTATTAAATATTTTTTAAATATTTATTCTAAAAAAATCCTAGTAATATTTTTTACAAAATAATGTGCTTGTAGACACGTCTGGCTCCTCGTGCAGCCGAACGCGTACTGAATTGTATATTTGAGAGTACACCCTTAAATATTATCCCCACCAAATGGTGCATAGGGCACTGCAGTTTTAATTGATTGTCAATTACTTGACGGCAAGATGACCAGTTTTGCGCTTCAGGTATCAGTCCAGGGTGATATTCGATCAATATTATAATGAAAAATAAAATGTTTATTTCGCCCCCTTGAATATCGAACTTGGGTCATCCAGCATGGTAGCCGAACGCGCTAACCACTACGCTACAGAGGCGTACAAAATAAACATTAAAAATGCATTAAAATCAATATTCCGCTTTTAAAAACGTCCTTTCTTTCAAATTTAATTGTAATTTCCTGTAAAGTGCAAATAATAACATTTGTTGGTAAGTAGAGGCGTGGGGGATTGATGTACCTGGTACCTATTATACAGGTTTACATTCAACATATATTGCTAAAGGCGCGTCTACAAGATATTTTTCTTAATTATTTAACATAAAATATATTCTAATACGTTCTGTGCTTCGAACACGGCTCCCGTGTCCATACAAATATTAAAGCCTTACATAGAACACGTCTCCCGTGACAATACAAATATTTCAGATGCGTATAGAACACGGCTCCCGTGTCCATCTCAATATAAAAGCCACACGTAGAACACGGCTCCCTTTTCCTTGCAAATATTTCAGCTGCGTATAGAACACGGCTACCGTGACCATTCAAATATTTTAGACACGCGAAGAACACAGCTACCGTGTCCTTGCAAATATTGAAGCCACGCGTTGAAAACGGATCCCGTGTCAATACAAAATTTGCATCCACGCGTAGAACATGGCTCCCGTGTCCATATAAATATTGTAGTCACGCATAGAACACGATTCCCGTGTTTACAAATACTGCAGCCACGCATAGAACATGACACCCGTGTTCATACAAATATTGTAAACGCGGATAGAACACGACTTGTGTGTCCATACAAATATTGCTACCACGCATAAAACACGGGTCTCTTGTGTCCATACAAATATTGCAGCCACGTATAGAGAACACGTCTCCCGTGTCCATATAAATATTGCAATATATGTAATGTTCGATTCCCAAGGGGGGTAAAAATAAATATAAGTGATTTTTTCACTGTAATATTTATTCAATATTACCATGGACTGGTACCTGAAGCGGAGGGCTGATCACCTTTCCTTCATGTGTAAAACGATCATGATAATACTGCGTTTATAAGACACAGTGCCCTATGCACCATTGGGGTGCGGATAAGGGTTTTATTATTATATATCGCTCACTCCTTTCAAGAACGTCATAAATCAAAAATCGACAATTTTCAGTTGTACATGTTTTCGGAATGCCCAGAAAATGTACTATATCCCAGCAAGAGCGGCATATTTTTAACTTAATATTTAACAGTTACAGGGCAGAAAGTGTTGTTTTTGCATTTTGAAGAAAATGTATTGTTTAATTGTTTTTCAAATATACTAAATATTTTTCAAATGGAGAAAAAACCTTTAGCTTTTACCTAAAAAGATCTGTTGCACAGTAAAAAGTTCAAAAAGTGGCTTCATATTTATTTTTAATATATTGTACTATAATATTTAACATTAAAAACGCTCTCCTGGAAAATCAAGTATTTTGATTTATGACGTTCTTGAAAGGAGTGAGCGATATGTAAAAAAACAAGAGATTTATTTATAATTTAATTATGTCCTACCATGAACTGAATGCCGAAACAATATACAGTCGAACCTCTCATAACGAGGAATTCGCATTACGAGCTAAAAATGTGAATTTGTTGCTCCCTTAGCGAGCGACATTTCGCATAACGATTTACAGTGAAAGGGCCAGTCCCTTTTTCACGACATTAACTTGTGAGCCGGGACTTGCGCGCTAGTCAAAATAAAAAATGTTTCGCCTAACGATTTTGGAACGAATTATGCTCGTTATGAGAGGTTCCACTGTATTTTATTTTATTTAATTTATTTAACAGAACATCAACATAAATACATTTACAATAATGAATAACAAATAAAATAGGTAATTGCAACATTCCAATTACAAAATTTCACAAATGTTAAACGAGTTAAAAGTAAATATTAAGAATAAAATATAGCAAAAGTTAAGAAGAGCAATAAATATATATATATATATATATATATATATATATATATATATATATATATATATATATATATATATATATATATATATATATATATATATATATATATATATATATATATATATATATATATATATATTGGAACCAGGACTCTGTTGTGCACTGCCAGTTTAGCTTCCGCTATATATATATATATATATATATATATATATATATATATATATATATATATATATATATATATATATTTATATATATATATATATATATATATATATATATATATATATATATATATATATATATATATATATATATATATATACATATATATATATATATATATATATATATATATATATATATATATATATATGTATATATATATATTTTTATATATATATATATATATATATATATATATATATATATATATATATATATATATATATATATATATATATATATATATATATATATATATATATAAAGCGTCGTAATATTTTTCTTTGTAAATTAGGTGTAATATATGTAAAGTGGGTGTATAATAATAAAATCTACAATGTGTTGCTTTGTAATAAAAGAAACGACATTAAAAGTTTATTCTTAATTAATGTTTACAATATTTTTCTATATATCTAATTCTGACAGTTCACTTTATTATATTTTTCTATCTGGTGTCTTTTGTTTATTCAGTGCGACGCATGCGACATCTGGTGGTATATCTCCTATTGTCGTATTTCTCATTTTATCAAGGATATGTAACTTTTTAATTTTTTTATTATTTATGGTTCACAAACAATGAAAAACATATTACATGAAATGAAATACAGTGCAATACAAATTGTTTGAATGTTTTCCATCAATTAGTTTTTCATCAAATGTATACGGTATATGAACTAGAGACCAGCACGCTTCGCCTCAAGGTTTGCAATAAAGATTAATGAATATTTCGTCATTCAGTTGACACAAAACATTTTTCGCGGAGCGGGTGCTGTTTGCGCACACCGCCGGCGCAGTGTGCACGCAGCTTTATTCCGAGTGGATTCCTGTTGTTTTTATTTTGTAATTTAGAATATTATTACGTTTAGCGACGCGTGGGCGAGCCGCAGTGCGCACTGGCTGCGCGCAGTGCCGGATTTACGCACGAGCTAAATAACTTTACTTTTCGTGCGGCCCTGGTATCTTAGCCCATGTACGTTGCGTCTTGGCTCCAGTCTTGTCAGTCAGTCCACCGCCTCCTGGATATCCCGAAGGTCACCACCAAACCCTGTGAGCCTTCAGTCGTGCACTATGAACCTCATGGTCTGCTCAGCTCCACGCTCACAGTCAGGGTTGTTCCTTTTCCCCAAGCTCCAGAGCGAGTAGTTGCAGCAACCCTGCTCCATTCTTACTCTGTTCTGCTGTACCTACCTATGCCCTTCGAGGCAGACTGATCACCAGCCTGATGATGTCGGTTACGACGAAACCCGGTTGCTGGTCAAATAAAATTACATGGTTGTTATTTTATTATATAATAGGAAACAATAGTATTTTTACGATGAAGTTCACAAACACCGAGTTAAGAACTAATTTATGTAAAACTGAAGATATTTCTTTACTTGTCACAAAAAATATCGTATTTGATTAAAAATTTGTACTCATATTTCCTGGTGGAACTGCATTTTATATAATAAAATAAAGACTTTATGGTTTTTCGTATATGCAAACTAATATTTCTATTAGATAATTAAATTAAATAATTAAATATTCACGATTTTTTTTACCCAAACATCCCAAGAGCGACATGCGGAGGCACAAACAGATCCCGAGGATCTACAAAAAGAAGAAGAAGAAGAAGATTTATTAATGAAATAATAAAAAAAACTAATAGGCCGCATATATATTTTAGCTTAGAGCCGTCACTACTCTGGATCTGGCAGTAACTGAGCGCAGTGGCCCGTTCCTTGTTATCTCTGGTCGCTGATAGCAACTTGCTTGCTGCTGCTGCTTGCTGCAGCGAACACCAGGACCGGACCTACTTGGGATAGAGCACTTGTGCACTACACGGATTTTTACCGTCCGGCAGTCCGGTTTAAAAAAAAAATAAAAACGACTACGACAGTTTAGCGTGATCGAAATTACGCGCACCGTGATCACGCACCGATCAAGGGCACCGATCCGAAGAAAGACGGCCAAAAGTACTAGCCAATAATCCGTTTTATAACAAAAAAATCCTTTAACCACCCTCATTAATTCCTCTCCTTTCCTTCTCCTTCCTGTAAAAACTCTGAATGTTTTTTAACAGTCATTATAACATAAATGTGGAATTGTTTAATTGGCTTTATTTTTATTAATGTAACTATTTTTGCTAATGAAATGTAATGTTTATTATTGTTAATGTAACTATTGTTTATTATATACTTTTTTTATTAAATATTAAATAACAGTAAAATTCCGTGTAGTGCACTAGCGCCCATAGGGCGTTTGTCCACTACGCGGAATTACACGACATGTTACCGTCCGGCACGTCAGTAAGCGTTTTAAAACGACGATTGGTTTGGATTGGCATGTGCTTTTGTCTATATTTTTTCGGATCGGTGCTCTTGATCGGTGCGTGATCGCTTAGAAATTTTGTCACAACGCCACATTCGAATACCCGCCTATTCTAATATGATATTTCTTTTCTTTTCCATTTAAATAGAGAGCCATAGCAATGCGGCGTCGGGTACAGATAGTTTTTTTAATAAAATTATTTAATCAATATTTAGAGCACAAAAATTGTGATTGTAAATTTTATGACTTTTTTGTTAAAATGTTCAATTTGAATTTGAATTTGATTTATCTTTAAAAACAACTTTTTTTAAAATCACTTCTTAATTTGAAGGAAGTGTGATTATGTATTAATTTTTTTTAAATATCTTTTTTTCGGCTTCCGACTCAATAAAAAATACTATTTTACTCATTCGATACATCAAACATTGACAATCATTTGAAAACGCATGAAAAATTACAGAAAACAACTGATATTAGACGTAGATGCGTTTGAAAGAAATAACGTTATATAGGGTGGCGCAAAATTAATCACCTTATTGAAAAATATTATAATTTTTGCAAATGGCATTGTACGTCCATCATAATTTACATTTGTAAACTAGACAGCTGCAGTATACAAACAGATTCAGACTGGTCCAAAATTAATCATCCAAGTTTGTTTTAGAATAACCTTTTTACTAAATAAAAAAAAATGATTTTGAGTGATGGAAATCTCTATTTGGACCTTAACATTTTTTTTGTAAAGTGAAAAGGGGCTGCCGCCAGTATTGATGCATAATTGTGCCCGTTTTATCAATCTGTTTGTATACTGCAGCCGTCTAGTTCACAAGTGTCAAATATGATTGACGTACGACGCCATTTGCAAAAAATATAGCATCTTCCGATAAGCTTATTAATTTTATGCCAACCTGTATTATAAACCAGTCATCAAACACAATAAAGAATGTAAAAATATTGGAGGGAAAAATGGTGAACGATATGTTTTGTTTATTTATTTGCTTAGTACTTCCGTAAATTAATTTACGTAGGTATCGAAGAGAGCGAGGTTCTGGTACGGGCAAGAATCGCGGAATTCATTAGAATTCCGCGATTGTTGCTTTATGAAAAGGGATTAATAATGTAAAACAATGTATTGCGTGCGATTATGTTCCAATTGAAATCGATAATCTCCAAGTACAAAGTACTATCTACAAGTACCTACCTATTAAGTGTCGAACAAAATGTAGAATCCAACATTCCTCGGGCAGGAACTCGCCTCGCCGTATGCCGCGTCCGCCCCCGTATGCCCAACACGAGTGGGCTTTGCTTCCATAATAAGGTAAACTTGGGACTGTCTTAATACATAGCCATAAATTAGTTTAGCAGAGAACACCAGGCGAAAGACAGCGTTCGCGAGAGCTCAAAAATACCCGAAAACATAAATTACGTTCGTCAAAATGGATCCAAAAGCGCGGGATCCCTTGAAAATTATTGCCAAGTGTCATTTCGAACAAATCTCGCGAATTCAAAAATAATGTTTCCATGCTAAAGAAATGTGATAAATGAACGTTCGATATTTTTTGAAATTCAATTGTTTATCCTAGTATCTACCTACTCTATTTAAGTGTTGCCCTAATTCAAACAATAATTCTTTCCAATTTAAAAATGATGTTGCCACGTTGACAAGATAATGTAAAGTGATGAAATAACAAATGTTTTAGTGTACGTACCTACCTAATCATAAAAATATTTTAATATTATTGAAGTGTCACCTATTCCGAACGATAAATCTTTTAAAATAAAATTGTGAAACAAAATAAAATTGCATAATTTTGATATTAACCTGTAAAATAGCGGTTAATGTTTTAAATGATTCCATAGAAACGTGATAACAATAAAGAAATTGAAGATGGTGTAGTATGTAACTACCTTTTTTCTTATTTCAAATTTATTATTTAGAACAATTCTTTTAAATTTAAAAATAGTGTTGCTATGGTAACAAGACATTTTTAAACCTACCTACTTACTTAAGTACCTATTAGTCCAGACTTGCGTATTTAGGTACAGATTGATTTTTTTACTAGTTTCTGCCATATAAACGATAGACGTAGGTACCATAATTAAAGTGCGCAGGTGATATTGTAGAATAGAAGGTATGGCAGTGCAGAAGTGACGTAATTTAGTGAGATTAATTCAAGAAATGAGATGACGTCGAGGACCAATCACTGATCACTGAGAATGTATCATATCCGGCGGTAAAACAGCGCGACATGGAATTACATTCTATAGTGAGGTTTGTTCACACTTTTTATTCATACCTGCTAAATTCCAAAAGAAATATGTCATTATTTTATAATATTAAGGAGTGGATTTAAAAAATACTTTAAACAAAAAAAAAGAGAAATATTTGTGTTATTTACACGAATATTTCAATTTCATACTATTTCTGTGAGCCTAAGCGGCTCATTATTAGAAATAGGTATCAAATTGTGGTAGAGTGGATTCGAACCGAGAAACTCTGACTTACGAGTCCGCGACACTAACCACGGGACCACAACCCGACATAAAAACTACTAAAATTTATTTTTCATATTTTGTGCATATATTTATTAAATTTACAAATATGAATATTTTTTTTCGCATTTTCCGGACCTTTGATACGAGCATTTAACATTGTGTATAATAATATTTGAAATATAATGTACATCCTAATTTTTAAATATGTATTTTTTTAAATATATTTTTACTAATGTAAATTAAAATATATTTAAAATAAAAAAATAAAACCCTTATCCGCACCCCGATGGTGCATAGGGCACTGCGTCATATAACGCAGTGTTATCTTGATCGCTTACACATGAAGGAAAGGTGATCAGCCCTCCGCTTCAGGAACCAGTCCAGGGTAATATTGAATAAATATTACAGTGAAAAAATCACAAATATTTATTTGAACCCCCCTGGGAATCGAACCCGGGACCTCCAGAATGGTAGCCGAGCGTGCTGACCATTACACTACGGAGGCAGGCAAGATATATTTAAAATACATTTAAAAAAATATATTTAAAAAAAAAATATGTACACAAACGAGTATTATTTTTATAATATTATAAAAATATATATACCTCCATATATAAATATTAAATACAAAATTACATTTAAAAAATCATTATTACGTTCTGACATCTCAACATGGATGAAAAATAATATGGAAGTCTGGGGCTTACGACCTGTCACATGCTGGTTTTAGTGCATCAATTTTTCCAAGTGTAACATATATTCACCTACCCATGGTTGATAAATACACTACACAATTTTTGTAACTCATAACATACAGTATCATATAAATCTTACGTCGCTTCATGTGTGAGTTCGGGGCAGTATCCACGGTTGATTTGAGTAAGCTTTGATTTCATAGATACTCCTTTGTTTTAAATCCTTGTTCACTAATTTGCGTTTCTCTACAGGAGACATTTTTATATGCGAAAATATTTCCCAAGTAGAGAAATAATAATAATTAGGATTATTTTTATAACGCAATTTTCGTAAAATACTACCTCAAGGGTATTTTAAGAAACCCAGATTTGTGAACAACGGTTTGGACACGCTCGAGATGTTGTGAAAAACATTATATTCGTGATTTCTAGGTTTTTATTTGTGTTTGAAATTTTAAAAAATTAACATATATAAAGCAAAAACATATTCAACACCCTTATTTCACTAATACAAAAAAAAACAGAAGTTTCTTTTATACTATCTCAATTAATCGTTCTTTATATCATTATTTTAAACAAAATTAGTGCACTAGTAAATCGAGAGTAAAAAAATTCACTTTTATTAATTCGCTAATATTACCCCGGACTGCTACTCGAAGTGGAAGGCTGATCACCTCTCCTTCATGCGTTAACGTTCAAGATAACACTGCGTTTATATGATGCAGTGCCCTATGCACCATCGGGTGCGGTTGAGGGTTTGAAGAAGAAGAAAATCAAAAGTCTGCCTAATATTATTTACAAAATATAATAATAATAATAATAAATCCCTTACCGCACCCCAATGGTGCATAGGGGACTGCTTCATATAAACGCAGTGTTATCTCGATCGATTACACATGAAGGAAAGGTGATCAGCCCTCCACTTCAGGTACCAGTCCAGAGTAATATTGAATAAATATTAGAGTGAAAAAATCACTTATATTTATTAAACCCCCCTGGGAATCGAGCCCGGGACCTCCAGAACGGTAGCCGAGCATGCTGACTTACACTACGGAGGCGGACAAATTTACAAAATATAATAACTTTAAATCATTAAATGTCAATTGACTGATTTTGAAACCGGTTAACGATTCGTGTGGCCTTAACCTTCCGTTTTGACAGATAATCCATAGACATCCAATGAAATAGAGATCCAGTCGTTTGTAAAGTGACGTCATCTTGAGACAACCAATAGAAAAGCTGATAGTGATTAGTGAAAAACAATAGATTGCTTTCGTGAGTACAATGATAGATTTTCTTGAATGATTTTCGCAGATACTTTGTGGCACATTTTATAAGCTTTATAAAATTAAATAATTTTGTTTTAACCACTTTTTATTGGTACACTTTATCCAACCGGTTTCGACAAGAACCTTGTCACCATCAGGGTTTATGTACTAAATTCTAAAACATTGAAACACTCGCAGTTAATTACTATTACAATCAAAACTTCCACGCACTCCGTACACCGTATGAAAATATGATTTAAAAACATAATTTAAAAAACTCCTAAATGTTGTTTTTATTGTGCATTGCGTAGCGAATACGTCAACTCCGAATGACAACTTGTGAGCTTAGAATGATAGATTTTTTTTAAAATATATTTTTTAGTTATTTTTTGACATCTCATCAAAGATGAAGAAGAATATGGAAGTCTGGGCATTTACGGGGCTGACGACCGTCATCGGCTTAAGTGATCACTTTACACACGTGTAACATTCACCAATTCTACCCATTATTGACAACCACACTACTCAAATTCTTGGAAGTTCTATATATATGAACCAATTTAGAAACCTTGTTCTTGAATCACTAGAACTTCACTAGAGACATCTATTGGTGAGATGTAAAGAAGCTTTTTTATTAAGCAGAAACTCTTATATTAGTATGTGAGATCCGAATCCTGGATTATAATCACACACATGAGAAACGCCAGAAAATACCATTTTCATTTTTATTATTGAGCTTATAATTTGACCAGATAATTTATTTACAACATTTTAAGTGTGTCCAAATACTTGTTCACAAAATCTGGATTATCTCCAATTACAGGAGTTATTTTCATATTATTTTTTAGTTGTCTTAGAAAATTTAGGATTTATAGCATATTTAATGGTTTATATCCATCAATCAAGATCCTTTACAAAGCTCATTTATTTGCATTATTCGTCTTTTGTCATTTTCCAAATAAGACACCGCCAAATCCGATAGATCCTTATATCCTCACATCAATTTTTGTCAACTGAATACTCTCTTATGCATACTCTGTTTCCAATTTAAATCTCTCCCTTTCGAAAATTAAGATTCTTATTTGAAGTCTCGTTTAACATAACCGTATGTGTTTTCACAAAACATTCCCCGTTCGCGGCTGACAAAACCGTTTGTGTTTTTACTTTGCTCCAAGTTTCGAACCTCAGTTCAACTTGGAGGGATTTTTTATGGTGTGGAACTTTGGATAAAATAATACGTCAATTTTTGGCCTTATGATATCTGTTGAAATATCTAACTAATAATTTGTAACATCACAAGGATAAATAAAAGAACAGATCCCTGATTTTTCTTGCGGTCGGTAATTAGTTCGCACCATAATCATACCCTATATCTGTCTCACTCTCGAAGCTACGCATCGCCAGTGGGTAAGAGTGACACACGATGCGTGCTTTGATTTATTTATGTTACGATCTTATTTGTTTATATTACAATATATTTCAAGAATAATGTGACACGAGTGTATTATAGAGTACCAAAAAGGCACAATGAATCCCATTGAACGTTTTTGTTTAAGAAAATAAATCATTGCTTAACTAAATACATGATAAAAGTAATCATTTAAAAAACGGCGAAATACCGCCGCGCACGGGCGTCTCTCAGGAACAAAGTGAACGCGGTTAAAAGGTTAACTTACCGAGTCTATAATTTCTAAGCAACTGTTCATCTAACCATCCCCCCGCTTCCCCACTCACTCTGTCTTTGCACATGATCTTCGCCTGTTCCACACGCATGCATAATCTAATGGTCGATATATTGTTATACTACAAATTAACTTCAAGCAGACTGAATGCAGTCGGAATGCGATCCTTCAGACGAATGTGTGGCAAAACGATGTTTGATAGATGTTCGAATGATGAAATAAGGAAATAAAAACCTATCAGCGAAAGCTAAACTGGCAGTACACAACGGAGTCTTGGTTCCGACCCAAATGTATGGAAGTGAAACATGGAGTTGGTAAAAGAAGGGTGAAAGTAGACTGAATGCAGTCAAAATGCGATCTCTCAGAAGAATGTGCGACAAAGCGATGTATGATAGATGTTCGAATAGTGAAATAAGGAAGGAATGCAAAGCTGGGACAAGCATTATCGATTAAATTAAGAAAGGTGTGTTGAGATGGTTTGGACATGTGGAACGTATGAGTGAAGAAAGAACGGTTTAAGAAAATTATGAGGCGAATGTACTTGCAAAAAGAAGCAGAGGAAGACCGAGGAAAACTTGACACAATCAAGTATGTCAAATACTTGAAAGCGGCCGGATCAGGAGTCGTTATAATCGTCGGATATGAATGAGGAGATGCATGTGTGTGGAAGAGGCGAAGAATGTTTGCAAAGACAGAGTGGTGTGGCGTTCGATTCTCTCTGCCTACCCCTGCAGGGAAGCGGCGTGATGGTTAGTTAGTTAAATTAACTTCTTGTCACGGGTTCTACTTAAAATAAATCGCCATATTGATGGAACACTTTGCGAAAAAGATGTTTTTTTAATGGATGAAGAAATGATGTATAGGGTACGAGCCTGGATTCAATAAATGTATGAACTTTTCGTTACAAGGTCAGACTTTTAGCAGAATCACAGAATACCAACAAAAAATAAATTTAAAAGTTAAAGTTGGGAATAATTAGATGCAGAAGCAATGCAGCTGCTATATCCTGTTCCCGATTCATAGCTGAAGTATGCAAAATGCAATAACCAACATGACCCGGTATATTAGAAAGGTCACGCTAAGTCAGGGCTGCGAAATTCGTCAAAACTTAATTCACCGAACATAATAATAATAATTTATTTATCAAATGTTAAAATCAAAGACATTTACAACATTTTGGTCAAATTATAAGCTTAAATGATATTTTCTGGCGTTTCTCATGAGTGTGATTATAATACAGGATTCGGACCTCACATATTGATAAAAGAGTTTCTGCTCAATAAAAAGCTTCTTTTCATCTCGCCAATAGATGTCTCTATAGAAGTTGTAGTGATTCATGAACAATGTTTCAAAATCGGTTCATATATAGAGCTTCCAAGAATTTGAGTAGTGTGGTTGTCAATAATGGATAGAGTTGGTGAATGTTACACGTGTGTAAAGTGATCACTTAAAACAGCCTATGACGATCGTTAGCCCGTAAATGCCCATAAATCCATTCTTCTTCATCTTTGATGAGATAAAAAATAATATCAAAGACATTTGTTTGAAAATGCCATAACAAGGCGAAACAATTGTCACAAAATTTATTTTTATGTGTTTTTTAACAATAAAATACAGTTTGGTAGACTAAAAAAATCGGTGTTTGATTTTAACATTTTAGATATAAATTAAAATGGAGTTCTACAAATTAATTGCTAAACCTATAAATAATATAATAACAATATTTTAACATCTTAAGATAGATAAAAAAGAATATGAATGTCTGGGTATTTACAGGGTTTATGACCTGGCATAGGCTGGTTAAGTGATCGTTTTATACAAGTGCAATATTCACCATTCTACTTTTTCTACCAATTTTTTTGTAACTCCTAGATACATTGATCAATCTTGTGACACAGTTGTCTTCTTCGTCTATGTTGAGATGTCAAAATGTAAAAATATCTCTTGTGTGTAGAAAATTCAGATTCGTGAACACACTCAAAATGTTGTAAATAATAATAATGTGTACTTACGCTAACTCACCTAGAGTCATTTACAAAGTAGTACGTTTTTCCATTAGATTTAATTATGCTTTTCATAGAATTGTATATTCCATTATATAAAATATATAGTGGTCAGTTCGGGAATCGAAATGATCGGCGGGTATGTATTTATTTCGGGAATCATCTGCCAAAGTAAAAAGTAAGTAAATTATTATTAAATGAAATATTGTTACCATTCGAAGAACTCGAATTCGGGGAATTTAATTTCGAAGAATTTTGACACGGCTGTTTCTTGAAATCAAGACAGAATATTCGATTAGGTAATGCAGTACAATCATAATTATAGAAATACATTATATGATGGAAAGAGATATAATGAATGGTATAAAATTGTATTTATTATTTTATATTTAAGCTTCGTTTTTAGCACACCTCATCCACATTCTCATTTAATGATCCTTTTTAAAAAATTAACCATGAATGAGTTATAAAAAAGCGCACATATGTTTCAAAAGTGCGGGAGTCGCTGAAACAAATGGTATATTTGTACCATATGTTTGTATATGTGCAAAATCATAATGATGCCGTGAGTGGAAACTCGAAACGCTGTAAAGACAAATTAGAAAAAAAGTCCAGCATATTTTAGCAAAAAATCATGGTAGATTAACTGGACACACTCAAAATGTTGTAAATAAATTAACTGGTCAAATTATAAGGTAAATAAATTGAAAATCTTCTTTTCAAGCGTTTCTCAAGTATGTGAATATGTATAATCCAGTATTCGGACCTCTATGGAAATAGTCTTTGTTTAATAAACGTTTTTAAGATGAGGAGAGCGTTTTTGGAACTTGATTTTATATTTATATAAAATGCGAATCCATCAGAAAATATAAGAAAGTATAAATGTATAAAAATCAGAATAATAAAAAATTTAAAATAATTAAAAACATAGTAATTTTTATTTTATCTGAGCAATGTCCCATGCCCTGACGACTGAGCTTAGCTTACCGAATTTCAACTTCCTGTCTACTATTTACTACGTTCCTATATAGCAGTAGTTTTCTTCAACTACATCATTTTTATCCCTTCAAATACTATAAACTATTCCCTCAGATTTAAAGCTAACCTCGTCTTCATAGAATTAACGATCAAGTTAACAGTGCCATAAGCACCATTTACGTGCTGAAAAGGTTTTTAAAATTATATTTAATAAATATATATATATATATATTATTATGAATGATTCAATATTGTTTATTGATTTTGAATTAGCTTTGGGGAATAACATGACAATTAAAATATAAAAATAAAACACTTGTATACTACCAATTTTTGAGTTTATTAATGTAAACTCGACTAGTTTCGAGAACTACAGATGTCCTCATCAACAGTTAAAAATGCAAATAGTTTGTATTTTCACCTGTTGATACTAGCCGTGTTTATATTAATAAATAAAAATGTGATATCATACACGTGTTTTATTCAAACGAGCATATTTTAATGTTGACCGTTGAAATGGCTAAGATATAAAAAAAAACTAAATTTTCCTTCATTTCATTATAACAATTTATAGCGTATTACGTTTTCTACGACAATATGTACTTGCGAGTAATTCCGCGGGAGAGATGTATAGTAATGAAAAATAAAGAATAGAACACCCAGGAGAGCAGAAAACAGCGAGGAAATGACAACATATGTATTAATTGTAACTGCAGACAATTGGTAGAATTCCACATTTAATTGATGTGTAATATATCTACAATTAAACACGGTTATTGGATTGAATTCTACTTTATTTACATATATTATATGTGACGCGTTTCGTCTTATTAAGACATCAAACACTGACTAAAAATATTTACAAAACGTCCTTATATACTAACAATAATTGCTATACATTGCTATTAATTGTCACATATTATATATGTAAATAAAGTAGAATTCAATCCAATTACCGTGTTTAATTTTGCATATATTACCTAACAAGACAACATATGTGTAAAGCTTATGAAATTACCGATTTTTTAAACATATTATTTTTGACTTTAAAGCTATTACGCGATATAAGGTATTTTATTTTTAGCAATGTTGACTGCATAATGTGTAACTAATTACCCATCACGCTGCTCCTCCGCAGGGGTAGGCAAAGAGAATAGAACGCCACAACAATCTGTCTTTGCACACAATCTTCGCCTCTTCCATATTCATACATCTTCTCATACGTACATAGTGTTTGACTTTGTACGATAGAGCTATTATAAAGCTACCGTGCGAGGGGTCCTGGGTTCGATATCCAGGGGGGGGGGGGTAAAATATAGCGTAAAACCACTATTATATATGTGTATATATATATATATATATATATATATATATATATATATATATATATATATTTTTTTTTTTTATTTATTTTTTTATTTTTTTTTTATTTGACCAGCGACGTCGTTACCGACATCACCAGTCTGATGATGTCGGTAACGACGAAACCCGGTCGCTGGTCAAATAAAAATAAAGTGAAAAAGCTAAAAATATTGGTTTTAATCTAATAATATATAGTTAGTAAATAATGACATTTTGCAAATATTTTAATAATGTCTTGATAAGATGAAACGCTTCACATTATGTATCATTAAATATGTAAATAAAAATAGAATTCAATCCAATAACCTTGTTTAATTTAGGATATATTACCCAAAAATTTAAAATGGAATTCAACTGTCTGCAGGTACAATAAATGAGACACTATTCATTTGTTCCCATTTGAAAGCGCAGTTGGCAAACGTGTACTACATATGTACATATATAATTCGATAGTTATGTTACACATTTTTCTAAACGAGTGTAATGACACTGTACTAATATGAATATTGAATGTTATCCAATCCATCGGCAAATTAATGTGGGAGTTTAAAATAATTTTCTCTACCATATCCGTCGTAAGCTGGTCCGCGCACACATGTCTGGCCGACACTTGCTTCAAGGCGACCCGTTCGCGATCTGGAGCTCTCTTACACCCAAGTCCGCTTCCCACTCGCCCATCGGCCGACTCCGTATCAAATTATGATATCAACTGGTCAACATGTTAATAAACTCGATAATAATTGCTCCCAAATCGTGTGGCAATGTTCATTTATTTAAAATAGGTGCCCAATGTGAAAGGTCCACTTCAATGAATGTCGCAATTGATATTTGGATGGATAATTCGCTCACTCCTTTCAACAACGTCAAATATCAAAAAACTTGGTTTTTCAGTAGATCGTTTTTTAAGTTTAAGTAAAAATATAGTAAAACGTATTAAAAATAAAATCAAGTCACTAATTTAACAAGATCTTTTTAGGTCAAACCTGAATGTTTTTTCTCCATCCAAAAAAATGTAGTATATAAAAAAAAATCAAACAATACCTTTTCTTCCAAATGCAAAAACGACACTTTCTGCCCTGTAGCGGGTAAATATTTAGTTAAAAATATGCCTCTTTTGCTGGGATATAGTACTTTTTCTAGGCATTCCGAAAACATGCACAACTGAAAATTTACGATTTTTGTATCAGGAAATGTGCTTTCTATTTGACTTCTTTTCCATTTCATCAGACTGAGCTACCAGAGCTGGGTACCACTAGTCAATTATAAATTGGGTCATATAAAATGTCTCTGCGGTGTTTTTGGTACATTTTTAAACAAAAAATTTCTTCGTTGATAATCAATTTAAAACAAGTACATATTGACCATTATTATCAGTGACCTTATGCCGTTTTTTTCAGGTTGCTTCTTTAGTTTATCGTCGAAAAACTTAGCCAAGTAATTTTCAGCGGTACTTCGTAGGCCAATTTTTAACCACGCAGAGAGTTTTGCAGGGCCCGATTTAATATTATTGGTAATCAGACGGTGCAAGATCCGGACTATAGGATGAATGCATCAAAACTTCTCAACCAAAAACTAACTAACTAACTAACTAACTAACTAACCATCACGCCGCTTCCCCGCAGGGGTAAGCAGAGAGAATAGAACGCCACACCACTTTGTCCTTGCAAACATTCTTCGCCTCTTCCACGTTCATGCATCTCCTCATACATACCCGCCAATTGTTACGACTCCTAACTTGACCACTTTCAAGTATTTGGCATACCTGATCGTGCCATGTTTTTCTCGGTCTTCCTCTGCTTCTTTTCCTAATTACATTCGCCTCATAAATTTGTTTTACCGTTCTTTCCTGACTCATTCGTTTTACATGTCCAAACTATCTCAACACACCTTTCTTAATTTTATCGATAATGCTTATCTCAGGTTTGCATTCCTTCCTTATTTCACTATTCGCACATCTATCATACATCGTTTTGTCGCACATTCTTCTGAGAGATCGCATTTCGACTGCATTCAGTCTACTTTCATCCTTCTTTTGCCAACTCCATGTTTCACTTCCATACATTAGAGTTGGAACCAGGACTCCGTTGTGCACTGCCAGTTTGGCCTCCGCTGATAGGTTTTTATTTGCTATAACTGGTTTCAGTGCACCATTCACTTTGTTCCCAGCATTCACTCTCCTTTCTATGTCTTTATCAATCTTTCCATCCCTAGAAAACATACTACCAAGTTCCTTCAATTTTATTCGAGTCATCAAAAATGTTTGTGGCCACCCTTGTCATGATGGAATACAACTCCCTTTCTGTTGGCATTTTGTGATAGGTACGTGATCAAGTGATTTCGTGGCATAATTTATTAGTGTCCATACATATTTACATTGTCAGTGACAGGTATATTGAAAGCTTTTAAATGTAAATTCACAGTAAAATCGGTATACAATTTTATATTTTTTCACATTTTCAATAAATTTCGCAACTTGGTTAAAAAATAAATTGCTTTGTAAGAGCAGATCTGTCAGGAAGACTAGATGCTTCTGTATCACATCTGGGCATGCGGTGGGATAGCTTTCAATGTCCATACACATTCTGTCATGAAAATCATTCGTAGAATTATATGTAAATAAATAAAACATTATCTCCCCCTTTCTCTAACTTCGTTCTTTCAAGAATCCTCTAGGATCTTTCGCAAATTGCGTTTTTTTTTTTAATTATTATTTTATATTATTTATTGTAACTGCAGACAGTTGGTAGAATTCCATATTGAATTGTTGGGTAATATATCCTAAATAAAACAAGGTTTTAGTTGGATTGAATTCTACATTTATTTTCTCTTCTCCGTCTTAATCCTCATTGCTGAGGGCTGTGACCCTTGCAGAAGCAATGACTCTTCTCCAGTTATCCCTTGACTGCGCTGCACGTAGCGCTCCAACCACTGAGGTGCCTGCTGCTGCCTTAATTTGATCAGTCCATCGTGTGGGGGATCTTCCTCTCCCTCTCTTTCACTTCAGGATACCGATCACAACTAGTCGTTCCAGGCTATCCTCGTTGCTAAGCGCAACGTGTCCAAAGAACTGGAGAATCCGTCGGGTACAGATATTGGCCAGAGTCAAGCCATCCAAGCGTAGTTCCTGGCGAACATTTATTTATGTTTATCTTAATACGTGACGCGTTTCGTCTTCTTAAGACATTATCAAACACTAAAAATGTTGTTTGATAATGTCCTAAGAAGACGAAACGCGTCACGTATTAAGATATACGTAAATAAATGTAGAATTCAATCCAACAAAAACCTTGTTTTATTTTGGATATATTACCCAAACATTTATTATTTTAAAGCTAAATGGTAATACATACACGAAATTTGTAAAAAATGAAATAATGCTTATAAAATTATCTATGATTTATGTTCTATCAATTTTATTGATTTGGGCGCTGGATTTTGAGGAATTGATCACGGAATGCGGCGTTCTTTGACTACCATTTATTAATAACATTTAATTCCTTCATAGTTGATATTTCTAATCTAAATATTCCCATCGCTCAAAGAAACTTTATTAATCATACCGCGAGGAAATTCGAAATGGCACAGCCATAGTGATAATACTCTATTGTGTGCGATAGTGAAGTTATGCGTAAAAAAAACTATTTACGTCTCAATGTTCCCATTCGGAACTAGAAATGGAACGTGGTAACTTAATATTTTGGACCTGAATTCTGAGCCAAAATATTAAAATAGACTCAACTCTCAATACACAACAAAATAAACTCTTAGGCGAGTCTGCGTTCCTGATACTATGATGTCTATTTTCTCATTCGTTACACATAGAAAAACATTTTTTCAAATCTTTTATTAAGTTCTTTTATTTTACTCCAACCCTTATCTATACCTGACGGTGCATAGGGCACTGCATCATATAAAAGCAGTGTTATCTTGATCGTTTACACATGAAGGAATGCTGATCAGCCCTCCACTTCCACCGTCCCTAGGTCATATTGAATAAATATTAGGGTGAAAAAATCACTTATATTTTTTTGACCCACGCCCTGGGAATCAAACCCGGGACATCTAGTACGGTAGCCGAGCGTGACATTTTATTTTAGTTATTTGAAATATAAAAGTATATTTTAGTAATGAATATTATTGTTTAGGATAACATCCGTAATTTATCCTGTGTTTCTGTTAATGATTGATCATTCTAGTGGAAGAAATCACTAACTTCGTTGTATGACTTAAAAATAATACAAACTTAAATTTTTTTTTCACCACACTAAACGATATTTTTAAATATTTAAAGTAGGTACACTGATTTTTAAAATTGCTGAAATAATTATTTAAAAATTATTATACATATATGTTATGTTATGTTATGTGCAAAAGAGCCAGTCTAAAATTATAAAAAGAAATTAGTGATATAATCATATACACATCAGTATAATCATATAACATCAGATATAATCATATAACGTCAACACATCAATGTTGATATTAAAAGTAATATTGTAATACAATTTTAAATGTAATTGTAATTGCTAAATAAAGCATTTCTTAAATATCAATAATAACAATTGTTTTTGGTATTGGTGCAAATAATTGTTATTGATTGAATTTTTAAAAATCCTTATTATTTGAAAAAAAAATCGTTTCACTCTAAACATATCAAACACACGTGATATATTATTTTTTAACATCTCATCAAAGATGAAGAAGAATATGGAAGTCTGGGCATTACGACCGTCATAGGCTGGTTTAAGTGATCACTTTACACACGTGTAACATTCACCAATTCTACCCATTATTGACAACCACACTACTCAAATTCTTACCCATATATTCTACCCAGATGTACTAAATAATGCAAAAATAAGAAAATTCATAAATCCAAAAAAAAAAAAGTTGGCATTTATTTACTGTTTTTAGTTTTATTAATAATAATCTATTATGCCTTTCATAAACATGTTTGTGATTCAGAATTTTGTATTATTTTACAAAAACAGTCAGAGTTATCAAAATAGTAATAATCGCAATAATCGGTGGGTGTGTATGAGGAGATGCATGATTGCAAGAGGCGATGATTGTTTTCTAAGACAGAGTGGGGTGGCGTTCTATTCTCCTGGAAGACCTCCAATTCGATCCACGGCACAAGAGACAGATAATGGAACAAATATACCCGAAGATCTATAAGAAGAAGGAAAAAAAGTATTTGATGGAAGAAAAAAATAAGTAAATAAATATGCTAAAGGCATTGGAGGAAGAATAGTAAGTAGGTAGGTACTACATGAGACAAGAGGAAGAATGGCCGCAATAGTTAAGGCACTCTGGGTCGCATACTGGCTGGTGAAATCTATCGCGAAGGTATACCGTCCCTCGGCAATAAGACGAGTCATCGAATATTGCATCTTAATTTTGGGCGAACATAAAATCGTCAGTTGTAGGGTTGACGCAATCGTTGCAACGTGGAAGTAACAGATTATTCCCTATAAGGGAGTCACGGATTCGAACCGTGGCTAAAAATATCCCGAGTGCTCTTTATGTAACGCATTAAGTGACAGATGAATGTTCCCTCAGGAATAAGATTAATCAAACCATTTTATGTATACAATCGTCTAGTCGTAGGGTTAACGCAATCGTTGCAACGTGGAAGAAACAGATTCTTCCCGATAAGGGAGTCCCGGATTCGAACCGTGGCTAAAAATACCTCGAGTACTTTATGTAACGCATTTAGCGGGTGAGATGTTCGCGGCAGCCAGTAGTGCCCAGTATGGAGAGATCGGGCGAACTTTCACTACCAAAACTCGAGACGCACCGGGATCATTTCGGCGCGAAATCCGTAAACCGAAAGCCGGAGGAGACGAGAGAGTTTCGGGAATTAGAATAGACACTCCGGTTGGAAAGGGAGTAGATAGAGAGGGATCTAGGAGTCGAGGAACGGACGTGTCTTTCGACTTATTCGCCCGAAGGGGATTCGGGATGTCTAGGCGCGCGGGATGAGGGTATTGTGTTCGGATTTAGCCGTCTTCGTGTCAGCTGCAGCGTCTCCCGTCCGCGTCTCCCGCACCCGGCCTATAAATATAGCGCTGTGGCCATATTAGGACCAATCTCAAGTTTCCCGCGCGTGCCAAATTAAGAAGTTAGTCCCGCGGCCGGCCAGTCGCCCGGAAGACGCTGCTTCGGCCGTAGCTGCCCTGGAGAGCGGCCATGTTGCCGGAAGTCGCAGGTAAACACCCCTTCCGCCGGATCTCGCCCAAGGTCGGCCCTTCGCGACGGCACCTACCTTCGTGCGC
Source organism: Brachycentrus maculatus (assembly GCF_059751285.1). Classification (NCBI taxonomy): domain Eukaryota; kingdom Metazoa; phylum Arthropoda; class Insecta; order Trichoptera; family Brachycentridae; genus Brachycentrus; species Brachycentrus maculatus. The sequence goes on from NW_028281358.1 coordinate 365,192, forward strand.
GCGTTGTACAACCTACCCCGCGCGACGACATGACTGCCCGACATTCGCATCCAGTGACGATCCGATCCGACTTATTCATAAATCGAGTGCCATTACTTTAAATATAACTGTGATTTTTTCGTTTGTTTATGTAAGTGTTCATTAAATAACTTGACCCTAACCTCATAAATCAACCAGTACAACTTGACCCGCGATATATACTAAGTGATAACCGGATTAAATTAATCGAAAACCTATGGACACAAATCCATGGGTGTCATATTGAATTAATTTCGTAAATTCTCCTGAATGTGCCTGAGATTATCGATACCAAATCTAATACATATGTATACATCTAGGACTTTATTTATCAAATAATCCAATCGGAAGTTTGAATACATATAATATTATACAATAATATATAAATCATTACTTTCAGTAAAATAAAAATAAAATATTCGAAGTGTAAATATCTTCTAAAATATAGATGAAGAATAATGTGGAATTTTGGGCTTTTACATTGCTTATGACCTGTTATATTATGGTTTAAGTGAATAATTTATACACTGTGTGATATTCACCATTCTGCCAATGATTGACAACCACGCTACTCAAATTTCAGTTAAATTTAAAGTTAAATTTATGCTTCAATTGAAAAGATCTTTTATATGCTACTTCTTCGGCGACGTGTGTGGTTTAAATTAGTCAGTTTCTTGTACTCGTAAAAACCTTCATGTTATATCGCTCACTCCTTTCAAGAACGTCATAAATCAAAAATCGACAATTTTCAGTTGTGGATGTTTTAGGAATGCCCAGAAAATGTACTGTATCCCAGCAAAAGAAGCATGTTTTAAACTTAATATTTACCCGCTACAGGGCAGAAAGTGTTGTTTTTGCATTTTGAAGAAAAGGTATTGTTTAATTATTTTTTCAAATATACTAGTTATTTTTTAAATGGAGAAAAAACCTTCAGGTTTAACATAAAAAGATCTGTTGCACAGTAAAAAGTTCAATAAGTGGATTGATATTTATTTTTAATACATTGTATTATATTTTTATGCTTTAAAAACGTTCTCCTGAAAAATCAAGTTTTTTGATTTATGACGTTCTTGAAAGGAGTGAGCGATATATGTGCAGGGGTAGGCAGAAAGGATGGAACGTCACACTCGTCTGTCCTGACATGCGCTCTTAGAATCCTTCATGTCCATACATTTAGTCATACATGCCTTCCGATTACGTAAACTTTTGACACGACCAGATTTTAGGTTCTGATTGATTGGTCGTGCCAAATCTTTTTTAACCGTCGTCGTTCTGTTCTCCCGTTTACATTTTCCAAATACACTTTCTTAGCCACGCTCTCGTTATCCATTCACTCCACATGTCCATGCCATTTTTTAGAATTTTTCTTAATCCTTTCGCTTATTTCTAGTTCAGCCTTACACCATCAATCTTAATATCTTCATTTTTAATTCTGTCATACAACGATTTTTCCACACGTTCGTCTGAGGGAACGCATTGTAATATCATTTACTCTGATTTCATCCTTCCTTTGCCATTTCCAATTCCATGTTTCTCCATGTTCCATGTATCTTTTATAATATACCATATATTTTATCGATAAAATTAAGAAATGTGTGTTGAGATGGTTGGGACATGTATATATATATATATATATATATATATATATATATATATATATATATATATATATATATATATATATATATATATATATATATATATATATATATATATATATATATATATATATATATATATATATATATATATATATATATATATATATATATATATATAAATAAACATATATATAAATCTGTATGTAGACATACTAAGGTATATTTTGTTCCACGTGTTATCGAGAATACTAGAGAAAGAGTGATAGAGAGAGAAAGAGAAGTAAAACTTAGTACATATGTGTACTATTGTGTATTTATACATATGTGACGAAGGAATTCCATGTTTCTATATCGGGATTGACTCCAAAACGGAACAGATTGGGGTGAACTGTTTATATATTTACTCGTACACTCGTAAATATAAGGTGTTTTTTTTAGATGTATACAAATTCAAATTTCTCGCATTAAATTGGTGGTGGCACCCGCCGTATGGCGTGTTGCGCCATCTTGTTGTGCATGTTTTTTCAATACCCAGATAATGTACTATATCCCAGCAAAAGAGATATATTTTTAACTTAATATTTACCCGCTACAGGGCAGAATGTGTTGTTTTTGCATTTTGAGGAAAAGGTATTGTTTAATTATTTTTTTTAAATATACTAAATATTTTTCAAATAGAGAAAAAACCTTCAGGTTTTACCTCAAAAGATCTGTTGCACAGTAAAAAGTTCAATCATTTGCTTGATATTTATTTTTAATACATTGTATTATATTTTTAAACTTTAAAAATGTTCGCCTGAGAAATCAAGTTTTTTGATTTATGTCGTTCTTGAAAGGAGTGAGCGATTTAACAAAAATGTGCCTCATCGGTGAACAAAATTTTGCGCAACTGTGAACTGCCTATTTGATTGTTTGTAGAAACAATGTTTTCAGTTTAAAAACTAAGCCTCTTAAAAAATCCTATACCTTCTTAAAGCCTTACATGTAAATTACGGGGATGCCCCTACTTCCAACTTCTTCCGTTTAAAAACAGTAGATGTTTGACAAGCTCAAGTTGACTCTACTTTAATATCTTGAATTCAAATAGTATGTTGATTGTTATACACTGAAAATAACAAAGACGCAAAATTTCGCTCTCATGTTTCTAGTCATTAATATTTAAATTTAAGACGTATTTACGAGTTTGATTCTAGTCTATACGGTAGTGGTTTTCAATCAGTGGTCCGCGACCCAGTGATAATTCACAATAATCCACAAGTCATTGCTACTTAAGGGTGTACTTTCAAATATACAATTCAGTACACGACCGTAATATATGTATATATATATATATATATATATATATATATATATATATATATATATATATATATATATATATATATATATATATATATATATACATATATGTATATATATATATATATATATATACATATATATATATATATATATATATATATATATATATATATATATATATATATATATATATATATATATGTATATATATATATATATATATAAATATAAATATTTATAAATATAAACGCAATAATTAACATGTGCAGTCCGCGCACAATTAAAAAAAATCGGAATATTTTTTTTTTACAAAGTATGTATTGAAATAATATAATTAATATTTTTTTAACTCTTGGCCTTACAATGATCGCTTTCTTTTCAAAACCTTGTATTTATTTCAAGAAAAACTTATTTTTTCAAAACATAATCGATGGTTAGATTAAAAAAATCACTTTTATTTATGTGAATCGAATCGAACCCGGGACCTCAAAAAAGACTTGAACTACATACAAAACTGGAGGATAGGTTTCATTATTTTTTAAATCGCATAACTTCAAATGAATATTATAGAATGTACCAAAAATCGTATAAAAAGGTTTATAAAAGAATCATAAAAATAAAAACACAACATATAATAGGTCATACGAGTGTTAAAAGTTTCTGCGGTTTTTAGCTACTAGGTGATGTTAATGCCCATATATCAAGCAAAACTCACCTGATTGTTTCAAATGAACGTGCTTAAAAGTAGACATTTTAGTTAAAAATTTTGTATTAAACTGTCTCCCAATTCATTGCTTTTGTAAAAAGTTATATTGATTTGAAAATGAATTAAATATCTGAAGAAATACGCTTTGTGATGCTTTTTTTACTATTAAACTGTAAAAACGTTGCAAAAATTGCCGAAAATTTTATGAAGTGTACGGCGAGTAAACGAAAGACCCAGTAGTTGTTTGCTTTTCCGAACTTCAGGTACAGTTAATGTCTCATTCTCTAGTTTATCCAGTATATGTCGATAAGTGTTCTTAATATATATTGTTTAAAGTAGTAATGATGCCCTGATCTAGTGACTGAATTAAGCATGTCGCGTTGGGTGGAAGAAACACTATTTTTACATTAGATTTTTTTTGCGGATTCGCGTAAAAAAGATTTGAACTAATTTCATTAATTGATTCCGCAGTCACTTTGTGGTAAAATTTATCCATTTTTAATTAATGTTTTACATAGTAAATGCCAATATTTCTTAAAATCTACTGTGACACGTGTTTCGATGCATTCTGCATCATTATACTGTGTTTGAAAATGATGCGGAATGCATCGAAACACGTGTCACAGTAGATTTTAAGAAATAGTGGTATTTACTAAGTAAAACATTAATTAAAAATGGAAAGATTTGAACTACCTACAAAAATAAGGGATAGGTTCCATTACATTTGAAAATCGCATAACTTCAAAACCGCATTAAAAAGATCCTCATAAAAACAGACCCAAGTGTAAATGGTTTAAATTTCCACATTGGCGGTCCGCAAAGTGTTCCTAATCCTTTCACCAGTCCACGTGTCGGAAAGGTTTAAAGCCGCTGTCGCAGGCCACGAAACGTGACGGATTTAGACGAAGCCATTAGACCTGTGTGGGATGACCATTTTAGGAGGTAATTCGAAGCTTCGCCAACATGAACCGTTCCGAAATAATGGACCAAATGCAGGATATATTTTATGAACGCACCTACACCTTATTGTTCAAATGAAAATATTGCTTGGCGTGAACGAAAAATATCGAGAATCTCCCGCCCGAACTTAGTAGGTATGCGGTAATTTTAAAGAGTTTTGCTCTTATGTCACATGTGAAAATATTTTAGAAAGAAAAAGAAGATTAGTAAATGATGATGTAGTATGACTTCTTTTGAGATCTAGATCCTTCGTTCATAAGATATATTGATTGTCCAGTATTTAAGACTCAATATACAATTTACGATTTATAATTTTCTTCAAATCCAGGAATGTTCTACTTTTTTATTTTCATTTTTTATTTGATATGTTTACAATTTAAAAAAATTAATTTAATACAATTTCTATGTATTTCTACTTAATACAATCGTATGATTTTAGTTGCGCTGAGCCTCTCCAAAAAAGACTGAGCTCTTGTTCTTATAACACCGTTTTTGTATTATTTTTTTCTTTGAAATAAATGTATGTTTTTGAAATGAGAGTATGTTAACGGTTAAAAAAATGTTTTAAATATTTTTCAGTATATATATATATATATATATATATATATATATATATATATATATATATATATATATATATATATATATATATATATATATATATATATATATATATATATATATATATATATATATATATATGTAATAAAATACCTAGGTACCTACCTATACATTTTATTAAGTACTTACAAAAAGTACCTACATAAAACAGTTCTACCACCAGATGCCGCATGCGTCGCTCAGGAGAAAACAAAAGACTTACGAAAATATTATTAACTGTCAGAATAAGATAGATAGATAGATAGATAGATATAAAAATTATTATAAAGATTAATTAAGAATAAACTTTTATTGTCGTTTCTTTAATTACAAAGCAACACATTGTTTATTTTATTATTATACACCCACTTTACATATTATTTACACTTAATTTTCAAAAGGAAAATATTACCACGTTATAAAACGACAATTTCGTTAATTGGAAATGGATTATGAAACATTAGATGTATTAAAACAATTACTACAATATGTTCGGAGTGAGAGAGAAAAATTAGAAGATGATCAAAGAAAACGATTAGAAGATAATCAAAGAAGACGTGGAAATTTAAGAACTAGTGATAAAATTAAAAATAAAAATCATGTGAAAAAAATTTCTACAAAATATAAAATAAAATATACTCCAGAAAAGAAGAATTTCGAAGCAGATTGTGTGAGCAGGAATCCAGTAATAGAATCGAAGGAAAATGCAAATGAACAATTAAAAGTTGTAAATTTGGTTAAATTAGAAGATATTTTAAAAGATCAGAATAAAAATGAAGACATACAAATAACACAGAAACAGTGCTTGAAAAATGAAAATAAAAATAAAGTAGAAAAAACTTCTACGAAAGATAAAATAAAATATACTCCAGGAAAGAAGAATTTAGAAGTAGATTGTCTAAGCAGGAATCCAGTATTAAAATCGAATGAAAATGCAGATGAACAATTAAAAGTTGTAAATTTGGTTAAATTAGAAGATATTTTAAAAGATCAGAATAAAAATGAAGACATACAAATAACACAGAAACAGTGCTTGAAAAATGAAAATAAAAATAAAGTAGAAAAAACTTCTACGAAAGATGAAATAAAATATACTCCAGGAAAGAAAAATTTAGAAGTAGATTGTCTAAGCCGGAACCCAGTTTTAGAATCGAATAAAAATGCAGATGAACAATTAAAAGTTGTTATATTAGAAGATACTGTAAGAGATCTGAATAAAAATGAAGGAATTCAAAAGAAAAAAACAAATGGATTGAGAAAAACTGTGTCTACTTTAAAAGGGTCAAGAAGAAAAAAAAAAATACAAAAAAAAGAAAGAAAAAAAAGAACGGAAAAAAAAGAAAAAAAAAAGAAAGAAAGAAAAAAAAACAAGAAAGAAAAAAAGAAAGAAAAAAAAAGAAGGACAAAAGATAGGAGGAAAAAATAAAAAAAAACTTTATCATATCACTAAACTTATACCAGTCCCTTCACTACAAGAAGATGATCCGGAGGACGAGTGAAAATTTTACTATGAATTTTCATCCCCAAGGGGGGAGATGTAATAAAATACCTAGGTACCTACCTATACATTTTATTAAGTACTTACAAAAAGTACCTACATAAAACAGTTCTACCACCAGATGCCGCATGCGTCGCTCAGGAGAAAACAAAAGACTTACGAAAATATTATTAACTGTCAGAATAAGATAGATAGATAGATAGATAGATATAAAAATTATTATAAAGATTAATTAAGAATAAACTTTTATTGTCGTTTCTTTAATTACAAAGCAACACATTGTTTATTTTATTATTATACACCCACTTTACATATTATTTACACTTAATTTTCAAAAGGAAAATATTACCACGTTATATATATATATATATATATTTATATATATATATATATATATATATATATATATATATATATATATATATATATATATATATATATATATATATATATATATATATATATATATATATATATATATATATATATATATATATATATATATATATATATATATATATATATATATATATATATATATATATATATATATATATATATATATATATATATATATATATATATATATATATATATATATATATATATATATATATAAACACATATATATGTATTCTAAAAAAAATGTGCGCGAAAACACGTCTAGCCCCTAGAGCGGATATAAATTACATTTGTTACTTCCAGTTTCATTTTAAAATTTAAAAATATTTCCCATGTATATATATATATATACATATATATATATATATATATATATATATATATATATATATATATATATATATATATATATATATATATATATATATATGTATATATATATATATATATATATATATATATATATATATATATATATATATATATATATATATATATATATATATATATATATATATATATATATATATAAACATAAATATATATATATATATATATATATATATATATATATATATATATATATATATATATATATATATATATAAACACATATATATGTATTCTAAAAAAAATGTGCGCGAAAACACGTCTAGCCCCTAGAGCGGATATAAATTACATTTGTTACTTCCAGTTTCATTTTAAAATTTAAAAATATTTCCCATCTAGTCCTTTTGGCGCAAAATAAAGATATGTAGATCTGTGCGGGGGACCCCATAAATCTGAGAAATCGCTCTTTATGAAATTGATGACGCCGATTTTGATATGTAAAATGACGACCGGTTTTGGACGTTCGCGTCCCGAAAGGATGTGTAGTCCCACAAGTTGTCCTGTATAAGGAAAATATAAAAACCTAAGTATAAGTGTTAGTACCTTCCTACGCGGGCTCTGGAGGCAGGACAGTGGCGGACTCTTTTTTTGTGCAACAAATAGTTTTGTGGGCAAATTTTGTGCAACAAACAGTTTGAAGTGTCGGGTCAATCAAACTGTAATCAGGGTTGAAACATAACCCTAATAAATCATTTGTTGAATAAATCACCCAAAAACAGTATAAAAACAGTGAACAGATTCTATTCGTAGTTCTTATTTGGAGTTGCTGCGCAATGCTGCATTTTTTTAACATCTCATCAAAGATGAAGAAGAATATGGAAGTCTGGGCATTTACGGGGGTCTAAGTGATCACTTTACACACGTGTAACATTCACCAATTCTACCCATTATTGACAACCACACTGCTCAAATTCTTGGAAGTTCTCTAATTCTTGGTAGTTGTTTTTTCTTTGAAAGTTTGTAAGATAGAGGCTTTATTAAAAATTTCTTCATTGTTGGTACATTAAGTTCTTTGAATACTAGTTTTGCTTGTGCAAAGCATTTCGGCTGTCCAAACTTAAAACACAGTAAGGGACATTTTTTTGTAGTACTTTTTTTTTTGCATTTTTGGACCAAGTAGAATCTACTTCCAATCTAAGTCCAAAAATGCAAAAAAAACGCACTACAAAAAAATGTCCCTTACTGTGTTTTGAGTTTGGACAGCCGATTTTTTGGTGTTACTCATAAGAGTATATCAATACATTCACATTTAAATGTGAATATATTGATATAACTGTTTTGCAAAATTCCCAAATAAAGAGAAATAATCAGGGGTTGAGGATCTTTTCGGTATACCCTTTTCACTGCAAGGCCAAATTTGAGAGGCATTTTAAAAAGCTCGTATGTTGGATTCGCTCCTGCCGCCGAGTGTGGAAGGGCGTCACCGCAATTTATGTGACTTTGCTTCCTCCCACGTGGTTGCATTTTTGTACAATGCCTTATTGGGAATAAACACAGTCCACGTGGGCCGACTTGCTCTCGTATCGACTCCGTATCAACGAGCTCTAACATCGCCATTATGCATTGCGAGAGCTGATAACGCACTTTTATTAAAGGGACGCAAATATCCTCGCCGAATTACGTTTTTTTGTAGTGCGTATTTTTTGCATTTTTGGACTAAGTAGATTCTACTTAGTCCAAAATGCAAAAAAAACGTACTACAAAAAATGTCTCTTACTGTGTTTTAAGTTTGGACAGCCGATTACTCCAGGGTACATTTTGTTCTTTCTCTTTCTTATTTTATTTATGTGGAAATCTAACAGAACAGTTACACAAATACATTTACAATAATAAGTCAAAAAAAATAGGTAATTGTAACATTCAAAGTTAAATATAAATGCCTGGAAGAGGGACGGGAGGGAGGAAAAGGGGAAAAGGGAAAGATCAAAGATCAAGTCCAAGACAAATTATGTTAAAATTGGGACACACCACGATATGAATATCGACTTACTATGTACGCGATCTCAGTGCTGATAATGTCGAGTAGAACATATCGAAATTCCCATATTCATCTTTGACCAATTTTGATAAACAATTAATACACCTTGTTAAGAGTTTATTCTACCCCTGGGAAGCGCTTTTTCTTATGTTAGATCGGAATTATTGGCGTCAAAAATCTGCGTAATCGGTGGGCATGTACGACAAGATGCATGGATGTGAAGGAAGCGAGTGTTAGTCATGACAGTACCTTAACCGTTTACGTGCTGAAATATTTTTTTAAAGTGTGCTTAAATTGTTGAAAACTTGTCGCAATAATGGTTCATTTCAAATTAAGGATTGAGGGGGATAAAAT